>NC_088336.1:26382500-26709166 GCF_036884655.1 Musa acuminata AAA Group
AATTTGATAAGAGGAGTCTAACTTAAAGTTTGACTTGAGTCAAGTTGATATGCTAAATCAGGTCAATCCAACCCTTGTATTAATTTTATCATAATTCATATATTTTTAGATTTATAAAATATATAAATTCATATTTAGCTCATTACAATGGTATTATTCGAAATATATTTTTTAAAATATATTATACATATAGTAAGATATATGATTATTATTTTACAGTGAATTAAATTTATATTTATCAGATTAAAATTAAAAATAAAGGTATTAATGAAAAATCAGGTTCCTAAATGATTGAGTGGCAAACAATAGACCTATTAAATTGAGATTATAGGGACATGAGATGCCTTAGTCAACACTACCGCTTGATTTATTGATTTAAGTAATTTATAATAATAATTTAAAAAAATTGATAATTTTTTAATAAAATAAATAATACTTAAACTAACAATATTTCAAGTTATTCCTTGTTCGTAGTAGCTAAAATTCAACTATATTTAGTGTCCAAAGATTAGAGATCCATGACAAGGTATGATGTCATAATTATGTATTAATTGCGTGATACAAAAGGGTGAAACATCGTTTATTCGTTCTCATATCGCTTCTATGTCCAATGCTTTAAGTATATTATATTATATGGGACATTGACATGTTCTCAAGTTCACATAAACGCACCACAGTGACAGTGGTGTTGTCGGGGCTAAGATAGGTCTCGTGGAAGTAGACGCGGAAGCGGATTCTCTTCTGGATGCCGAGTTCAAACTCGGAGGTGACGGGGAAGGCCATTGCAGCAGAGAAGAGGAGAAGGTGTTGGAAAGGAGAGGAGCCGTGTGGAGACGAAGCCATGACTAGGGTGGTAGATGAACAAAGAACGTGAAAGTGAGAAGTGAGATGATCACAACGATGAAGGAGGGAAAGTGTCTTTATAGAGCATTGACTTATGTCTATGTCATCATCATACATATCATATTTATCATAGGTAAGCATGTATGTACACATCATCATATTAATATTTAAGAGATTACAATTAAATAAGATTTTGAATCATTATTCTTTGATACATAAGTCTTTTAGATGTAAGAATATCTCAGGCAACTTTTTCGATAAGTTAACTTTCATCATATTGAAAATATTCAGCCAATAGTAATCTATGACGAAAGATTGAAGGAGTCCGATTACATACAATAAAAAGAATAATCAAGCCAAGTTTGCCGGATCTAAGTTGTCAAGTGACACCACGTTTAACCTTCCTCTTGAAAGCCGGTCGCTTTCCAAAATCGCCGGCCGGCCCACTTCGCTCTCCGCGTTCAACACGCAACCTTAAAGAAGATGAAGCCAACGTCATGAATGATGTCGACTGCAGTCTTCTCCTCCACATCTTCTCATCTTAGGACAATACCTTCCACACCATGGTATCGTAGGTTGATCGGGCGTTGGTTTCCTCCGCACACTATCTTTTCTCGACGCTGTAGTTGATGGTGAGGCTTCCATTATATTTGTTCCATGTGATACATCTGTTTGTTCCACCTTTGTCGTGTAACCTAATTCTGAAAGAACAACAACTTTTTGATCACTGCATGACTGTGATTCTTGCAGTCATGTAATAATTTACTGTGCTCTGCCGACCGAGTTCGAGCTCGGAGGTGACCGGGAAGGCCGTGGCAGCAGCCAGGAGGAGGAAGTACAGATGAGAGGAGCTGTGTGGGGATGAAGCCATGGCTAGGATGACACAAGGATCGAAGTGAGGTGGGTGCAACGCTGGATCAGGAACATGTACAGAAAAACCTTTAAGAACCAAACTTATGGAACTCAAATTAAGCACGTTCATTTGAGAAGCCAAATAAGAATATATTTATCTTCCGAAATGGTTTTCGTCGAAATCAATTTTTATCGTAGGAAGGTTTTTTGAACCGACATAATTTTATCGTTGTACTAATTTACCTCCTCTCTTAGTATCGACCCTTTTCCTAACAAACCTATATAGTCTTGGTTCAGACTCTAGTTTGTCTTTATTGTTTGAACCATAGTAATTCTCTACCGGAACGGGGTGGGGCAGGGCGGAGCGGATAGCGCTTCCCATTTCGTTTTATTCCCCAACCCACCAAATTCCACAACGCGGGGGTGGGAATTCCCATCGCGATGGAAATTATGTGGTTCTCCCTGTTATTCTAATTAAGTCATTTTTTTTATTTTTAAAAATAAAAATTATTAATAAAATTAATTAATAATATCAAATATATAATAAAATTTTCATGTCATAACAATATTCAAATACAAATATATCGAAATAAAAAAATGTTAAATAAAATCACAATCAAATAAATCCAAATAATTCTAAAAATTAATAATTTTCTATATTAATCCTAGTTTTTCTAAGTTATATTTGTGTAACATTAATCCTGCATAAATAAATATATATATATATAAAGTGCCTATTAATAAAAACTTAAAAAGAACTATTGATAAAAAGAGACAAATGCCAATTAGGATTTTGAACTTTTAGTCATTTTTATTTACTTTTTCTATTTTTTTAAATAAAACTTTTAAATATATTAATAAATTAAATATATTATTCGTTTAGTAGTTAATGCAAAAAGTTAGAGTTATAGGTATTAGATTCAATTCTCGAATATGTATTTTATATTTATATTATTATTAACTAATATATATTATATATAATATAATAATATAGGAGTGCTCTATCTATCCCTACTCTATTACCATGCTCATAATAAAAAATACCTCATATCTTCATTTATTTCAGTAATAAAATCTGTCATCAATAATAAGTGGTCCCCATAGATATTATAATTTTGAGAGGTACCTTAATATTTAAAATAATAAAGAAATTAGACGATTATATTATTGATAGAAAGATCAATAAAATATATATATTTATTTAGGTTAATAATAACTAACCTTCTATATTTGAGATACGCTTCAAATGAGTCAGAATGATATGCGTACTTATCCCTAATATTTCACTACATTTTTTAGTCTTACCGACATACAATAAAAATTCCTTGAGTATATCGCCTTTAAGGGATTACTATTTACTCTTAATAAATTTGACATTTTACTAAGTTCTTGAAATTATTTATTAACTCAAGCATTAGGTGATCTTTATCATGCATGTCCTTGACAGTATTTTATAAGATCTCAGCTCAACTATTTGGTGTTCTTGATACCAAATCCATTTGTGATAGACTCGATGAAGAATCATGGTTAGATTCAAATAATTCTTCATGTTAGATAATCAAATTTTATGTTAACAATTATAAAATGTGAAAGATTTTTCAATCAATTGTCACTAGAAAAATTGAATGACCAAATGTTGATGGGAGGAATACATACATGTCATTTTGTCAAAGCACGTGATTTATTTGGAATTTGATGTAACTTATTTGTTTTATGGTGATTACAGTTTGTGACAAATGTAAAGATTCCAAAAAATAAATTCTGATGATGAGATTCGGATGTGCATGTGTTAGATCTCTTATGAAACTTAATTAGAATTATCTTATTTAAATAGTGACTTTAACATTTAGTAAATAAATTTGTGTCCATATCGTAAAATATATAAATAATATCTCTATTCCTTCTCTGCAGTTGCTAAAATTCAACTGTATTTAGTGTCGAAAGATTAGAGATCCATGACAAAGTATGATGTCGCAATTACATATCAATTGTATCATACAAAAAAGTGAAACATTGCATTCTTATATTTGCTTTCATGTCAAATGCTTTAATTACATTAAATTATATGCGACATTGACAAGTAATTATTTTAAGAAAAATATAAAGTACAAAGTGATAAATAATTATATGCGACATTGACACATAAAGATACAGTGTTTATTTATTTTAAGAATAAGATAAAGTACAAAGTGACAAGTAATTATATACGACATTGGCACATAAACATACAACACACACACAGAGATATACATATATATATATATATATATATATATATATATATATATATATATATATATATATATATATATATATATTTATTTATTTATATTTATATATTATAGAAACGCCATAGGCGGAGATTCTTCGTGTCATGTATAAAGCTTCGGTGACAGCGACGTCTCGTAATCATGCGATGGCACTGAGATGGAGTTCGCTGTAGTAGGCGACGTAGACGTCGTAGGAGACGACGAGCTTCGCGACAGAGGACGTCACCGTCTCGGTCACCATCTTCCCCCATGCGTACTGGAACACCCCCGTCCCTCCCACGATGGCCCGCTCCGAGTTCCCGGACTCGTCCAGTCTCCCGATCACCGTGAGAGTGCTGTTGACGAACTTCCCCGCCGTGAACACCAGTACCAGCGGTACCAGCATCACCTCCTCCTGCATTGATACGTGGAAGCCCGCGCCCTGCACCCTTCCGAGGAAGGTGGAGCTTTCGTCGGGGCCGACCCTCAGCACGGTGTCGTATATCTCGATGTTCCCGAAGGTGTAGGGGAGGCTCATGTTCACCACGGTGACGGTGGTGTTGTCGGGACCGATAAAGGTCTCGTGGAAGTAGACGCGGAAGTGGATTCTCTTCTGGATGCCGAGTTCGAACTCGGAGGTGACCGGGAAGGCCGTGGCAGCTGCCAGGAGGAGGAAGAAGACGAGGAGGAAGTAGAGATGAGAGGAGCTGTGTGGGGATGAAGCCATGGCTAGGATGACACAAGGATCGAAGTGAGGTGGGTACAACGCTGGATCAGGAACATGTACTTATAGAAGAATGTCTGTGCCATGCGTCGTTTACAAATATCAAACTTCCTGATAGCAGATAAGATTTCATGCAAGCAGATAAGATTTCCTCAGACAATATCTTATCTTCTATAGCTTTCAACCAAATCTCAATATCATGTGTACATAAAATAAGATGATAGCATATAGTAACAGGATGTACACACCATGACACTCAGGAGATGGAAGATGGAAGTAATATAGATGATAGTTGCAAGCATTGGCTGATGAGGATAGTGTTAGTGTCAACATCTTTACGTCGTGGCCTCGAGGTCAATACGGTTAAGTTCGGATTCGAAGATTGGAGATCTTCTTGAACGACCCTTGAAACTGCTGATGGTCCGATCGCGACGGGGTAACTGTTTTCTTCGGGAGGGGACCCCTCGCTTGGGCAATCGGTGGGAGGCATTCCGTCTTCGTCGGGAGAGCTCGGCCTGACCCCTCCGACGATCAAGTCAATCGATAGTCTCAGGGGGTTTTTCTTATTTGATCTCCCTCCCCTATCGTTCCGAATGCAAGGGTTTTTATAGAGAAGGTCACCGTTTCCTGATATGCTCGCTTGTAGGGAGTAGAGTCGTACCTTGGATAACATCTGACATCGGTATTGACGTTGCGTGAAGGACCGAGCTCCTGTAGGATGACGACGTACCTCGGTCGACGTTTTGATCTACTTCAGCTAGGCGTTGTCAAGTCATACTAAGGCAGACGACCCCAAGGAGTAGGTGACGTTTTCCATCGTTATTATTACCCTCGTCAGATAGTGTTGCGTCTTCTGTGAGTGTCAACTGGCCACCTGTAGCTCATGAATTTGCCTTTTACTTAACCAACCACATTGACAACGGTTATCTCTCTTTATGTGTTTCAACACAGATGTACGCCTCTTGAGTTGTTGACATGTGGAAATTAGGTGTTGGTTCCCATGCGTGATCGCTGCCTCACCACTCCACTTAAGCCGCGACGTAACTAATGACAGACGGTGCGATGCAAAACCTTCGCTCGCCAATCAAGTCATTCGTGACTTAAGTGAGGCCATTAACCATCTTTTGCTTTACAGTAATCATTCAAATACGCGTCAGTAATCAAATGCAAATCTCTATTACAGCAAAGAAAAGCTCACATGATGTGTTCTCATATCAGCATACCAAATGCAATGTTTTATCCGTTTGAATAAAAATACCACATTCTCTTTCTCTATCTATATGTATATATACATTCAATTTTATGTGAATTTTAATATACATATTCTCTCCTGTTAAAACATATCCTAAACTTATGTATATTTTAATATACATACCAAATGCAATGTTTTAGGTGGGCACAACGCTCGAAAAGGACATGTATTTATAGAAGGGGCTTTGCCAAGCGTCGTCAACAAATGTCAACTTCCAACCATGGCAATTATCATGTCTGCGAAGGAAGAAGATGGATGTTTGGCTTTCCCGGTGAATGCATCCTTAAACTCAGAGATGGAAGATGGTTCCCGAGTGTGATCGGTGCGTCTCGTGCACTTATTATAGAGGATCGTCATATGTCTTGTTCGCTTTCAATGTAAATAATTGACCCAATCCGTGCGCAATCTAAACCACATAGTGGGCCCATCACACAATGCATTTCTTTGTCAAGATGTGTTTGCTTCACCTATTTCAACTGTTTATGCGGTCCACATTAAAACTTCTGTCGGTTCAGCAAAATTGGCTAATTATCGTTTCTTAATGTTGAAAATGTATAACAAGTCTGTGTAAGACTCGATTAAAAATTTTAAACATATTTAGTCCCAAATTGATTAGAGTCAATACCTAATCAAATACGAAAACATCCGTGCACTCCTACTTAACAATTTATTAACATTAAAAGAGCTCAAGATTAATTTTTTTTGATTGAGTTAAATAATTTGTGAAAAATAAAAGTATTATTTTGGATAAAATAAATAGTAAAAAAGAGGATCAAATTGATTATGGAAACGTTGCATTTTCACGAATCTTAAAGCAGCAGATTTCTTCAGTAAGTAATATATAATTTTGGATAAAAATAAATACTAAAAAAGATGAAGTGGGAAATGACGATGTGAAGAATCCGCAGAGGTGGCTCTCCTCTCGGTCCTCTTCGGTAGCAACGAGCACGATATGGTGATCAAGGTCCGATCTCTTACTATTCCTTCTCGTCCAATTTTCCCAGTCTTAGTTAGAGTTTTAATTTGATGGAGTGGTTGAAAGCCGTCTTGTAGTTTTGATGTCAAATTCTTGGTTCGATCAAAATCTTTGATGGTCCTACAACCTAGTTGCTCTATGATCAACAAAAACGAAACCTAATATTATAGTATTTGATAGGGATAACCCTACAACCTAGTTGCTCTATGATCAACAAAAACGAAACCTAATATTATAGTATTTGATAGGGATAACCCTACAACCTAGTTGCTCTATGATCAACAAAAGCAACACCTAAGCAGGAGTCACCTGCTCCCTGCAACCGCTGGCATATAAACTCATCTAGTTTGAGTTGCATCACGGGATAAATCCGAGGACTCTATATATTAAAAAAATCCACCCTTTATATTATTATTATCATATGATATTGGGATAGAATCTAATAAATGACACGATTACTCTACACACATGCATATATATAGTTTTATAGACGTGGACATCAACTAAATGAGCAACCTAAAAATTAAAATATATTTAAATCTATTAAGTTTTTTTTTCCAACATATAACTTAATTTAAGAGGGTAATGCATTGAAGTATTATTCAACATCATTCATTAAATCACTCGAGGTTTTAAGAGTCAAATTTAGATAAGGATCGGGACAAAATGAAACTCAATCATGAAAATTAAAACTTCTAAATAGGAAGAAACACAATATCATTTTGTTTAGATAAGTACACAATATTCCCGTTAATCTATATATTTTAGCCTACTAATTTAAAGGCACTGTAACATTACAATGTAATCAACCTAAAAATAGGCCCCTTCCTCACCACCAATTGCATGTAGCCATCATCCAAAACATCTTCCTATATGGTTATGTAAGGAGACTTTTATAGAAGTTTTGATGTGCCCACGTATTATCAACATGAGCCGTGCCACAGAAAGCCTTACTCATGCAACATTATTAAATCATTCATATGCAAAGGAATTCATGAATCACAATAAATTGCTAGTTACCTCCTTGATAACAACTAACAATGCAGACGAGACCTAAAAAGACCTAAATTATATGACCCATAAGTTTAATCGATGATAACTTGTTTCTTAAGTCCTTGATAACAACTAACAATGCAGACGAGACCTAAAAAGACCTAAATTATATGACCCATAAGTTTAATCGATGATAACTTGTTTCTTAAGGACCATTGTATGAGTCACTTATTTCCTAATAAGTGATTGATTTTTAGAAAGTAAATAATATACAATCCTTTTTCATGTGTGAATAATAACGAATGAATATTATATTTCTATCTTTATATGTAAAAATAAAATTAAATTAAATTTAAAATAATAATTAAATATTTACTTATTTTTCAGAGAGATTTCATCTTCTCTTGCATAAAGGAGCTCCCCCTCTCTCATTCCACACTGAGCATAATAAAAGTCATTCCACACCGAGCACAGTAAAAGTATTGAAGAAAGGATTTTCCAAGAAGATAATTTTGAGATGAGGCATAATAATATTTATTCATATTCTTTTCTAATAAAAAATTATTCTATTATTTTATAATCAAATTTTATTCATATTTTAAAATCTTTAATATTAAAATATTTTCTATTCTATTCTAATCAGTTTTGATTCATATTTTGAAATCCTTCGTATTAAAATTGTCATGATCGTATGATGCATAATAATATTTTAATTTTAAAATTTTATAATTAATAAATAATGATAATTAATTTATAATGTTAGAATGATTATTTGACTTAATGGTCTTTTAAGCTCAAGTGACTTTTAAGATTGATTTAATTATTAAAACTTTTTATTTTTTTAGATTAATATAATAATTTTAATTTATTTAGTTATATATATATATATTTGTATTTCAAGAATTAGTTATGAATTTGGACGACTTAATTAGTTTTAAATTTAAGATTATGAATTTAAAATTTTAATTTATAAATATAAATTATTTTTTTAATAATTTAAAATATTAAAATCTAATTTGATAAAAGAAGTCTAACTTGAAGTCTGACTTGAGGTTGGTTGATCGATCAAATCGAGTCAATCCAACTCTTATATCATATTTATCATAATTTATATATTTTAGATTTATAAAATATATAAATTCATATTTAGCTCATACTTAACTCATGACAATCATATTATTCTAAACATACTTTCTAAAATATATTATACATATAATAAGATATACAACTATTATTATATAGTAAATTAAATTTATACTTACCATATTAAATTTAAAAATAAAGATATTAATAAAAAATTACGTTCCTTAATGATTGAGTGTGCCAAAGAGCGATAGATCTATGAATAACGAGCAAAAGGTTATGAGATGCTTTAATTAAGAACCCTACATCTTCAATTATTAATTTATAGTAATTTATAATAATAATTTATTAAAAAATTTATAAAATAAGCTATGCTCAACCTATCAATATCTCATGTTATTCCTTGTCAATAGTAGCTAAAATTCAATTATATTTAGTTTCCAAAGATTAGAGATCCATGACAAAGTATGATGTCAGTAATTATGTATTAATTGCGTGATACAAAAAGGTGAAACATCGTTTGTCCGTTCTCATATTTGCTTCCATATCCAATGCTTTAATTACATTATATTATATGCGACATCGACACGTTTTCATGTTCACATAAACACACAACACTAACAATATGATCCATCGACCATTTTGTACCCACTTGTTTCAGTTTTCTTTGTGTGTTTCCGGAAAAAAAAAGACTTTATCTAGTACGAAGTTTGATAATTTTTTAGAATTATAGTAGATTATAACGAAAAAAATTGACAGATAATCTATCCTTAATGTCAGGATATGAGTTTTTTACCACATAATAATGAAATATATATATAAAAATAACTTTATTTTATTATATTGAGTTTGGCTATACAATATTATTTTAGTTGATCATATTAACAATTTTACAGTGTGGTCCGATGCACTACGAATTCTAAATAGGAGAAGAATTGATTTCTACAGTCATATATACCTAAAAAAATAAAACATGTCACCGTACTGTGCTGCCAAATATCGACGTTTGTAAAAGCATTTCTTTTTCACATAAGAAGCTTTAATTTATTTTAAGAGAAAGATGAAGAACAAAGTGACACGTAGATTAGCATTTATTTCAGCCTTTTGTTTTGTCCTTATTCCAACCGCTGGCTTCATGGAGTGACGCCATAGCCGGAGTTCTTTTTGTCTTGCATTAAGCGTCGGTGTAGTAGATGACGTAGACGTCGAAGGCGGCGACGGGGCCCTCGACCGAGGACGTCACCAGCTCGCTCGCCAGCTTCCCCCATGCGTACTGGAACTCCCCCGTCCCACCCACGATGGCCCGCTCCGCCTTCCCGGACGCGTCCAGTCTCCCGATCGCCGTGAGCGTGCTGTCGGCGAACTCCCCCGCCGTGAACACCAGCACCAGCGGTATCAGAGACGCCTCCTCCTGCTGCGACATGTGGAAGCCCGCGCCCTGCGCCCTTCCGACGACCGTCGAGCTAGCGTCGGAGCCGACCCTCAGCACGGCGTCGAAGATGTCGATGTCCCCGAAGGTATAGGGGAGGCTCATGTTCACCACGGTGACGGTGGTGTTGTCGGGGCCGAGAAAGGTCTCGTGGAAGTAGACGCGGAAGTGGATTCTCTTCTGGATGCCGAGTTCGAACTCGGAGGTGACGGGGAAGGCCGTGGCAGCAGCGAAGAGGAGGAAGAAGACGAGGAGGTGGTGGTTAGGAGAGGAGCTGTGTGGGGACGAAGCCATGACTAGGGTGGTGGATGGACAAGGAACGTGTTATACTTGCAAAGATTGACAAGTGAGAGGAGCACTTTATGTGAATCCACTTTGTGAGACCTATAATTCTCTTTTGAGGAGATTCATCGTATATGATGATCTGCTATAGCCAAGATATATATTCTTGATATTATTATGATCCTTTAATTATTCTAGAGAAGATCTATTGTAAACCTATTATCATTACTATTGATAGTGGAAGTTTGAGGTGGACTACGGTCCCATGATTTTTCTCACATTGGGTTTTCCACGTTAAAAGATTTGGTCTCACTATGTGATTGATTATTTGCTCTATTGTTTATGCTGGTTGATATTTTAATTTGGATTACAAGTTGGTATTTTGATGAGGAACCCATTTTGATACATAAAGAGGGAAAAGAATATTCCGTTTTAATAGGTTTTTTTTCAACAAGTGGTATCAGAGCAACAGGTTGTTTGGTACTAGTTTTTCTTGTATGATTGAAATGGAGCAGTCAGATGGTATGATTAAATTGAACTCATCAAATTATTCCACTTGGAGGCGTTTAATGAAAGATTTACTATATTGCAAAGATTTGTATAAGCCTATCAAGGTTAAAGATAAACCTTCTACTATGGACGATAAAGAATGAGAAGTTTAACATAGAAAAGCTATTGTCTATATTAGAAAATGGATGAATATAAACTTGCATGAGCATATTTCAGATGAAACCAGAGCTGATGTTGTTTGGCAAAGGTTAGAAAATCTCTTTGCGAAAAAGACAGTAGAAAATAGAATTTCTCTCCTCAGAAGGCTTGTAAATTTGAAGTATAAAGATGATGATAACATTGTTGAGTACATAAGCTTATTTTAGAGTCTTGCAAATAAGTTGGTTAATATGAAAATGAATATAGATGATGAGATGCAAGGATTATTACTTCTCAGCTCTTTACCAGAAAGTTAGGAAACATATGTGATGACAATTTGTAATTCTACGCCAAAGGGGACTCTAACTATGAATATGGTTAAAGACAGTTTACTAAATGAAGATGCTAGAAGGAAAGGACAAGGTGAATCTTCTTCTAGGGCATTTGTTACTGAAATACAAGAAAGACGTGGAAGAAGTCATAGTAGAAATCTACATTGTTATAGAGGAAGATCCAAGTCTAGAAGAGATATCAAATGTTTTCACTGTAACAGGCTAGGTCACATGAAGAAAGAGTGTAGGTTTTGGAAGCAATACAGTTGCTGCTGAAGGTAATATCATTATTGTTTGTGATGAAGGTTGTGTTAGTCTTATAGTTTAGGACAGTAATTGGGTAATTGACTCTAGTGCTTCATTTCATATTACTTCTCATGGTGATTTCTTTAGATCTTACACTGTTGGTGATTTTGGTAATGTCAGAATGGGAAACAGTGGTATATCTAAGATTGTGGGTATTTGAGATATTTGCTTGGAGACTAGTATTGGAAGCAAATTAATACTCAAAGATGTAAGGCTTGTTCCAGATATTCGTCTTAACTTGATATCTACAGGTAGACTTGATGATGAGCGTTTTGCACACTATTTTAGTGAAAGCAAATGGAAACTCACTAAAGGTTCTCTAATTGTGGTAAAAGGAAAGAAGATTAACTCTTTTTATGTCATGGAAGCTAAGCTACATAAAGGATGGTGGAAGTTTGAGATGAACTACGATCACGTGATTTTTCCTATATTGTAAGTAGCATGGTGGGTGAAAGGAAAGCCATCATCCATGGGGCTGCTTTTGGTTGGTTAATCCTCGCACTAGCTTCTCTCGATGCCGTAGGGTGAGGCTTCCATAACATTTGTTCCGTGTGATACACGTTTTCTTTCCACCTTTGGTGGAAGAACATTTGGTGACTACATAGGCATATTTGCATATCAAATTTGCGATAAAAAGCGATGTGGATGAGACCATCAATGTGATTGATGCCTCAATTTTGGAGAAGGAACGCACGTCGTTTACGATTGCTGCTCTTCGTTACTCGTCGATGTCCTCATCCATCAGTATGAACTGGATGAGAGAATAATATTCAAATTACTCATTTAATATTTTTCTTACTTAATAGGAGTTTCTATAGCTCATGATTCATAACTTTGTTTTTGTCCCTTGTGTAAGAGCTGATTTAAGTTTCTGTATAGTTTTATCAATCGTGTTTTTTATGCTAGTTTTACTTATGACGCTGAATGGCTTATCTTAATGACTAATTGAGCATTCATCTCATTAAACATTTAATTTGATGACACAGGGCACATGCTCACGGTCACTTATGGCTCTCTTGTCATCCTTCACGTGTATGTATGTATGTATATATGTATAAATTATTGAAGGAGAGAATTATAGATGATATGTGTGTTCGACGAGTTCCCATATTTTTGGAATATGTTGTAATAGGTTTTCATTCATAATTTTAATAAACAAGATCGACATTTATTTTTATTTCAGCCTTATCATATAATAATTCATCTCCTGACATGAAGGAGGATAAACATATATGTTCGCCGTGGCTTTAATTATCGTCTCGCGGATCACGCGATGGCGGTGAGACGGACGTCGTCATAATAGACGACATAGATGTCGAAGGCGGCGACGAGTCCCGCTTTGTCGGACGTCACCAGTTTGCTCACCATGTTCCCCCACGCGAACTGGAACACCCGAGTCCCTCCCACGATGGCCCGGTCCGCCTTCCCGGAGGTGTCCATCCTCCCTATCACCGTGAGCGTGCTGTCGCAGAAGTCCCCGGCCGTGAACACCAGCACCAGCGGTATCAGCGACGACTCGTCCCGCTGCGATGCGTGGAAGCTCACGCCCTGCGCCCTCCCGACTTCAGTCGAACGCTTGGAGGGGCCGGTCCTCAGCACGGCGTCGAAGATGTCGACGTCCCCGAAGGTGTTGGGGAGGCTCATGTTCACCACGGTGACGGTGGTGTTGTCGGGGCCGAGAAAGGTCTCGTGGAAGTAGACGCGGAAGTGGATTCTGCTCTGCCGGCCGAGTTCGAACTCGGAGGTCACCGGGAAGGCTGTGGCAGCAGCCAGGAGGAGGAAGAAGACAAGGAGGAAGTAGAGATGAGATGAGCTGTGTGGGGATGAAGCCATGGCTAGGATGACACAAGGATCGAAGTGAGGTGGGTACAACGCTGGATCAGCAACATGTAGTTATAGAAGAATGTCTGTGCCACGCGTCGTTCTGACAGCAGATAAGATTTCATGATAGCAGATAAGATTTCCTCAACAGTAATATCGCTGGACGAAATCTTATATGCTATCGCTTTCAACCAAATCTCATTATCATGGACAATATTACTCTTACAGGCGAAGGTCTCCGCGTAGGGAAGATGATAGCATATAGTAACAGGATGTACACAACATGACACTCGGAGATGGAAGATGGAAGTAATATAGATGATCTTGAGCAATGGAGATGGGTAACTGAGAGATAGATGATAGTTGCAAGCATTGGCCGATGAGGATAGTGTTGCGACTTCTGCAAGTGTCAACTGGCCATCTGTAGCTCATGAATTTGCCTTTTACTTAACCAACCACATTGACAACGGTTATCTTTCTTTATGTGTTTCAACACAGTGATCGCTTCCTCACCACTCCACTTAAGCCGCGACGTAACTAATGACCGACGGTGCGATGCAAAACCTTCGCTCGCCAATCAAGTCATTCGTGACTTAAGTGAGGCCATTAACCATCTTTTGCTTTACAGTAATCATTCAAATACGCGTCAGTAATCAAATGCAAATCTCTTTTCCATCAAAGAAAAGCTCACATGATGTGTTCGCATATCAGCATACCAAATGCAATGTTTTATCCGTTTGAAGAAAAATACCACATTCTCTTTCTCTATCTATAGTGTATATATACATCAATTTTATGTGACTTTTAATATACATATTCTCTCCTGTTAAAACATATCCTAAACTTATGTTTATTTTCACCATTATATCATCACGAGACCAAAAAATAAGGGACGGGATGACATAATGCATGTCAACGTTGCCGTGTGAATCACACCTACATAATCCTTCACCTATCAAAGGTGTGATTGGTTGACTGCAAGAATTATTACATGACCGCAAGAATCACAGTCATGCAGTGATAAAAAAGTTGTTGTTTTTCAGAATTAGGTTACAAGACAAAGGTGGAACAAACACGTGTATCACATGGAACGAATGTGATGGAAGCCTCACCCAACTTCAGCATCGAGAAAAGATAGTGTGCGGAGGAAACCAAACCATCAACTTCAGCATCGAGAAAAGATAGTGTGCGGAGGAAACCAAACCATCAACTTCAGCATCTCGAGAAAAGATAGTGTGCGGAGGAAACCAACGCCTTGGCCTAATATGAGAAGATGTGGAGGAGAAGACTGCAGTAGTAATATCATTATTATACTATGGAAAAAATTTTATACTTAGATTAAAATCAAATAAATTGATGTGAACCTTTCATTATTTGTTCAAAATAATAAACCTTATATGATCTACAAGTGCTTTAGATATGAGATATTAATCTAAAAGAGAACTAGATTATCTTCTCTTCCTGTCTTTTCACATGATCACTTAGATTGATGGATAAGGGAGATTGAGAGAAAAACCTCCTTCTCCTCTCTTTCTATCTTTTCACAAGATCAATTAACCTTGCTTTTAGCTCCTAGGCCATGTCTATTTATAGGCGAGAGTAGAGGGTTTAGGATAACTTTAACATGAACTTCTTTTTTATTGGTCAAGAATCAAAATCCAATCATATTTATAATATTTCTTATCTTTTTAAATAAGGCTACATAATATAATATTCTCCCATTTTACCGATTAATTAGTAAGATAAAAAAGACTTCAAATAAAAAATAAATAAAAAATTATTTAAAAATAATTTGATCTAATTGGATTTTAAATTTTTAGAAAAACTATATACACGCGCACAAATTTTAAAAATAAGCTAATAAGTCCAATAATTATAATAATACCACGTTAAGTCTGACTAACAATATGAGTCATAGCGATTATATGTTATCAGTGTCACACTTCCTTTTATGTACCACAACACTGTTAGCCTTTCCTAATGCAGTCCAAAATGACCCATATATTTTGTCTTGTCAAGACAATTCTATCATCACATTCAACCATAATATGTACATACATAATTATGAACAGGATAACAAAAACAAATAACTTTAAGTATATAAGTAAGAATATCAATTATAGTATCCACTCAAACATATATCATCATATCCTTTATGGGTTGCTCACAAACACAATCATAAGAACATGTTCTTTCAAAATTGCAAGTCCTAAGTGAATGGATCAACAATCAATACAGTGGAACTCAAGTAATTAATTGACATTAGATGTTTCTAGACTCCTCTTCTCTAACCACTAAGTACTTTATACCATAATACATAGTGATGCAATAGTACTTGTCATTCTTAGAGAATAAAACTATTGTAATGTCATAAAATATCTTCAACGATTTAGCAATTGAGTCTGACTTTACCAAGTCTTGAGATGAAATTTCATAGTCCAAAATTTGATTAGTGGCCTCAAAATATGCTATAAAATCAACTTCCCTTATTAATAATAATAAATTACCCTTATAATTGATATAGATATTAACTGTAAGGTGGACTTCCTATTATCGAGATAATTTATACAATCAACATCTAAAAAATACTATCATTTCACGCTGATATAATTTCATACATGTGAGCATATAATCCTTTGTCCCTTCCAGATATCTTATTATTTTCTTTGCAGTCCTTTAGTGTTTTTACTTCTGGGTAACTCCAATATATATCTAATATTTTAATTATAAAACTAATATGACATAAGCTTTAGTATAGACTTTTAATTGTACATATACAAAGAATATCTTCTTTATCTGATACTTTTCAAGTCATTTTAACGTATTTACTATTGACTAAAATTTTACTTTCATGATTTACTAAACAAAATTGTATATTAAATCTTTTCAAGACTCAGTTGATATATTCTGACACTCTTCATAATCATTGAGGTCTATTCTTCAACTACTCAATGTTAATAGAAGATATTTCATTCATATCAACCATCTTAAAACTCTTAGTAACAAATTTCTTAATTTAGTATAATAAATCAAGGTCACTATTGGTAAGATAAAATATTATCCATATACAAGGTCAATATAATAAACTTACTCTCATTGATATAAATACTGATCAATAGTATTTTCATTAAATCTGAAAATAACAATATCAAGAACCTTTATATATAATGTCTTGAAGCCTGTTTAAGGTCATAAATGGATTCCTGAATTTGTATATCAAACTTTATTTTTTTTTTTTTTGTAAATCATTTAAAGTAACCCATATAAAGCTAGATCTTTTTAAAAAATATTTTCATATCATTATGATATAACTTAAACTCATAACGAGTCACTAATGTCATGATGATTCTTAACGAGTTCATTAAAAATCTTGTTATGGTCGATACATTTTTTATAAGTAAAACTATTAACCACAAGTCTTACTATTATATCGTTCGACATTATCCTTTAAGTCACATTTATATAATAAACTCTTTTATAATTATTGACGAATTTGATAAATTTATCAAACACCATTCTGGTTATTAATTTTAACTCTTTTTTTATAGCATCATATTACTTTTCAGAATCATTCAAGACATCTAAAAATAATAAGGGATCTATTTTGATTCCTATATCATAATATAATTCTTGTAGATATGTCATATAATAATCATAAATGATAGGATTTCATTTTCTTTGAGATATTCCCAAGGTTGTTAATTATGGTTATTCTACAAGACCACTAACAGCAATATCAATAAAATATGAAAATTTAGCAATGTTATTTTGTTATTCACTTTTATCAAATTATTTAATGATTTGAATAACAATAATCTCTTGAATAATAAAGGAGTATTAACTTGTATCTCCTCATTATCAAAATTGAATTTCGAGATTTTCACTTCCACTGATTTGCTATTTTATAAGAATCTTACATTATCAGATTTAATTATTCTCATACTGTGATTAGAGCAATAAGATATATACCCCTTTAAACTTTTCTGAATATATTATAAAATATTCATAAATAGTTATTAAATCTAATTTTCTTTTATATGAGTTAGAAGATCCTTATCTGTATAGGACAATCTCAAATATGTAAATATCTTAAGTTCGGTTTCCTATCATTTCATGACTTAAAAAAAGTCATATAATTTACTTATTAGGAACACCATTCAAGATATACATAATTGTCCATAGAGTTTCTTTTTACATTGATTTGGGTACAAAAGAATAACTTATCATGCTTCTAACAAAATCTATAAAAGTACAATTATATCTTTCAGCAATCATATTCTACTATAACACATCTGGTAAATCATAGTAAACACATATATCTTATTTTTTCAAAAATCTAACAAAAGAATTAGAATTATAATTGGGTTCATTATAAATACCATAAAATTTATCACCCTTGTCAAATATGATGATATTGATTTTTCTATCTAATTGTCTATCGATTTTATTTATGTACACTTTAAGAGTGTGAACGGTCATAGACTTTATATAAATTAGATATATATAATTATATCTCAATAGGTTATTTATATGGTGATAAAATGTTTCTTTTTAATGAGACGAAAGCATAGAGTGACCCATAGATATTAGCATAATCTCAAGAAATTTATAAAACTACATTTCATTTCAATATTTAATTGTAGTATCATTGTAAATTTAAGATTTATTTCAATAATATTCTAACAATTCTAGGTAAAAAACTCACATTCCCAAAATTATATGAACATAACATAGATCCTTAAGATTTATCAAATTGAATCATCTTTAAATGTAGGCAATAAATATAAACTAATATCACTTTCACTTTAAGATGATTTCATATAACGATGAATATCTCATTCTCTTTTGGTTTTATCCCCCTTTATTTTTATTTTATTTTAATGAATATCTATTATTGGTAATATATATTGAAGCATCAAATTAATCCATCAAGTATTAAAAAATAATTTCTGTAATATCTGATTTGAATCATATAAAGGTTATATTTATACCTTTTCATTTTAAATCAAATCTATATATATATATATATATATATATATATATATATATATATATATATATATATATATATATATATATATATATATATATATATATATATATATATATACATACATATTTATATATATATTCTTCTTCACATAACTTTCTTTGCTACAGAAATAACACTTTATTATGAAGATATTATTTTATGAGTTTCTATAGTAATTATAAACTCAAGTAACTTATGCTTCATTTTTAATTTAGTGTTACATACTCACTGAGTAGTACTCAAAATATTATGAGTCTTGAGCTTATAGCTTTATCATTTATTTTGAGGATATAATCTTGAATTCTTCAAATACTATCAATTCTTCAAATACTATCATATTAAGATGTCAATTAACTTATCAGAAAATTTAAATTGATCCTTAGATATTCTCATTAGCTAGTTGTAAACTGTTCTGAAGTGTAAGTATAATAAAATTGAGTCTTTCATACATTTCTTGATCAGTCACCTTAATTATTTATTTTATAGAACTTTCAGTAATTAAATTTGTGTTATGCTCAATTAATCTGATCAAGGTCTCACTTAATACAACTTACATATGCTCAAGCCATTTATTTTAGAAAGCATAGGGACATTTACAAAAATATAATGAAGTACTACTGTAATAATATAACATTAATGTTTTGAGTTTCTAAAATATGATGAACTATTGATATCATTTATATTTCACATTTGGGTGAAATATTGACATATCTAGTGTTCACTCAAGATCATTTATAGAGGACTGATACTGTGGAATAGTGTTGTTACCTTTGGGTATATAACCCTAAACTATAAAGATATTCAAAATAGTATCATCCTACCCCATCATATAACTATTTGAAATAGATTCTCCTTTAGGATTATCTAAATCTCCTAATTATATATGCCATCGTGAATATTATTTTATTTAATATCATTTAGGATAATTTCATAATATATTTTATAGATTATTAGTCCAGGTCACTTTGGTGGGTACATGACCAATACAAAAGGACAAAATATAGTCTAAAATATCCCATGAATGATAAGAACTTTATTGTAATTCATATCTCATAAGTATATCATCCCAAGCTACTTTGGTAACTACCGATCAGATAAAACTTAGGAAGATAAATTGCAAATAATATTACTAAATTTCTTTATCATGATCCATGCAGTGAATATTATTTTATTTAATATCATTTAAGACTAATTTCATAATATATTTTATAAATTATTGGTCCAAGTCACTTTGGTGGCTATAGGACCAATACAAAAATATAAAATATAATCTAAAATATTTTTTAAATGATAAAACATTTATTGTAATTCATATCTCATAAGTTTATCATCTTAGTTACTTTAACAACTACTGATCAAATAAAACTTATGAAGATAAATTATAAATAATAATCACAAATTTATTTATCTTGATTCATGATGAATCAGTTCAATAATAAAATAGCAACCATAATAATTATTGAATATTAATCAACAAAAGAAAAAACTCATATAATAATCATGATAATATATAAATCATGCCTTCATGTGAAAGATAAATATTATTTCATAATTTTAAAAATATATCCAAGAACAATAATTAGATTTTATTTACCATATGTTAAAAATATAATCAATAATTCATATAAGAATATTATAAAAGTAAACTGTAATTTATAGTTTTCTTAATCAGAATTAAATCCAATTATATAATTAAAATATAATCATGATTAAATTAAATCATAATTATAATAAAATATATTTATCAATTTTATAATTGAGAATATAACTTAGAATTCTGAATTTTAAGAGTAAAATTGTAAATATATTGATAGAAAATAAATGAAATTATAAAATTTATAAAGGGTAAAACTATAATTTGATAAAACCCCGAGGATAAAATTGTAAATATGTCAAAAGAATGAAATGATATTAATAAAATATAGAAGGGCAAAGCTATATTTTTACCAAACGGAAACCCTAGAGCAAAGCTATAATTTTGCCCAGAAATCTAATCTGCAGCGCCGTCGCCTTTGAGCGTGCAGCGTTACCACGCCGCTATAGCGGTTCCTATCGCGCATGGCCGCCGCCTAGGCGCGGCTGTCGCTTAGTCGCAGCTCGTGCACGCACGCACCCGTTGCCTGGGTGCGGCGTGTGGCGACGTGTGGCCGCTGCCCTCTGCCCATGGGGGCAGTGTCTGCTAGCATCTGCGGCCACTGCCCTTCCGTAGGTGCCCCTGCATGCGCAAGTTGCCCAACGCAGCTGCTGCGATGCACACGCTGTGGTGCAGCCTCCGCTCGTAAGCGGACCTCTACCCGTGCATGGCCGTGATGCGCGGTTGCAAGGTGGTACACGATCCTTCAGTCGGGTTGTCAATAACAATCAACAGAGATCATTGTCTCAATAACATCGATAGAAAATATAAATTCATCGATCAAACATAAAAATTATACATTGCTCAAAATTAACGATAGAGCAAATCATATGGAAAATCCAAATCAATAATATCCAACGAATCATTCATGCATCGTAAATAAAAATAATAGATCTAATATATTTGATCTCAAGAACCTAAGCTCTGATACCAATTATTAGCATAAAATCCATAATTATATTGTTTGTAATGCGAAAAAAATTCTTATGTCAAGATTGAAATCAAATAAATTAGATCTAACAATATTAAGATACATACCTTGTTTGTTCAGAAGAATAAACCTTATATGATCACCTAGATTGATGGATTAGGAAAATTAAGAGAAAAATTTTAATCTCTTAATTACATTAAGATGCCTCGCTTTTAGCCCCTAGAGATCCTGTCTGGGCTAGGATAAATTATTATGAGAGTTCCTCCTAAGGAATCCTATTTTAACATGAACTTCTTTTCTATTGGTCAATAACCATAACCATAATTAGAATCTGATTATATTTATAATATATTTTATCTAATTAAATAGGATCACATAATCTAACTCTTTGAGGTTGTATATTGAAAGTGGAGAGCGAAGTGGGTCGGCCGATGATTTTGGAAAGCGGCCAACGTTCAAGAGAAAGGCTAAACTTGGTGTCACTTGTCAACTTAGATCCGAAAATTTTGGCTTGATTATTCTTTTTATTATGTGTAATCAGACTCCTTCAATCTTTAGTCATAGATTACTCTTGGCTGAATATTTTCAATACGATGAAAGTTCACTTATCGAAGATTGATGTTTCAAAAACTTGCCTGAGATATTCTTACATCTAAAAGACTTATGTATCAAAGATTAATGATTCAAAATCTTATTTAATTGTAATCTCTTAAATATTAATATGATGATGTGTACATACATGCTTACCTATAATAAATATGATATGTATGATGATGACATAGACACAAGCCAATGCTCTATAAAGACACATTTCCCTCCTTCAGCGTCGTGATCATCTCACTTCTCACTTTCACGTTCCTTGTCCATCCACCACCCTGGTCATGGCTTCGTCCCCACACAGCTCCTCTCCTTTCCACCACCTCCTCGTCTTCTGGGTCATATAATTTAGACCTTTTTAGGTCTCCTCTACATTGTTAGTTGTTATCAAGGGAGTAGCTAGCAATTTATTGTGACTCATGAATTCCTTTGCATAGGATGGATTTAATAATGTTGCATGAGTAAGGCTTTATGCGGGCACATAAACACTTCTACAAGGGTCTCCTGCTTCTGTGTATTGTAGTTTTATTGATCCTGGTTTTCCATTAGAATTGCATGCATGAGTATACATCAGAGTGTCCTTTAATTGATGGATTCTTTACCTCCGTCTTGACGAGCAGTTTCACCAGGAATCAAACTAATGGTGCATGGCCTGAAGAATGTATGGGGATCAATGCGTGCAGTAGTTTCCACAGCATGTGAACTTATGGTACTAACATCAAAAGGAGCCGCTGATGAGAATATTGTAGAGCAAAGACTGCTCAAGGAGCTGTGCAAACATGTTTAATAAAATTGACTTGGTTAGGGAGTTTTCTTGGGCTAAAAAATTATGACCTGTAGCAGTCCATGGATGAGCTTTTTGGTTGTGTATGATGAATAGATTTTTGCCTTGAGAGCAGAGCTTCAGGTTCTCGTTAGCCTGTAACTCCTTGCTTCTTTTATCAAATGCTTAGTGATCCTCGATGCCTGCAAGATTACTGAAACTAATATTTGAGATTGGTAGCCCAATTTTTTCTCTCTCCAGTGGGTAGTTCATTTGATACCCTATGGACTCGGTATCTTTCCTTGCTTATCCCGTAGCAGCAGCGGAAATTTTGGTAGGAGAAGCTTTAGATTGACTTTGTTTTCTCCAGTTTGTAGTACAAATATCATTATCTGATGTGGTGTCTCTTGAGATTGATGTGGCAGTTTCTAAATCTTACCAGTTATTAAAGGATTGTGGATGTTACTTTTTCTTCTTTTTGATTCCGTTGGAATCTTGTGGTAGGTTGTAACTCACAGACGGAGATTGAGCCGCAGCAAATTGACTTGAAGAGCATCGGCAGCAACTGAGTTTGGACTTGTTCGAGGGAAGGTCACTTGGACTGGTACGCTACTTAGCCCAATCCAATTGCTTGGTTACCGCAAAGCTCACTGGTTCAACAGAGATGCATACTATTTCACGAGGGATTACCTTGTTTAACTTTTGCTCCTAAGCCATACAACACCAACGCTAACAGCTGAAGAAGAATATTTGGGAGTCTCAATTAGATCTTACAGATCGTGTTCTCCCCTTCTGCTACTTAGGAGGATGGCGACGAAGCTGAGGCCAGCGCAGACGCCGGTGACGAGGTTGCTCTCGCGGATGAGGATCTTGAGGGTGACGGTGCTGATGTCGGCGGTGATCCGTCGCCCCTCTAAACAATGCCTTGGTACATATTCTGACTTAGCGCTTGGGGGTGCTCCCCTTGTTGATTCGCACGACGTGACATCGATTTTGACATGCCTTAAATCCAAAATATACCATATCACTCATAATAATTAAAGATAGAAAAAGATATTGACTTCAAAATGTATATGAGAATAAAAATGATCGTTAAATTAGAAAGACTAAGAATGATTTTTAAGAGTTATTATTATTAAGATTATAGATGGAATCATAATAATTTAAAAGGGTGTCAGGCTTATCTTAATCTATTATTGATGTGAGATTAATAGTAGTATTATGATAATAAACAAAGGTTTAAAATTTTGATCTATAAATAAATTGATATCTTAAAATATTAATAATTTATTTATATAAAATATTAATTTGATGATGATACACTGGTTGTTCAAAACACTTTCCAAGATTTCATAGCTAATCTCCACCGCTTAGTGAATTAAAAAAAAGATTTCTCACTGGAATTAAATCGATTTGGCGGAGGTGAGGTGAAGAATCTGATCCTTGATCCCTGGATATTCCGATCCTTGCCGAACATTGTGGCTCTGTGGACGCCCTTATCCACACGCATTAAAGAAATATCAAACACACACTAAAGCAACCCCAAACACCCAAACGACAATTCGAGCCACGAAGGAACGGGACGAGCACGGCAAGCTTGTCAGGAGCAGAGTCAAACGTTCACCGTTAAGATGATTGGGTGGGGACTTGGACACGATCATTGGAGAACAAAATTGGGGCCCATGCTATTTGGATTGTGGGCCAGCCTTATCACCTAGCATATAAAAAATCGAGATACTTATCTGCCATGTCCACCGGATAAACATTTCCTGCATCGATTCAACAAGCTGATACGCATCACCTCACGTTATTTGGTGCATTATCTCTATCTATTCTATTCTCGGACATGACAAGTCTACGCCCACGTTTTTGAGAGTTAGAACTGGTTAAGGTTCGGATTGAGTCAATAGTGGTGTATGAGTACAAGTTGGTCAAAGAAATTAAGAAAGATCAAATCTTTTCTTCATCATTTATTTTTTTTTAAATAATAATAATAATAATAATAATAATAAATAAATAAATAAAATAAATAATAATAATAATAGCTTGTTGGATTAGAACAACTGTTTTAATCTTAAACCAAAAAAATTATCGATCCTAATAATAATTACAAAGTCTTTGTTAAGATATTATAGTGGTTGATGTAAAGGAGTAATGTTTGAGTTCGCGTGGCTAAAAATTATTTTTTTTAAAAAATTAAAAGTTGCGAGGGCATGTCCTAGTCAGCAACATCCAATTCCACGTAGGCGTTGTGTATCCCCAACTACAGGTAGCATTAAATAAAAAGGAAAGGTTTTTACTAAGTAATAAATTGGAAAAGGGTGGGTGATGCCACTTGGCATCTTCCTTCCTCTATGAAATCAAAGCCTTATCATTAGCACACAGGCGTCACGTTTCTTCTCTTAGTATAAATGAAGGGCGAACGGTGCCAATGTGACGCCTGAAGCCAGCAGCAGCAGCAGCTCTGAGGTCGGAGGAGGAGAAGAGAGGAAGACATGGTTGGGACCTCAGCCTCCTCGCTCTCCTCTTGCGCTTCCTTGGACGACGTCTCAGTCGTGCCCACGGAACCGGTGAAGCTCCTCTGCAGCTACGGCGGCAAGATTCTCCCACGTCGCCCCGACGGCAGGCTCCGCTACGTGGGCGGTCACACCCGCGTCGTCGCCGTCCGCAGATCCATCTCCTTCTTAGGTATCCTCCACTCTGCTTCTGTTTACTGTGGGATACAGGTCGGGAGAAGCACGGAGGTACTAGGAATCATGCGTACGTGTGCGTGGAACAGAGCTGCAGGTGAAGCTGAGGGAGTTGTGCGGGTGGGGCGCGGTGAGCCTCCGGTGCCAACTGCCAACGGAGGACATGGACGCCCTGGTCTCCGTCACCTCCGACGAGGACCTCGCCAACCTCGTCGAGGAATACGACCTAGCGAGCCGAGACCGTCGGTCTTCCCCTCTAAAGATCCGAGCCTTCCTTTTCCTCCTCCGTGCCTCAGAAGCTTCTTGCAGAAGTCCCGTCGATCCGGTCGCAGCCGCCGAGCGTTGCGTCCGCCAGGCCTCTATGCGGGAGAAGTTGCATAGCTGGTGCGAGAAGCCCGACGCATCTGCCGCCGCCGCCGGAGATCTTCGAGTGCACGGCCGCCAACACTACCATCATGGCCACGGCACCCCGAGGCCATGCAACCATCTCGTGCACCACGGAAGACACTGGCAATCATGAGATGTCACGCGTGATATCTTCTTCTTCCTTCCTGCGCAACATCTTTAGTGCTTCGATTCTTCTTCCTTGTTGCGCGTGGCACTTTTTATTCAAAACACAGATTTAATCTTATTAAAAGAAAAAAAATGGGAACATCGGAGCAAATCTTAGTAATAGATCACTTTATAATTGATCATGAACAATATATTATAGCAAAAGATAGTAAAAATGATAACATAAAGTCTTTTCAATTGATAGGTATAAACAAAAAAAAAAGTAGCATGTGGAACACAATACATTCAGTAAACAACATTAGAAGGCGTGTTGGCTCAAAGGAATATTATCGTAGCGGAAAGAAAAATGATCAATCAACTTTTGAAGGAGAAACTTACAGTTCTCTCACGAGTTGTGGACTCGCAGAAAGTAGTTTGGAGACTGCATTGTTTTACTTTACCACTTGAACTGAATTATTTAGACTGATCATGGCTGCACACTTGAGCATAAGAACCCAAAGAATTAAGCGGAGAATTTTTTGTGCTCAAACAAAATCAAGGGGTCTTCAATATAAAATCATTTTACAGGTAAAGAACAAAGGACCAACAACAGGTTAACACATCTTTCAATCCAGATTCATGATGTACCCTTTCTCGTAACCCTGCGGAACATGTCTTTAATGTTCTGCGAATTGGTTTCTGTTTTTGGTCTCTTTGATTGTCTTCTATTGCTCGTCATGCTCCTTCCATTCTCTACTTTACTCTGCAAATAAATATTCAGACAACACACCAATCGTTCAGAAGAACCTTAGCAGACAAGTAGCAGGTCAGTTCGTGGAAAAGAGGAGTCTGCTGGGTCTTCCAGAAGTACCTGAAATGTATGACAAGATTCTGAATTATTCTCTAGGAAAATTTGGCCTGTCATGGTATTTGTTGTTTCCTTGTGTGTTTCTTCAATATCCAACCTGAAAAGAACTCAAAAGAAGTGACATCATCTTGAAAATCAACACATTATGCAGATCAGGTTGCAGAATGTAATTGGAATTTGGTCATAGCCACAGAAACAGGTCTTACTTCAAGTGACTGCAAAGCAGCATCAACCAAGGCTCATCCTTCACATACTCACCCAAGATTGAGATAACATCCTTCACTGTGAGACAGGAACATCAAGCCTATGTCAGACAACCCATGAGTAACAATTCAAATAATCTAGGATTCGGTTTAAGTTGTACAGGGTTCTAGATAACTATAACCGATGACCTTCACCCCTCCTGTTAATTACTGAGAAAGTCAAAGTTAGTCCTGTGAAGAGTCAAGAGTATTTAAACCATACGGAATTTAATTTCAAATATGTATCAGGGTCCTTGTTTAATTAAGATTGAAGTCTTAATAACAACAGCAAAAACAAGAATGAAGCTGTACTGTCTAGGAATAAAGAGGCTGTCCAGTAGAAGGACATTTGTGATAGATTAAAAATATAAATATATCTTTTTTCTCTGCTATTTTCACTTAATAAGGTATGGTACAATCATTATGGTACCCTGTATAACCCTCCACATGATCTTGGCTATGTGAAATTCTGTCAGTCCAATAATAGACATAGTAACCGAATATGGAACTGGAATTTATATAATAGTTCTAGTTCCATACATGTTTCCCCTTCTTCTTGAGCAGTGTAGTTTTTGTCCAATTCTAACAATGTTGCTTTTAAGTGTTGTACCTGCAAATAAAAAGAAAATATGAGGATTCAATTCGTACTTCTCTGATTATGGGAAAAAATTATGCACAAGAAAATAAAAAACTAATGAAAGCCACGATCCAACGCAAACAACACAACAGTAGTTGATGAATATTTTTTTATCCCGAGCAAGGGGATGGAAGTCCTAGATGAAAGCATTTGAATCAGTTTGAGATGAAACAATGATTGAGGAAATGTTCCATGAATCAACCTCTGACGATTTCATGTATTACAGTATGCGAAAAGTCACACCAAGTGCATTGTTTTTCAGATCGAGAACAGATTTCTAAAAGTTAAAAGATACAAGTCTACTCTCTTGATTTGACAGATGTGATAAAGATCATTAGCATGAAACCAAAACCTTAGCTGTGGTCCATAATGTATAGAACGATAGAATCCATGTTACTAAATAAAATATGAATTATTGAACCTACATGTCACCACAGACTTATAGGTTCTTAGCTTTTTCTATTTGTTTTTTGTTTCTGGCATTGATAGTATCTCGTACTAGTCCCCAGGCCAAAGATCATAAGCATATCTATGTGTATGCCACTTGCTTCACTTGACATGTCTGAATAAGCAAAAGACCATCAAGGCATGCCACAACAAAGGAGATCATGATATGGCATAATAAGTTCTGAAAAAAATATCTATGAATAATATAAGCTACGAGCTTTTCATATATTTATTGAACTATTAGGCATTGGTTACTGCTACAATTCTTCACCAAGAGTTAGGAACTTAACTTTGGCTTAGGAATCATTAACTGCCGGCAGCTTAAATTCTTTGGGCCAAATCAAACTATCAACTCAGTGCTTAGCTCACTCAAACTTTCACAAATTTGTTATAAGAGTGACTTAGGTATTCTGGTGAATTAGGAGCTAAACCTTGGTTCAGGGTTCATTGGCTGTCAGCAGCTTCAATTCTTTAGATCAAACCAAATTATCAACTCATCATTTAGCTCACTCAAACTTTACAAATTTGTTTCGAGTGACAGGCATCCTGAAAGACTTTCTTCTATAAACAAGAGTCAAAATTTAGATCTGATACATGATGTGATTTCTCAGTACAATTGGGCTTCAGTTTTCAGAATTTAGCTCACTAGTAACCCTTTCGGAAGATCTGAAGCGTAACCAGGACTTTGATTGTGCAAGTTTGCTGTCAAGGATGTTCTGATGTTTTAGCCAAGGAACCTTAAATAAACAAATTATTGCAGTATTGCTGTCTATCTCTTTATATGTATTTTATAGCTGATTCATATGCTTTGAAATATTTTCTTGTATATTCCACTCATGTACTCAAAAAATTAAATTATTTTGCGATACTTGCATAAATAGGGAACTTGAAGAAAGCAGTTATAATCCATGTATAGCAGCAATAACATACATCAGACAGATATAGATGAATATATGATTTCACGATCCTGGAATGACTAGGTAATAAGATCAATCTTTTCACTTGTACTGGAAATAGATGAAGACACACCTTACAACACAACCAAGCCAGGACCCTTGAATTATCAAGTCTGAAGAACTTTGAGGATCCAATTTCTACAGCAAACAATGAAAGGATATTAGAAAGAGTTACCCATAGTAAATACATGACCTATGATATTTGGTTTCATTAAGGACTGAATGATATCACGGATCAGAAACCTACTTGGATCTTTATGCAACAGAGAAAGCACACATGGAATTGAAGGAAAAGATACATTAGCTAAAGCATTTTGGAAATTCACAGTCGTAATGCTAGTTCATGACGGGCACAATTATCTTCAGAGAACTCTTCAAGAACATATTCTGAATAAATTACTTCAGAAAGAAACTGCAATCAGACTACAAGCTTAATATTTCCAAAAAAAAAAGAACCATAGAATTATCCAACAAATATTGAGTTAAGTCTATTTTATGTAGTCATTATAACGGTGATCACGCTTCGCGAACCGCCATTTTCAGTTCTGATTCCGATTTCACCAAATTTGGAATTGAAATTGAATCAATTCCATGGGGTTCCGATTCCGGTTCTAGAACTGCCGGTTCCAGTAATTTGATCCACCGATTTCGATTAATAAAAAAGAAAAAATTAAAGTACTTCACCAAGATTCAAACCCATGTCAATAGGCTTTAAATCTAAAGTACTAACCACTATACCATGGAAGCTATTTGTGCTTTATTTTTATTTTTTTCATATTTAGCTGGTTTGGAATCGCCAGTTTTGGTTCCAATTTCTAAGAACCAGAACTGAACCGTATGGCCCCTGTTCCAGTTCGGTTCAGAACTGCTGAACTGTTGACTCGGTTTGGTTCCAATTCGGACCAAACAGTGGCTACCCCCAAGTCATTATATAGAATAATAGTAAAATAACATATAAACAACCCAAGAAACATGAATCTCAAAAGCAAGATCCAATACTTGAATACAAAACAAATGTGAAGTACACAGTCAAATTCATTATGTTATGCATTAGCAAATGAGATTAAATTTGTTAATAACATATGATACAGGCCAATTCTTATTACAACACAAATCAAAACAAAACAAAAAAGATATCACCTTTCACTTCACAAACCATATTCATGGTATCTTTTGCCACAGAAAAAAGATGCTGATAACCCGGATAGCCATCAACATACAGAATTTCATCCAATTGTCTAAACACCCCTTGATCACTTGCCTTCTGCATTTGAATATTATGATTGGTCACACAGCATTAGCTCATTTATTTTATGATGGCCAATTTATAATGAAATATAATGTGATGATCACTCAAGAAATAAACTGAATAACTTTGTGAATACTAATGCAGCAGTGTGAAATTGGTCCATGCACTAAAAACTGATATTATGGGAGAGAACTTCAATCATTTTTATCAAAGAATCAGCATGTTAAAGTTAGATAGACAAAAAATTAGCAGATACGTAAATGTTCCAGTTAAATATATGCATAAAGGTAAATATTTTTGTTTGATGTATAAACAGGGTTGAATGAATAAGAGCAGATCCATCATATTTTCAATGGGAATTATCACACAACAATTAGGTATGGGTTTGTCAATACATTCATAGATAAAACATGATGTATGATATGATTTGCAACTTTTAGGGCTCCACTCATTATAAACTGATGACATGACACAGTACCCACTATCATCAATGGAATAATGTGTATGTCATCAATCCAATTAATTATTAATATCATTTCTGAAAGTACATTCCTGATAATTCAATATGGTATAGGCAAAAAATAACACATCACATTAAGAAACATTATGGGAGGTAACTATAGGGCAAGGAGTTAACAGATCGGATTTCAATAGTAAAGAAAACCTAGCAAGTGCAAATGCCATCAAGAATAAAAAGAACCACAATTTTCTTTGATTAAAAATAAAAGTATATGTTGAAGATACCTTCATACGAGCTTCCTCAAATATTGGCAAAAGGACAAATATGGGGTCAATTGGAGTAGAAATATATAGGCTGCCATCTGTTGCACCATAGGAAGAAAATGTCAAATTAAAATGACCATATAATTTAAGTTCTTGGAAATAATTAATTGTCGGTTCCGTGTTGCATCATGTCCTATTCTTTCTCGACAGTTGATATATCCAAACATATCCATAACATGCCATGTCCATGTCCTTCCTTGATATCACCTAGATAAGTTCTTCAGTATTCTTGATTCTAAGAGTTATTGTTTTTATGTAGTTCAATTGCATCCATTAGATGATCAAGCCCATTTCAAAAGAGAAAACCCAGAGTTAAGTAAACCCCGTCGACAATAGCTGCCAAAGGAACCAATCTTCCTAAGCATAACTGAGCTAGGAGTGGAAGTCTACCTCCTTGAGTACATCCATTCTTCATATATTATAATCTGAGGTACCAAAGCAAGAAGAATTTCTAGCTAAGTGCTCCTACTTCATGCCAAAAGCATAACTACACAACCATATAGCTGATAATAGACAAGTATTTCTTAATCCAAAAGTCAGATTAACATATTAACGTAAAGTGTCATATGTAACCTCAAATTCCATCATTTTATGAAAATTAACCCACCAATTGTACAGGAAAATGGCCAATAGAAAAAACAAATAACTACAGGTCCTTATTACAATGGCAAAAATGAAAATATACTTCAATCTGTGGATGATAAATGACAATTCCAGCATAAAAATTTACCTTCACAAACATAGTCTCCCAGAAACCAAGAGCCATAAGACTGCTTAAACCAATGCAGTTCTTGAAGATAACCTTCCCTGAGAAGGTAACATGCTGGTTTTCCTGTTAAACTAGATGTAAAATTAGTAAAAGCAATTGCTTTATGTAAAATATACTTGTTATCAAAATATTATGTCCTGATTACTAACTGTCTTATTGCACACCAAAAAAATTCAGTTTTCAGTTAGTAAATGACAACTGTTGACTGAAAGCAGAGTGGTAGGCATCTTTTGCATGTTAAGAAAATAAAAAAGTAATACAATCAGCTCACCAATGAGAAATTTTCAGTAAATGGAGTAACACTGAGATATTCTTTAATTTATTAAGGAACGATTGTTTTAAACAACATTTTAGGCCACCAATAAACAAAAAGATATAGTTTTCATAGTATCTTGTTCGGTCATCTTTTGAGAGCTTGTGATTAAGGTCTAATTAGGAACCCACTAGACACGGAAAATTGTGAGGAAATACTTGTGCTTATTAGAAGCTTCTTGAAGCCAGAACAATGAAACTGCCCAAATTTGTAAAACATGAAATCTATAAATATCAAATTTTTTTCTTAATAATGCCAATATGTGTAAATTTCTTCCAAAATATATATCAATCAATATGTTAAAAGCACTCTTTACTTCTATAAAAATTTCCAAGCATTTAAGAAACTCAACTGACATCCTTCAGAAGTCCTAGGGAATGCCCTGTTCGTGGATGTTGATCTTGCAACAATTCTCTTTCTTCTTCTTGTTCCACGAAAACAGTGATAACATAACAGAATCAATTGAGTTGTGTTGACACCATTATAACCAGAAGGATAAATTATTTAGCAGCAAACCAATTAAGTCATATAAAAAAAATCCAATTTCTCACAACCTACCAATACAAGTCAACTGAGGTATCACACTATAAGCAACTTAGAGGTCTTGCATTACTTTAAACAAACCCGAGCATCAATTTGAATTTTTGGTTCACTAGTGTAGGTCTCCACTATCTGATTCTCTTATATGAGGCCTGGTTGCATATGCAAATAAAACCATATGTCAAAATGTGTAAATACATCCAAACAGGTTTATCTTTTTATACTTCAAATATTTAGATAATAATCAATAGCATGGATCCTTTCTTAAAAAAGGTAGCAATAAACTTCTATTCACTGATTCTGTTCACACTAAATGAAGGAGATTGGATTTCTCTTTCCATGCACTTTAGGCTCACCAAATTGTGCTCAAGGATATAATTATCATTGAAATACATCATTGATTTTGAATAATGACCAATGACAGTTCAGTTTTAAATGAGAAAGTGTGCATATGCAAAAACCTGAAAGGCCTCAAGGGTAAACACAATGTAGAAGTTAAGGTTACAAAATAGAAAAAAAAAGATTTCAGACACATTGACTTACCTGATTGTGGATGACGTAAAGATAATAAACATCCTTCTGCATTTGCATTTCCAATTATATCGTCCCCTTTGTTTGTAATGGGAGGTACTGCAAAGAATGAAATCTTAGTGCAAAGACTTCAGATAAAGTTATCTTTAGTTATCTGCTATAAATAACATATCTTTTATGTTCAGAAAAAAAACTCGTTATATGAATGAGGTTTAAGGAAAAGTTGCACCACAGTAAGGTGTGAAATGTCATCCTCCAGGTCTAAAATCTTAAACAGTTTAATATGATTATAAATTAGTGTAAAAGAACAGAATCCACCACTAAAGCAATGTGATTGCCAGATGAGCACAAGATAGCGAACGATAACATAAATAGATTACAAAGGATGGGAGTCTAATATGTAGGTTATCTAAGGATGTCAAAGAGGACAAACAGATCAGGGACAGAGCATTTTCAGATTTTACATCATGCTTTGGGAAGCAGCTCTAACAGTAAGAAGGCTTCCGATGGTGTTTATTGATCTGTTTCTGCTAGAATGTCTCAGCTCTGGACTTTCTTGCAAAATATTCTTCAAGGAGTACGATATTCTATTGAACAAAAGACGACATGAAGCACCAACAACGAGGGTACAGTCATTACAAATGAATTCAAGGACCAAAAATGAATAGGGCGCAGAGCTGAGGTGACCAATTATTTTAACCCTACTGTCTGTCGCTAAACTTGAAGGGTTGGAGAATCGGTGAAAAGAAATACCAGCATTTGGCCTTTGACAAACAAAGACAAGTTTAAGGAATGAGAATAGCTCGAATGGAAGAGTTTGTTGGTGATGGAAACAAGATCAAAATGAACATCCTATGGAAAATAAATTATAAGAGCCTAATGCAGATCCTAAAATAGAAGCATGAAAAGAAAGAACAGAGGGATTACAAGAAGAAAAGAAGATACCATGCCTACTCTCAGGTGAGGCCATAACCATAGTTTGTTAGATGCCCTAGTTCCGCTAAATCTACTATCTCAGAGGATCTGGCATCACAATATCTATAAACAATGCCGACCATAGTAAAGTTCAGTAATCCAGCCAAGAAGATAGCCTTCGATCCACACTCTAACATCCGTCATGCGTTTTGGTACCCCTTTCGAACAGAAGCCATAAGTGTCAACACTGACACGAGGATCTTGGACACGAGAGAACGAACAGGGCACGGTCAAGAGAAGAAGTGGGAGAGGGGCAGCGAACTCACAGGGGGCGATCAGGAGACGGGGCGCCTCCACTCCTTCGCACCACGCCATCCCCGCTGCCGTTCCAGAAAGAGAGCGAGGGAGACCGGGGGGGGGGGGGTTTGAAGGACGCCCGTGTTAAGGAACAAGGGTGTTGTTTTGGTGGGCCGGAAGGCCCGTGTTTGGGCCCATAGTAGGCTTTAAATTGCGCGCAGGGACTATGATCATCCAATAATCATCACGCGATGGAATTCAAAATAGAATGCTTGACGTGTTGTCATTGTCGTTGTTTTCGTCAAGACATTCCCAGCTGTTTGGGTGCTTCGGGGAATCAACCTTTCGCAACTCTAATGCACACTTTCGTGAGCGAACCACTCGACATGATTTGACCACTATTTGGTGCCACTCTGCTTCATCTTTCGAGTTCCTTGCGGCAAGCACTACTGTTATTAATTGCACAACAACAACACACTGGTACGAGCTTTGGAATGTAGCGGAGGCAAGGAGTCCTTGTCTTCTCTTCCCTCGTAATCTTCACCTCCAAATCACGTGCACGAGTTTGATACTACCCGTTCCTGTCTTCCTTACTGTTGTTGTTTCCCACTCAATATAACTTCCTTTAATAAACCAATGGATCCATTACCGTATCATTTTAATATACAGTCATCGACAGGTCACCTCTTTTCAGTCGACATGTCACCGTGATCCTATTGACATGATAGGATCACGGTGATCCTATGGAGTTAGTTATGCAGTGACCGGCACACTAACTCGGTAAATATTACTTCGTAACTTTAGGTTAAACGGTACAACTTTATGATTCATCGATAATCAATTTATAATTATTCTTGACATTTATCCTGATCTCATCATACGTTCCCCGACTATATTCTTGAGATTATACTTATTTACTTGGTCATTTGATTAAATCAATAGAATCCTTACCGACTAAATTACTGGAGATATATTATCGGAGATGGTTCCTATATAATTTTTATAGGGTCTAGAATAGAATTCTCAAAGCTTTCCGATATCTTAACCTGATATAGATTTCAAAGTGGATTTGGTTGCTTATGAACCCATTCACTTGTTGGACAACCTGACTTAAACATATTCTAATATATTCTTCTTGCCGCCCTACGTGGATTGCATATGCAAAAACGAACACCGCAAACCGGTGTGCAATCCTTGGCATATTTGCTTCACGAAAGCAAAAGATCGTGTCGGATCCAACACACGGTACACCGACTTTACGCCACTCAAACCTTTCGTCGCGATACGAAACGATGCTCCCGTCCGTATAAAAATACGAGGCCCCGACACGAGCGTCCCATTCAGTCAAATCTGCAAACAGCTTGAGGCCACCAGCCACCATGTCTTCTATGCCTTGCTTTCCAAGTTAGATTCCCCACGGGCAAAAGCAATCCCACCAACGGCCTACTTTTTGTTGCGAGGTCCCAATCGGCAGGCACAGACGCCCATAACCTGTTCGATAAGTTGACTCAGAGTTGCAGTAACCCAGATAAGCACTACCTGGAATCCTTCTCGCTCTTCACATCCATCCTGAAATCTGGAGCGGCATCTTCGATTCGCATCCGCAAACAATCGTTGATTCCTGTACCCATGAGGACCGCGAGGCGGACAAGTGGAACCATCATGTGCTGCACGAGTCCTGTTTGACGAAATGCGTGGCCCCTAAGATGGCCGGAAATGATAGATTGTCCGTTTGGGCATTTTGGCTGCCGCTTGTGAGGAGCAGAATAAAACAAAGGTCGTGCACCCGTCGGGCCTACCCAGGCTGTCATCTCACAACAGCAAGTGACAGAGATCATGCTCCCTCTTTCTCTCCTACCGCATCGGGGAACTTGAAGACAACTGGATTCAAGGACAGATTGAAGTGGGACTTCCCGGCGTGACGGCCACGGGCAAGAATCCATCGTCGCCCGGTCCAATGCCGTCCGATTAATATAATCCGTGGGTGCGTGCCAACAAGTGGGTGCTCCTATCACACCACCCACCGCGCTTATCGTTATCCGCTCCACCCGATCCCCTCACCGCCTCCGGTAACTCCACCCTCGTTCGAAACAACCCCCCGCCTTGTGCTTGTTGAATTGCACGAGACGTCGAGGCTCCTTTGGTAATAACTCGCATGGAGAAAAAATAGAGTGGAAGAGAAAAGAATCCTGCTTCGCTGCCTTGACATAGAGAAGTCTATGGTTTCTAAACGCATCATAAAATATATTGTTATCAATGCATATGGTCTATGAGAATAATAATAATAAAGATTTTGAGTGGATACTCAAATCTCAATAACTTAAATAATTAAAAAAAGTTGGGTTATTCTCGAGAAAAGATATAATATTTCTAGAATATTAGTAAAAAATCTTAATTTTTCTAAATGGCCAAAATTCTCTCATATTACAGAAGACCAAACCTGTACAGTGTTAGATAACACCAGCATAATGTTTTTTTTTATGAAATTATTATATTTTGGTTAACTAGATTGATTATAATATTTTTTACTGGAGTTAAAAGTATTTTTGCCTTTTGATTTAAGATACTATAACTTTGCTAAAATATATTATACCTACCTATTGTCTTGTCGTTTTATTATATTTTTTTTATAATAAATACATATTTTAGAAAATATATAAACCTAAATTAAAGACTGATTAGTAAAAAATATTTATCATTCTGTATTTTAAAATATGTATGAATAAGTCTGATTTTCATCAAAAAAATAAAAGACTCTCAAATAAATCATTTAGTATATGATAAAGTTAACAATCAACACTTTTGTACTATGCTTATTACTTCTTTTGTAATGAACTTATAATGTTCTTGGTTGATGAATAAAAGTATTATAATCGATTTGATGAACTAAAATATTGTAACTTCACATTTGATTGGCTTAATTTTAATAAGATTTTTTAATTAAAATACAAAATTTTAGATATTTGAAAAGATATGACATCTATGCGAAAATAAGGAGTACTATCCGGAAAAAAACCCAAAATATGAGATATATCCTATAAAAGTCATCTAAAACATTGTTAATATATTTATAAATTTATCACAAACCAATAAAAAAAACTCATGCAGAAGAATAAGTAAAAAAATAAAGTTATTTCTTTGTAAAGGAATTAAGTAAAAAAAATTGCTGCCCTTACCCAAGTACATGAATCACGAGTGCAATTACGAAGATTTTGCTGGGTTTCCATAAATGTCTTGGGGTTTCCCGTCCCACCCACCTCCACCATTTAAATTTACTGCATTCTCTCTCTCTCTTTCTCTCGCCAGTTGTCACTAAAACCCGAGCCGAACCGTTTCTCCTGCTTATAAATGCGCCATCTCCCTCTCTTCCCCCCTTCTCGTCTCTGTAACCTCAGGTCAAGAAACCATAACGACCCTCCTACCCACCTCTTCTCCCTTCTCCATCGTTCTCCTTCTCTCGAGGGCTTGGGTCTTGGAGGCCACTGCTCTCTCCAGTTTCGTGACCTCTCCTAAAACAACCTTAAAGAAGAGAATCAAATCGTGAAGGGAGACAGGGGGAGGGTTTGGTGGAGAGGAGTGAGAGAGAGAGGAAGGCTACGGAGGCGCGCTGCATGTCAGATTGCAGTAGCAGAGAGGAGGGATACTACGACGGCGGATTCGGTGAGCTTGCCAACCCTCTACAATGGCCGCAACTCAGGAAAAAGCGACGCCCGCCCACGCTTCCGTCGGCGTCGCCGGTGCCAAGGCCGGAGGGGTCCCCGGCCCCGTCCAAGAATGGGTTACCGCAGCCGTTGATAAGCAAGCTTCTGCGCCGCCGGTGGAGACCGTTAGCCCGCTGATCGCCCCCGTCGAGGACGTACAGGACCCTCCCGCGAAGCCCTCCTCCAAAGGTGACGACTTCTTGGACCTCCCTTCCTCTTTTTTTGTGGTTGTTGGAACAAAATCTTTTGCTGCGTAGGGAGGTCACGCTAGTCGAAGAGGAGCGATTCAAGAAACGGATCACGTTGTCTTTGTGTCGATCAATGTCGGGGATCTGATATCGAATAATTTAAAAGAAAGTTGTTCAGATCCAGGCAGTAAGATAGGAAAGAAATGACAGGGATAGGTATCCCATCGAGTTAGTTGATTAAGTGGTTCCGTCAAAGTAATCTTGCCGTCAAATTTCTACGATCATGGATGAGTTAAGAGGAGAGCCGCAGTTTATTGGATGAATATAGGTCTGGTGGAATTATTTATGATGTGCTGACATTAGAAAGAAAGCAGAGCTAGGGCAAAATCGGATATAGAATTAGAGAAAAGGATTTTACACAACAAGATTTCAGGTGTTGGTGTGGAATATTCCCCCGTTCCGCCAAACCATCAATTTTTTACATTCCCCAATCTGGCTTGAAAATTCTCTATATATGGTCGTTCTGGGAGGACATTGATCACTAAGATTTTATATGATGCCCAATTGTTAATATTATATGTCAGTGCTGCCTCAAGTTATCATCATGGGATATACAGTGTGTTTCAGTTGGTGGAAATTATAAAAGACTCAGTCTTTCCTAATGTGGTTGACTTGGTATTCTGGGTGGTTTATGCTAATAGCATTTGTGCTCATAATAGCACACTTGCATGGCTTCCACGTATTCTCTACTACCAAATACTTAAAAGAGAACTTTAGGTAAATTGATTAAGTTGAAGATTGTACTCCTGATTACATAATATGATTACATAATATAACGACTATGACAAGGCGGAAACAAAATAACAAGTGCCACAACTGTCTTTCCACTAAAGTTCCTCTTGTTGGGTCTTGTGCAGCTTATGATCTTGTCTGCACTTGTTACTTCAGTGATCAAGTTTACTAGTTATGCCCAACATCCAACTCTTTCTAAGAGAACTAAAAAGTTATGTCAGCCTCAGCTGTAATGACTGGATGCTATGCATCTTATTTATGTCAAAATTTGTCAAGTCCAGGTTTGATGGATCAATTATTGAGCTCTGTCGCTGCATGGTTACCAATATGCAGTTGCTGGTAATTCTGTTTACCCATATCAATTATTTTCCCTTTATTTTATTGTATGCTTAGTCTTTACCAAACACATTCAAAGTTCAAAGCACGTGCCACTCTCTGCGATGTGCTTGCACAACGTCAAAATAGCATTACTGTCAATATGAAGTATGATAGTGATTCAGAAGCACATCAGAGGATGAACCTAACTTCATTATATATTTAAGAACAATCATTACTTTCAGTCTATATTCCTTTTGCTTTCTGCTGATGTTTACACCATTTTACCCTAGCAGCTGTTACTGTGCTGCATTACTGGGGAGGGAATGACAAGTCCTTAGTTAGGGATTGAGATTTCTGTTTTTAAGTGTTCGCTTTTTTGAAAAATGTTGTGGAACAAATCTGAGTTCTGAAGATAGATGTTAGAGAGTTAAAAAGAGAGATATGTACTTAGACTGAAACTTAATTAGCTTAATTTGTCTTTATTTTTCTCATGTGTTCATTTTTCATTTCCCCCAGTACAATCTAGAATTTTGCTTTCAAAAGTTTGAAAATCTCTTTGACCTCGCCCAGCATCATCAGGGCCATTTTTTTTCCTTTTTTGTTCCATTGCATCTTGGTCTTTTTCATCTTATCAGGACAAGATATTAAGAACATGCATGTTTTGGGTCTAGCTTTCTTGTTGCAAAAGGAGTTTCTTTTTTTATTTTCAGGGTTCAACGGTTTGTTATTTTAATTGAAAGGTTAGATTGTTAGAATATACATGATATCTGTAATTTGTCATGAGAAACAATGCGCCAACTGAATATTTCTCGTGTTTTTATATGATGCAATCGTGGATTGGTCTCCGCATTCAGTCCTGACAATTTTGTTGAACTAGTTTGATGAATCTTTAATTCTCTAGCTAAGATATCAAAGGACACCAACTGGCCTTAGCCTATTGATTGGTCATGGATTGCAATTTTGGTCTGTGCTGTAACAATTCTAGGTGTTCCACAGCCCCGATGCTTTGAACCCTAAAACTGGTTCCTTATATTGAACATTAGGCTGGTTCAATGTTTGAGCTGGTTCAACAAAAAAATAAAAGGAAAGGATGGCACAGATCCTTGTATTGCTATCTTCTTAGCATAGTTTGGCAAACCCTGTTATTAATGACTTAAGGCACTTGTTTCAATTATCAATTCGACTAACACTTTCATACCATGTTCCATTTATTGATTGCTTAAGCAAACTCATATTATGATGCTTTATCATGAACTTGTCATGTTGATTGGTGATAACATGTGTAGTGACGTACACAGCTTGTTATGTATCTATTATCTATGTAGCCAGCATCGTGTTTTATTTGGATATCACATGAAGCTCGATACCTTATTCTGTTGCACAGTTGCCTGTTGCTTTCTCCCCTGTACTTTCCATCACAAAGGCTTTGCCATTTTAGATGTGCCTGGATGACAAGGTGGACTCTGCACACCAGTTCCTAGCTATGGTTTAGGGGCCTGAATAGCATACTTGTATCGATTTTCATTTTTTTTTTTGCTGGTGTCTTTTTTTATCTTTTATCTTTGGTTGTTTTGTTCATATGATAAATTATAAGTTGTTTATGTATGTTCCCCCTTGCTTCTTATAGTTTGGTCAGTACATTTGTGGTTACTGTAATGCTTTGTTTGATTCATGATGTTCAGTGGTTTAACTGCAGGAATCCCAGTTATGATGAGGGCTCAAACAAGCCACCCTTTGGATCCGTTGTCTTCGGCTGAAATATCTGTTGCAGTAGCAACAGTCAGGGCTGCAGGGGCAACTCCGGAGGTTTTGTTTCTTACTATACTTTAGATGCTTTGCTTGCTTCATCAACTTTCTTTTGGTAGATGTGAATACTTGGCATGAATAAATTTAGGTAAACTTCTCTTCAGGTGAGAGATGGTATGCGGTTTATAGAAGTAGTTCTGTTGGAACCAGAGAAAAACATTGTGGCACTGGCCGATGCCTACTTCTTCCCCCCATTTCAACCATCACTGCTCCCCAGAACGAAAGGTGGCCCTGTCATCCCTAGTAAGCTTCCTCCTAGGAGGGCTAGGCTTGTTGTTTATAACAAAAGGTCAAATGAGACAAGCATTTGGATTGTCGAACTGTCAGAAGTGCATGCAGCAACTCGGGGTGGCCATCACAGGGGAAAAGTCATCTCATCTGAAGTTGTCCATGATGTCCAGCCCTCTATGGTATGTGGGTTTGGGAATAGCTGATGAGTATTCTTTTGCTCGGATAACTTGGATAATTTTCTTCCCGTATCTTTTTTGTGCTAACATATCTTGCTGAACTCATTCTTCTCAATATCTTTCTCCTTAAAGAGTGGCCAGCAAGCTATAGAAGTAACTAAAATGCAAACTAAATATCTCTATTTCACGTCCACGATATATAGAGCAAAGCTACTATAAATTATGGAATATTGAATGAAGAAATTAAGGCACGGTTGAAGTTAATTGTATCGAAATCAAAGTCTGCAGTACCTTGGCTGCATTATTAATCAAGTGGTGGATACCATACAGGATTCTGCACCTGCGGTCGTTGGATAGTTGAAGTCAATAAGGTTCATGTGCCATCAAATAACTTAGGTATGAATATTGAAGGGTAGTTATAAGAGTAGACATGCCTTTTTACATTGCTATTTACGCGATAATATATGGAAATGATGAGTATAATTGAGATAAGATTTTCTAGTAATCAGTAGACGAATATATAATAACAATTCACTTATGCTAACTTGGAGGCAGAAGTAGTGGGGTCGGGTAACTGCTTGTTTTCCTTTTTATTATTATACCTTGTCTTCTAGATTGCAACTTGTGTTTTTTACCTTGATCTGTTCTTGTGAAACCCTTGTGCCATTAAACTTCCATTTTGTTCTTATGGTCCTATCTCTTGTTACATTCATTATTTTGCTGAAGTCCACATTTCTTCCACCAAGCTTTTATAATAGAATGCTAAAGATGTATGCCAATTTTGAATATACTCATTTCATGTCCAATATATCATATCAATGCTTTGAATAATCGGAATCTGTAAGAATGTTCTTCCTTTCAGCTCTGGTCAATTCTATAATAGGAGAATTGTGTGAAGCAGTTGGCTAGCAGTGTAAATTGTAAAGTCATTAGCATTTGTTAGTCATTATTAACATTGGATCTTACAGAACAGTTACCTGGATGAGCATATTGAAATAGTTAAATGTTTTGATAGAAGAAAGGGTGTTCTAGTTCAGATATCCGCCAGCGAGGATCATGGGGTGGGTCAACTTAAGTTGTCAAACTTGACATCCAGGTTCAAGTGGAGAAACCTTATCACGGTGACCATTTTCATCCTCTAAATGGCCACTAGATGGATATACTTTAAAATTCCATTGTGGTTAGTTGAAGAAAGCATCAATATTATATTAAAAAAATGAAGATATTAACTTTTTTCTATCTGTTTATAGAAAATAAATTTGGTGTACCTTTCTAGGAGCAAATTTACAAGCCCTTCCCTTTGCTTGCGACATGTGCATCTTGGGGAACATCAACAGATGGTGCACCCTGGCAGGTGCTACGGGCTTCCAGACAGCGAATTTGTACCTTCTAATTACAGGTGTAGGTTTTGTGGTTTGCTATTGACCAGCTATCACACCAGTGGCTATTGGTGACTACTGGCTTGTGGCCAAAGATCACAGTCTGCACACCATACAGTTGACCTGATGCCCATTAATTCTTGACTCATCAGCACCTGCAAATTTCATTGATGAAAACCCCACATAGTCTATAAGGTATACTGACAAGAAGAAACTAGGAGGATTTTAAGCTGGGCTTGTTCCTGACTAGGATGAGTGTTGGCTTCAGTGGCATTGACCCCTGATGTTGCCATGAGTCATCAACAATAGGATGGGATTGATGTGTTAACCTGAGCATGAAGTATTTATAACTCCTGTCCTAGGCCTCTAAATTCATGATTCACCCAACAAGTGGCATGTTACAGCTGTTAGGTCTGAGTTCATTTTTTCCTAAAATTGTGCTTGTATATATATATATATATATATATATATATATATATTAAATACTAAAATTATCAAATATCTTGTATAGCATGGCAACTGGAGTAAGCTTTGTTTTTTCCTTTTATTGCATATTTGGATTTGTTTTCATTGATTGAAGCAGATACCTGAAGTTTCTTATTTACAACTATTCTGGTGGTGCTTTTATGTTGAGAAGCAACATTTTTTTTTAATATCAGAGCAACCTTCTTATTAGAAGCTCAAATTTCTGTCATGTATGAGATGATTTTGAACTGTGTAATCTTCCTTTCTAAATGTAGGATGCCATGGAATATGCAGAATGTGAGGCTGCTGTAAAAAATTACCCTGCATTTATAGAGGCAATGAGAAAGAGAGGAGTGGAGGATATGGATCTTGTAATGGTTGATGCTTGGTAAGTTAAGAGTTGTTCATTTATTTACTATAAGCAATTATGATATCAAATGACATTTATAGTTGCTTCTTTCTAACTACTATATCTTTATTTTGACCTATGTATACAGGTGTGTTGGTTACTACAGTGATGCTGATGGTCCTAGCCGCAGACTTGCAAAACCACTAATATTTTGTAGAACAGAGAGTGACTGCCCCATGGAGAATGGTTATGCACGTCCTGTCGAAGGCATACATGTTCTTGTTGATATTCAAAATAATGTGATAATTGAATTTGAAGATAGAAAATTGGTACCTCTACCTCCAGCAGATCCTTTGAGAAACTACACTGCAGGAGAAATGCGAGGAGGCATTGACCGAAGTGATGTGAAACCTTTGCATATTCTGCAGCCTGAAGGTCCAAGTTTTCGTGTAAATGGTTACTTTGTACAATGGCAGAAGGTATTCAGTATTCTTGTTATATTGCAGCCGATATTTATTGCAAATGTTGTAGTGAATCTGAATTGACAATTTTCTGCTATGCTTCTAAACAGTGGAATTTCCGGATTGGTTTCACCCCTAGGGAGGGATTGGTAATACATTCTGTGGCCTACATTGATGGTAGTCGTGGACGGAGACCTATTGCTCACAGATTAAGTTTCGTTGAGATGGTAGTTCCTTATGGAGATCCAAATGAGCCTCATTACCTTAAGAATGCATTTGATGCTGGAGAAGATGGCCTTGGAAAAAATGCACATTCTCTCAAGAAGGTTAAATGTGCTATTCATGAAATTCTGTTTTTTACTCTCTTAGTTGTATGCACTTTGTGTTTTGTATAATTGTCTCAATGGATCTAATAATCCAGGGTTGTGACTGCTTGGGCTACATCAAATACTTTGATGCCCATTTCACTAACTATACTGGTGGTGTCGAGACTATTGAGAATTGTGTGTGTTTGCATGAAGAAGACCATGGGATTTTGTGGAAGCATCAAGACTGGAGAACAGGCTTAGCAGAGGTTAGGCGGTCAAGAAGGCTAAGTGTGTCTTTCATATGTACAGTGGCTAACTATGAGTATGGCTTTTTTTGGCACTTCTATCAGGTAAGTTGGAAAATTTTGCATTCTCTGCTTCTAATTCTGGTTGCTAGCGATGTAAAGTTATGTTGATTTTGTGTAAAGTTACGTTGCATTCTCTGCTTTTAGTTGTTTTTGGACAAGCTGGTTATAATTAAAGCCATTATTGAGGTCCTCTCATTATCTACCTCTAGACTCCTTGGCTAAAATCTTTCACATATGTTTAGTGGAAGATATTCCTTGTTCAGGTTCTTTTGTTATTGACCATACTATTAAAATTTAACAAACTAATTGTAACTCTACGTGTTTCTTTTATACCAGATGCACCATCACTATATGCTGGATTAGCATGCTTCACATGTGCCGCTGTGCACATTCTGACTGGAAAATTCTGATTTTGCATGCTTGGCACATTAGCATCCGTCCACACACAGCTAACATGGTACAAGCCATGTGGAGCAAAGCTAATATGGTATGATTCATCTGTGCACTGGCCAATTGTTCCACAACCTATTCTCAATGAGGTCCATGAGAGTATTTTGTAGTTTACTAACAATTCATAAAAGATTTACAGTTAAGCTAGTAGGCCATTGGGTAATAATTTCGAAATCAATTAATTGATTAAAACATGATTGTGTTCAAGAGGAATCAGGCCTACAGAAGGTAGGAGAGAAAATGAGGCACGGAAAGAAAGATGGATAAGTACATGTGAACCTCATATAATCTGCTATTAGCGGAAGAAGTCATAATTTGCAGCAAAAGTGGAGAAAGGTTTTGCTTCTTTGCTGTCTTGTTTTAATTGGTGAGGACCGAGTAACAGTGCATGGAACTAGGGTTCTTATAAGTTGTAAGGATTTGCTATCTATTCTAAATGCATGAGCATGAAATTTACATGATGTGCTGCAGGGTAAGTGGTAGGAGGATCTAGTATATGACAAAAATTAGTTGGATTCACTATCTGCTAGTAGACCTATAGATGCTGCGATAGAGGATAAAATTATAAAATGAGGGATAAACATTCAAAATGGTATAGATATGTGTTAAGGAGACATAAATTAGTTAGAAGCAAGGTTGGAGGGAGGCAGCTTCTTCTTCCGTGAGGGCTTCTTCAAGCGGTCGCGGTTCTTGACGACAAAGTCGGCGAGGGAGATCGGGACCAGAAGCGGAGGAGTCAAAGTAGGAGGGAGGTAGCTTCTTCTACCGCGAGGACTTCTTCAAGCGGTCGTGGTTCTTGATGACGAGGTCATGCTTCTTCAAGCAGTCCTAGAAAGATTTTATTAGAACATATAAAAAAATTTAAATGTTCCTATCTCATACGGTTTGTTGTTGTTATTATAGGTAGCTGTCATAACTTAATTTGGATAGATTCTGCAACATGCAGTGAAAATGCAAACAGAAACTATGGTAAATGGTTCCTGATGAGCTTCCTGTTGTTTCTTCTATCTTGTACTTGGAGGCTCTGACCCATATGCAAGTCTGTGAGAGAGATAGAACAAGATAGAGTTTCTGGTTGGGCTTTTAATATTCTGTCAAATCAAATTGACAACTTGCCATTTCCTAATGATGGAAATAGTATATAAGAAAAGTTGGGGGTTGCAATCCTGCCAAATGGCATGATACTCTTTTGTGTTGGGTTAATTTTGGGTGAACATACACTTGTTTAATCCGAACCAAACCCATTTGTAATTGGGTTAGGAAAGTTCAACCTGTGTGGCATACATTGGCATGAACCAAACCCATTTCAGTAACCTGTGTAACATCTTTAATATGATATTATATTTGAAAGGTGGTGATATAATGATTTCAAAGATACTAATGAGAGAGAGAGAGAGAGAGAGAGAGAGAGAGAGAGAGAACTGGCAATGGAGTTATTTTGCTGATGGCCTGGGGCCATGGCCCTAAGGTTAGGGCTAGACAGTAGAGGTTTTAAATTTTAATAAAGTATATTAGGGAGACTCCTGAGCATGACTGACATAAAGATGTAGAGAAATTAATGAAACTTGAAAATTTTAAAATCTCATTTTAAGATTCTTTACTTAATTGTGTTTTCTTCCTCTAGAGTTTACACAAGTTGCCAAATCACCTAGATGGTCACAGATGGTAACCCCATGAAATGCATGTGTAAGGCCTAGATACAAAAGGTGTAACATCCATTACTGTAGAGATTTTAGATACCTTTGTCATGTCACTTGCCTTAATCCATTCCAAAGTATTGTCAAAGATTTTTTCTTGCAGGAAATCAAATAACTAAATAAAATGAAAATTGTATGAGTGGTAATAGATTGTACACGAGCATGAGATGTTTTTCTACACATGCTATCTTTAGCAAAGAAAATAATAAAGAAAAGGGGATGGTGTTGAGTTCTTAGAAGATAGATCGACAGAGTTTCTTTACATGGGAGAGTTTGAGTGAGTATATTAAAGTTGTGTAGTACTTTGTTATAATCAGTTGCATTCTTAATGACATCTCAGTTCCATTTCTTTTTTGATAAAACTGGCTGTAGTTTTGCTATGTTGCCATGACTTTTCACTTTTAATTCATTAAACAGAATAACACAACACATCCATTTTCAATCACCGATTTAGTCGCACATAATTCAATTATTTCAAATGCTTGTTAGTTGTTACCGTATGCTTTGGATTTGATGCATATGGCTAAAAGTAGCTTTCACTTGCTCGCAGGATGGTAAAATTGAGGCAGAAGTAAAACTGACTGGCATTCTAAGCTTAGGAGCATTACAACCTGGTGAATCAAGAAAGTTTGGTACAACAATAGCTCCAGGTTTATATGCACCAGTTCATCAGCATTTCTTTGTTGCTCGCATGAATATGGCTGTTGATTGTAAACCCAATGAAGCCTTCAATCAGGTACTCTTTTGATAAATATTTTGCATTGTGCTGTAGTTTTGTGTTTCTACTGTTTTGTGGTTACCTTCTATCTTTCAGCCAGACTTCTGCTTGACCTAAATTAATTAAGGGTAACTATGAAAGTGTAATAGTTAATATTTAACCTAACAACCTGTTTCTTATTTGTGTTTATGCTCCAGTTTCTTGTCAATAATGATTTCATCTGAGTGTCTGGAGTCTAGTATTTGGGAATGGCACTTAAATTATGCCTATTCTATACACTTACACAGGGAGATTAATGTAGTCCTGGTTTATCTTCACATCAGTCATCAGCTCATGTTACTAATTTGGGATACAACAACAGTTAAATTTTCTGGTTGCTGTGTAAGATAATTGCAAGGACAAATTTAATATGTGAACAAACCAAGGGTTTGTCTTATTGATGTCTAACAGACATATTTTATTGGAAATAAACTTAATAAATTCATGACAATAAAATGATGAACCAATATGAGATCTGAAGAACCTTGATCACTAAGGTAGAAAAGAACAACCTTGCCCATGTACTAGGCTTGCTGTCAATTGTTTCCATTACTTGAACGCTGTTCGCTAAGGTCACAAAACAGCTAACTGACTGTTGTACTTAAGTAGTTAGGTACACCCTCTAAAATAATTCATGATGATGTCAAGGAGTAACCGAGGGATGAAAAATGGAGGTGGCTCAATCATTAAATAGAGATGAAAGTTTGTTGTTGTAATTACAATTGTCCTCATAACTATTTCAAACATGTAATTAGCAGAAATTTTTTCTTACATAATCATAATGGCAAACCTATCGATGAGGATTTAATTAGGGAAACAAAGGAAGATAGCATTAGGAAATCTGGGGTGCTGATATGAAAACAGGCAAAGAATGGGACAGATTCTACAAACAAGAAAATTGAAAACCTTGAAATATTTCGGAGATGCTAAAGTTAAAAGAGTATACAAAAAGAAATGTTGAATGGTCATTAGAAAGATGAACTGCAATGAATTTATCAACAGGAAATTTAAATTTTTTATTGTATTTCAATTTTGAGCTTGGTTGTCTCTAACTTATAGCATGAAAAATTTGCTGCAAAGTTATGAAGCAAGAAACTAGAAGGCATATAATGTTGAGACAAAGGTTTGTGTAGAGAACACCCTAGGCCTGTGCTACTGTATATTTGCCCACATACATGGAAGAAATTTGATGCCTGTCGTAAATGAGGCCAAATCAGCATGGTGGTCACCATGCTACCTAAGTATCCAGGGGCTTGATTACTCAGTTCCACATGGTTAGCTTCTCTCTCTCTCTCTCTCTCTCTCTCTCACACACACACACACACACACACACACATACACACGCACACGTGCGCGCGCATGCTTAGACACACAACCTTTGCTTGTTCAAGTATGGAACACAATCTTGCTTTCTTCCATTAGTTGTCCATTGACCAGATATAACATTCTCTTCAATTTCCAAATATGTCAATAATTGTCGTGAAACTTTGGTCCATGTATTATGCAATTCGCTTCCATTTTTGTGTTGTACATGTAATAGTCATTGTACAAAGTACAAACTTCAAATAAAATTTCCAAGGCTATACAATTTTGATTAATTGTGATCTATTTTACAACAATTATTTGTTCTGTGTTTCATCAACAACAACTATCATTGTCCAGACTTATGAGCAGTAGTTTTGTTTCAATGGTTGGTTTATTTGAACTGTTTGTGTTGTGACAAGCTCTATGTAGTTGTATGAGTGCTATATTCTCTTTCCTGTAGGTGGTTGAGGTGAATGTTAAAGTTGAAGAACCTGGCAAGGATAATATTCACAATAATGCATTTTATGCTGAAGAAAAGCTTCTCAGATCTGAGTTGCAGGCGATGCGTGATTGCCAACCTTTGTCGGCACGACACTGGATTGTACATACTTCACTGTATTTTTACTCTGTTTTGTCCTTATTGACTCATTTGCTTATTAGATTTTTTAATATTTAATTTTTGACATGCACATTATGTGAAATATTGTGTTCTAGTTTTCATAGACTACTGATAGCAGATTGCAAAAGGATTTTAAATGTAACCATCATCTGTGATGGGGAATGACATCCCAATAGCATCTCTGGAGTTCCACCAAGCTGGCTTTTTCATTTACTTAGAAGTAGAATTGTTCCTAACAAATGACCTTAATTAAATGGCTACAAATTGTTAGCTGATAGCTTGGACAAGCACACACAATCATGTAAAGTAATGGTTACAAATTGTTTGCTGATGCTATCTGTTCAGGGTAGCCAAATAATTTATCTAATTTGGATTTGCAAGATAATTATTGTGCATTTTGACTTTGTTCTCTTCAATAATCTCTTATACACATTTGGAAAGAAGTTGCATTAAGAGGATAGCCTTTCATAACTCTTCAGGAATTCTCCATCTGCTTTGTTTCTTGCTAAGGAATGAAAAGTATGTCTTATGATGATAGGACTTGGAGTTGTTGTTTTTATTACTACTTTGGTTCAGCTGAAATAACTAAAATTTGCCTATTCGTTATCGTATTAACCATTTAAGACTTCCATTTTGAATTTCAGGTGAGGAACACCAGAACTGTAAATCGAACTGGTCAACCTGCAGGATACAAGCTGATGCCTGGTTCCAATTGCCTTCCGTTAGCTGGGCCAGAGGCAAAATTTTTGAGAAGAGCTGCATTTTTAAAGCATAACCTTTGGGTTACATCATATAAACATGATGAGATGTATCCAGGAGGAGAGTTTCCCAATCAAAATCCACGCATAAACGAGGGACTAGCTACATGGGTTAGGAAGAATAGGTCCCTTGAGGAAACTGACATTGTCCTATGGTTAGTATCTGGAATTAACAGTAGGATTTAGAATTAATATAAAGGCTTTATTTATTTATTTTGGAATCAATTCCTTTCTCCCCATTGTGTGTTATGTCTACAGCTTTTGCACATAAGATTACACATTTTTATCTCGGAGATTAGTAGCATTAAATTTAGCTATTTCAGACTTTGGTTCTAAATATTAGTTCCTCAGATCTTTTGTTTTGGAAGATATGTACAACTTCAAGATTCTCCATTTTGTTTTGAATTCTTAAGGATGTCCACTGATTTATTTTCATACTAATGAACTTTATTTACAGGTACGTATTCGGAATCACCCACATCCCAAGGCTGGAAGACTGGCCCGTCATGCCTGTTGAGCATATTGGCTTTATGCTCATGGTATTGCCTCTTCCGTTTGACTTCTTTTTCAAGCTTTCTCATCTGTGTTTGTCAGTTTGGCTTTATTGCATATAAAATGATTGATATTAGAGACAGTCAATAATGTTTGGTTATAAGGAAGGGAAATGAACATTTCACAGATTGTTGTACTGTTTACTTATGGAACATAGCCTTATTATATTTTGAATTAGCTTAAGGATTACACATATACTAGGAGCATTTGCGTCTTGTAGGTTATGAATCAAGGTTGATTATCTTGGAAAAGAATTTTGCTAGCCATACTTTTTTCAAGTTAATTGGTTTAACTTTGAAGTCTTTGCATGATTAAGAAAAATATTAGCTGATCATTTATGCTATTATCTGAAGGTGACTTGTATGAAAGCCTGTGGAATCATTACTGTTATTGTGTGTTTGATCAAAAAAAAAAAAGAGAGAAAAAAAGGTTACTGATCCAGTTATCTAGCAGTAGAAAATTCTATGTATCTGAGCTGTCTTTTTCAAACTCCTTGTCGTGGCAAATTTTGGAAAGAAATTTTGGTCCCTGATTAGAATCCGGCTGGAGCTTCTTTTATCTTGTATAAATGTTAGGTACATTTTGGTGTCTCCACTGATTCTTAGTTTGAAATTTTCCAGCCTCATGGTTTCTTCAACTGCTCCCCGGCAGTTGACGTGCCTCCTAGTCCCAATGAGGCAGACAAGGAGTGTGGAGCACCTAAGTTGATGCACAATGGACTTGTTGCGAAGCTTTGAGGAAAGATGAGAAGTAAACCTATCCGGTAAGGAGGGCCTGTAAATTAGGGAAGAACTTAAAAAATATGTTGCTGCTCTATGTTCTGTTTACGTTGTGCAATGAATGCTGCTAGTTGATCGAATTTGATCTATGGCATCATGGCCAGCATGCTTTTACTGTAAACGCTCTCACGACAGAGGTTTTGAGAAAAAGGTATGGTTGTTTCTCTGTTTGTTGTGAGAAAAAGGTATGGTAGTTCTTTGGGGGCACTATAATTTGGCATTGGGCACTTCACATCTCAGTTACACCTCTGGAAGGAAGGTTGTCTGATTCTTATAGGTTCAGATCATTTTTAACGTCGCATTCTTCCATCAAGTGCTTCTGCTCCATCTGACAACTTACTTTAGCGACTCTTCCTTTTCTCTTTAAGAATTTTGATGTTGAAGATCAAATATGCCCCTTGCTACTTGTCTTCCTGAGCAGAGATATTGATCAAGGTGTAAAAATCTTAATATAATTTTAATTATTATTATACCTAGAGCGAACTCGAAGCCAGTTCAAGAATATGGTTGTTCTACTCACGAATGGGAGGGACAAAATCCGGAGGCCTGAGAAGCGGCCTCTCGGGACTCGTGATCAACAAAAAGAAGCTAAGAGGCAGGGAGAGACGGAGGGAGTCCAAGAACTCGGAAATCAAGGTTTGGGGAGAGAATCCCATATCATGTCCATGTCCAAGGAAGGCATCCTGCTTATCGTCACCCCACCTGCATCCCACTGCAGCTCCTTGCCCGGAGCACTCAATGAAGGCCGGGCTACTGTCGGCGCTCGCGGTCTTGTGCCGTTTCATCTCCGGTGGGCCGCATTCGTCGACGCCCACACGTAAAAGATCTTTCTCCCACGCTCGTTTCAACTCGTTCAAGCTCCACGACGGAGAAGTGGAGCAGGCGGAGCTGCCAGAAGCCTGGAGCTTTGCTTCCAGTAGCGAAGCAATCGCTGCATGAGGATGACCGGGTCCCCGGGCAGCGACGTGGAGCTGTTGCTTGGCGTGAGGGAAGTTGAGATGCACCGCATCTCCCCTGAGCTCGTAGGCCGCTATGTCGTAGGCCATGGCCGCGTCCTCGGCCGTGTCGAATGTCCCCAGCCACACCTGGTCCGGTTCCTCGGCAGCTTTATCTCCGCCACCCACTTCCCCAACTGCCTCTGTCTCACCCCTCTGAAGAGCTTCACCGGTCCATGCCCCAGCCGCTGCTGAAGCGACGATGTCGAGTTGGTACTGTGAATCTGCAGCCATTGAGGGGCGCTGCGCTGATGAAGTTTCTGATGCGTTTGGAGGTGGAAATCTCGTTTTCCTGCAGGAGGGACATCGCTTGCAGGGAAGACGACGTATGACCGAACCAACGAAGAGCAAAGAGAAGAGCATGGAGGAGAAGGGAACAATAGGGAAGTGCTCACGGAACCATTTAGCTCAAAAGGCTCCGTCGGGCGCTCGGCTTTCACCTCGAGAAAGTTGAGAACGGTGGGGCTCCAAGATCTGCCATCGTTGTCGCCGTAGCGCTTGGCTTGCGTTGCCATTATCATTGCCGGATCGACTGCTCCATTGCTGGTTACTAGGCGGAACTGATCTTCCATTGAATGTCACTCACTTCCGAACCACTGCATCTAATAAATAGCTTGATATATATAAAATAGAAGCAGAGGATAACACCTGAGAAAGGAAGCATATGGAGGCTTTGCTTTAAATCTATCCAAGGAGAGTAAAAGACTTCAGGAGGCACCTAAACATGCTTTCAAGAATCTGCCCTCATAATCTAATCAACCAGCATGGAGTTTTCCAGTGAACATGGCCAATGACATGCCACAGGGAATCATCCTGCGTGGATGCACTAAATTGATACAGTAATTGTCATATTGTGTCTAGCCAAAGAACAACATCCCTTCACAACGATTAGATTCCTGCTGATTACTTTTATTTCCGCCAACACATGGTGTGCATGGTGGACACGAAAAAGATGGTTATTGTAATTGGGGCCACGTTCTTTTGTCAATGTTGTATTATTTGATGGCATCTTCCTCACCTTTCTCACTAGTTTAAGAGGCTTCATTGGCTGTAATCCAATAGGAACGCATATGCGGATAAACTTTCCAGAGAAGCCTCTTAAACTGTGCCAGATTTCGACATACACATGGCCAGCCATATTTTTTACTTGATAAAACACGAGAAACCACTAACCTTTCTCTTCATAGTTTCAGCACAGATTGTTGCAGACCATTATGCGAAGCTGCTTTGAACTGTTGTGTTGAGAATTGTGTTGATCCTCGCTTGCATCCACCAGCCCCACAACAGGACAAGCCAGTCCTGTGTCCATAGATAATGTTACAAGTGTACATAACCTGTACAATTGTAGGCCAACAGAAACCAACAAGGACACTCACCTTCATTATGTATCCAAGTGTGGTAGCAAGGCCTCCTTACAGCTTCTGACAAGGGGCACCATCATGAGCTCCACTTACATTAAGATGCTAACTGAAAGAGTTTAACATTTTATTTTAAAACATTAACTTGACAGAAAAAGGTTATCAATATTGTTGCTATGATTGACAAACAACTGCACATTCATTGCAGAGCGCCAAACTTGTGGATGTAAGTTTGACTCAGTGTGTGTAGGATCATGAAAAAGATGGCATATTCAAGGAGCGGGAATGAGAAGGGCCTCATGGTTGAAGTTCCACAAATGGATGAATCAGAAGCCTAGCCTTTTCTCTTGAACTGCCTACTACCTGTCCTGTCTGACTATGCCGTAAAAGAGATCCATCAAACTTACTTCAAATTTTCTCTTTTCTTTGTTGATAAGCCTACTACATATTTTGTACGAGATACATCAAGAGCAGCACAACTGCTTCCACTTTATATGGAAGCTTGGTTGGCGGCAATCACAGCTGCTTTTTCTTCTCTGGCATCATTCAGTCTGCAGGCATCAAACCATGTTCCCCCAGCAAGATAAGATAAGATAGTTTATTTGGGGATCGACGTCTTATTAAGCAAATAGTAGACATGATCTGTAGATAGCTTATGGTGCTGGAAGCAAACAAGAAGGCTGATTGGCTGCCGATGACAATTTCATCAGGCCAAAACCCCTTGGATTATTCCAAAGACAATCCTATGGACAACAGCGACCCTCCTCACTTAGTTAATTTTCCTTCCTATGTAATTATTCTCCATGCCCACTTCTGCAAGGTTACAATTGCAGTAATCAGGGGAATATTTTATATAGCTCTTGCACATGTAACCTCTTAAAATATCCTTTACATGCACTTTTATGAAGTTCTTATTTGCAGCATTGCCTTCTAAAACATATAGCAGAATAAAGACAACTTAGAGATTCTTACAATAAAGCATCAGAGTTCTGTTAGCTAGAATAAGAAGCAGGTGTTTTTCTTTCTCCAGTATAAACTTCATCCTTCACAAAAGTACTCACTTATCCATACATATGAAGAATTTACACATTTTAGGATATGACACTTCTCACAATAAGATTGCATATGACATTGAACAATCTACTTAATTTTTTTAATTTTCAAGAATAATGAATCATGAAATAGGTAACTTTTGAAATTAATAAGTGATTAAAGTTGAAAACCTATATTTGAGTACCAGACTTTGGCACATAGGATACTTCATGCAATTATTCATAACTATGCTAATTAAAGAAACTAAAATACTCATTTCTTGGACATTGTAGAACTGGTTCATAGACACCAATTTAATCAATATGCTGCTTGTTTCTTATGCTCGTTGGAAGTGATAGATCATCGTCCATTCATCTATTTTCAATTGTTGTTTTCTTTTTGGAAAGGAATCTATTTTTTCTGGTTCAAAGATAAAGATGAAAGAATCATGAGATCCATAAATTGATGCATCATATTCAACCTAAGGCCTTAATTTGTCATTATTACAGTTTCCAATATAACTCAAGCAACTAGATAGGCCATCAAGAACTTGTTTGAGAAGGATTTCTCAAATCCCTCGAGAGGAGAGAACGATGGAATAAGACAACAGCTGAGATGTGCTAACCTGATCAAACTAAGGTCATCTCGGGTCACAGTTGCTCAACCCTCCTGTACCCCAACATACCTAGAATGTATACAGCAGACACATTTTAACTCATTTGAATTTCTAATCATCCAAGCTATTCTGGTAAAAATCAAAGTCAAAATTTGGAAAAAGTAATACGATTAGCAATTTTAACAGCTAAAATTTCTCTACTTATCCGTTTTTCCTTCTCTTTCACCTTACTTTTTTAATCCAGGGTATCCTTCTTGTCTTTTCCACCTTCTCAAGATAGGGCTTAATAGGGTTTAATTTGTCCATAAATTTAGGTAAGCAATTGAGAGAGGATGTGAGAAAGAATCTTATGAGTTACAGAACAAGGTCTCTCTCTCAGCCTCCCAAGGCCACCGGTGCTAGTGACAATCTATCCCTAATAGATGACCTTCCTGTCTTCCACTCCTGTGTTCTATATGCCCAAACAAATCCACCCCTACGATCTATCTTGCTTCATCATGCTACATGCTGATACGTCAATGCAAGAACACGCTATGCTTTTGGAAAGGCAATGCAAGATTAGGGTTTCTTAATCCAAACTAACTAATCTACACATAGCCCGTAAATACGTATTTGGAACAGATTACCAAGAAACCAAAGGACATCAAATTTTCAGTTGTTTGTATAGGATTTGAACGGCAAGGATTCAAATAATTTACCTCCGGAAGTATTCGACCATGGAGAAGGTGTGGATCAGCCGGATGGATCTGCCACAGGTGGCTTGACGTCCAGGAACGCTACAGGGGGTGGGGCGTCGGCCCTCCTGGCGGCCGGGGCATCGGCAGCGACGCCGTCGTCCTCAGCGTCGCCATCCTCGATCTACTCCCGACCGCCATGGCGCTCTCTTAAGGGGATAGAGACGGATCCCGAGCACGCTGTTTCTTCACCCAAATTTAGGTCCATAACACCGCGAATCATTTGATTGAGTCGAACCAAATCGAGTCACTTGGACCAGCGGTTCGAATCAAGACTCCCGCCTCACACGAAAATTATTGTGACATAATGACTGTCACAATCGTGACATAATGACTGTCCAACACATTATAAAAAGATATCTCAAGTGTATTGCAATGTACTTTTCTATTTACTCATAAATCTCAAGACTTAATCAAATCCATTATTGAGGTACAATTAGAATACTTAAAACTATTTTTATTTATTGCACACGGGGGATGTTATCCGATCGGATTTAGATCTGCATTCCGATTTGAATTCGATAAGCATCGGATGGACTCCGTCCTGGTGTCGCTCGTCGGAAGCTTCACTCGCTGCACACTACCATGGAAGAGAGTCGAGGATCCGCTGCTCCCATGATCACAACTCCCTTGTTCCTCGCATCGAGCAGATAGTCCAAAGCTTCCTTGGTTATGACTTCACCGGGGTTCAGCACCGGAATACCTGGTGGCATCGTGCAGATGAGCTCGCCACATATCTCCCCGAGGCTTTCTCCAATGTTCACTTTCCTCTTCTTCGCGAAGAAGGCCTCCCTCGGACTAAGCTCCCGCCTAAACCCAGCAAACGGTGTAATCGCGCCACTCGCAACTTGGTTCTGCGATTGGTTCTCATCGAGGAACCTCGTCGAGAGATGTGACAGAGCTGTGATCAGCCTTTCTGTGTGCTCCATGGACGTCCCCCAGTTGAAGACCAAGGTCACAGACCGCATCCCTTCAAACTGAGGTATGACTCCGTGCTCCTCACGTAGCAGCTCATTCACCTTGAAGCCGGTCAGTCCTAGCCGTGAGACACCTACTGTGACACGCAGAGGATCCATATCGGGGAAATCAGAGGAAAAGCACGATGCATCCAAGATCGAAAGACCTGGAATTCGCCCTATCTGAAGCCTCGCGAGGTCCGCCATTTCCATGGCTTTACCCAAGATGGCTCCTGGATTCTCGCTCAGCTGAGCTCTGGTAGCGTCCAAGGACGCCAGGAGTAGATAGCTCGAGCTGGTGCTCTGAAGTGCTTCGAGGCATCTGCGTACTCTTTCCCTGTCCACACGATGTCCGGACATGTGCAGCATCGACGACTGCGAAAGAGAGGAGAGAACCTTGTGCGTAGATTGAACCACGAGGTCGGCACCTTGCTCCAGCGCCGTCATCGGAAGCCTCGGATGAAACTTGAAGTGCGCACCGTGGGCTTCGTCTACGATTACCGGAAGGCCGTGCGAGTGACACAGATTGGTGATCTCATCGATCCTGCAGCATATCCCCTGATAAGTTGGTGAGGGATGAAGACTGCAGCAGCTCTTTTGCCAGCTTCCTTCAGCTCCTCTATAGCTGTCTCCACCTGTGATGGGGTGACTCCGCCGGCAACGTCCCAAAGCGAGCTGTACTCCGGCGTGATGTATTTTGGTATGGCTCCGGATAAGACCATGGCGTGAGTCGCAGAGATATGTGCATTCCTAGGGAGAACGAGGAAGTCACCAGGAGAGCAAGTGGCCATGATCGATGCCATCACCCCGCAGCTGGCTCCTCCCACGAGAAACCATGTCTCCGATGAACCAAATAATTCGGCCGCCAGCTTTTGGGCATCAGAGAGTGGTCCTTTGGAGGAGGACAAGTTGCCAATCCTGGGGATGGGAGCCAAATCATACGTGAATACGTCGGGGCCAAAGAGTTGGGAGAGCATTGCCGGAGCAGCTTTGCCTCTATTGTGTCCTGGAAACTGAAAGCAAGCTGGGTCTAGTTCTGCAAAGGCCATTAGAGCAGAAACGAAAGGGGCATTCGTCGCATAAGGAGCTACACCACCATAGCCGTCGTCCTCAGTGCTCTCAGAAGCAGGTTGTTTCTTGGTTTGATATGCACAGGTTTCCTGCGTAACAATAGCAGCAAGAACAAGGTATGCACATTAATCACAGCTATTAATTATATGTGAATTCCGTTGTTTTCTATGTAGAATAAGTTTTGGAAAATGGCCAGTAATTCTGAGGATAATCTTCTTGACATATGTATTCATCATGTTTGACTGGAAAGAGCAAGTGAAGAAAACCAAGAAAAATCAAAGTGCATAGGTCAATGGAGAAACAGAAACAATGGCATCGAAGTCTCTCTCTAATTGGCAAGTTTCTGATGGCTTTTTGAGTGTAAAACACTTTGTTTGGCTAATGTTCATACATGGTTTCTAACGCAAGTTAGAAACATATATGTGCAAATCAGCATTATGATTTAAACATTTTTCTACATACTCAGATTGGATCTCAGTGGAAAAACAACAATCACTGAAGGAACTAATGCCTGCTTGTTTGTTTTCATCGGTCTATGCCAGCCAACGAAGTTGTGTGTACTATGTGACCAACAAAGTGCTATAGAACATGGATTATTGTTCTTAGTGAGAACAGCCATTACTATGTACCAATTTCCAGAAAATGGGTCACAAATAGCATTAATGGACCAACGCAGTTTCCATATATATATATATATATATATATATAATCCTCATTGGACCAGTCATCTTTTCCTATTTGACTGCAGCAATTGTGGACTGAATCTTTTCTCCCTAAACAATGTAAATTGAGCCCCATTTTCTTAAAAGTCTTCTCTTTTCCCCTTTTTAAGTTTCTGGTTTTATTCCTGTGCTTTTTCTTTCGTCGTTTCTAACTCTCATGAAATGAAGAATCTGTAGCTTCTCTCTCCTACAACCATTTCTTATCGCTATATTGTCTACTTAAGATTATAATGCCACACTAAGAAGTTCTTATGCTTCCCTCACAGAGGAGATGATCCAAACACAGAGTGTGACCTGTCTACTCTTGGCAATGCATGAAATTGTACATTGGAAGGTAAAAAGCTCACGGGATTCCGGTGCCTCCTCCCCCACCCGACGTGAAGTCTTGGCCGGCGATCCACAGATGGAAGATCAAGCAGCTGAAAATGGAAGGAAAATGAAACAACAAGTCATTCTTTAGATAACAAACAGAGAGTGATTAGTTCATGCCGAAAGAAAGAGCAAAAGCTACGTTTGTCGGGAAGGTGGTCAGGGAGAAGATCATGGCGGACAAAGTTTCGATCGTACGGCTCTGAATCACACGAAGAAGAAGAAGAAGAAGAAGAAGGTAGAGAGTGCGGTGCCTGCCGTCCACTAAATCATCGTGGGAAGGCGTTTATGGTGCGTGGTAGTGTTTGGTCCACGGCGACAAAAGAGGCAATCATCGAGAGCTCTCGCTATTCCTTCTATCCCAAAATAATGTCATCTGTCGGTATAGTTAAAAAGGACATGTTAACTTCCCACTGAAAATAATGTCGTCGATAGGTATAGTTACAAACGCAAGATGCATGAATTCGTCATATTAGAATAATTTTGAACATGGATATATGTATTTGACATCTCAAATAAAACAACAGAACATGTTGGCACCTCAATAAGATATAGTAAATCTATACAAAAAATATTATAAGGGAGAAAAAGATGCCCAAAAATACAATGCAAATTAACTTATCAACATTTGTGAGGTTTCCAATAGATTTTTATTATCCAAATTTATATTTAGCAATTGAGACAGACTCGGAAACTCCAAATTAAATTAAGCAACTGAGACAGACTGGAAAGTAGAGCGATACTTCCTTCCTTGGTTGCGAACCCAATCCAGATGTGCTACAATTAGAATCTGACTTAGTACTTAATACTTAGATCTGTATTCCGATTCCAACTCGGATGGACTCGTCCTGTTGGCTCTGGTCGGAAAGCTTCACTCGCTGCACACTAACATGGAAGAGAGTCGAGGATCTGCTGCTCCCAAGATCACAGCTCCCTTGTTCCTCGCATCCTGCAGATAGTCCAAAGCTTCCCTGGTTACGACTTCTCCGGGATTCAGCACCGGAACACCTGGTGGGAACGTGCAGATGAGCTCGCCACATATCTTCCCGAGGCTTTCTCCAATGTCCACTTTCCTCTTCTTCGCGAAGAAGGCCTCCCTTGGACTGAGCTCCCGACTAAACCCAGCAAACGGTGTAATCACACCACTCCCAACTTGGTTCTGTGATCGGTTCTCATCGAGGAACGTCGTCGAGAGATGTGACAGAGCTGTGATCAGCCTTTCTGTGTGCTCCATGGACGTCCCCCAATTGAAGACTAAGGTCACAGACCGCATCCCTGCAAGCTCGGGTATGACTCCGTGCTCCTCACATAGCAGCTCATTCACCTTGAAGCCGGTCAGTCCTAGCCGTGAGACACCGACTGTGACACGCAGAGGATCCATATCGGGGAAATCAGAGGAAAAGCACGATGCATCCAAGATCGAAAGACCTGGAATTCGCCCTATCTGAAGCCTCACGAGGTCCGCCATTTCCATGGCTTTACCCAAGATGGCTCCTGGATTCTCGCTCAGCTGAGCTCTGGCAGCGTCCAAAGACGCCAGGAGTAGATAGCTCGAGCTGGTGCTCTGAAGTGCTTCGAGGCATCTGCGTACTCTTTCCCTGTCCACACGATGTCCGGACATGTGCAGCATCGACGACTGCGAAAGAGAGGAGAGAACCTTGTGCGTAGATTGAACCACGAGGTCAGCACCTTGCTCCAGCGCCGTCATCGGAAGCCTCGGATGAAACTTGAAGTGCGCACCGTGGGCTTCGTCTACGATTACCGGAACGCCGTGCGAGTGACACAGCTTGGTGATCTCATCGATCTTGCAGCATATCCCCTGATAAGTTGGTGAGGTGATGAGGACCGCAGCAGCTCGTTTCCCACCTTCCTTCAGCTCCTCTATAGCTGTCTCCACCTGTGATGGGGTGACTCCGCCGGCAACGTCCCAAAGCGAGCTGTACTCCGGCGTGATGTATTTTGGTATGGCTCCGGATAAGACCATGGCGTGAGTCGCAGAGATATGTGCATTCCTAGGGAGAACGAGGAAGTCACCAGGAGAGCAAGTGGCCATGATCGATGCCATCACTCCGCAGCTGGATCCTCCCACGAGAAACCATGTCTCAGATGAGCCAAATACTTCGGCGGCCAGCTTCTGGGCTGCGGTGAGTGGTCCTTCGGAGGAGAACAAGTTGCCGATCCAGGGGAGGGGAGTCGAGTCATACGTGAATACGTCGGGGCCAAAGAGTTGGGAGAGCATTGCCGGCGCAGCTTTGCCTCCATTGTGTCCTGGAAAACAAAAGTAAGCTGCGTCTCGTTCTGCAAAGGCCATTAGAGCAGAAACGAAGGGGGCATTCGTCGCACATGGAGCTACACCACCATAGTTGTCGTCCTCGGTGCTCTCAGCGGTAGTTTTTTTCTTGGTTGGATATGCACAGGTGTCCTGTGTAACAATAGCAGCAGGAACAAGGTATGCAAATTACTCACAGCTATGAACTATCTGAGATTTCTGTTGTTTTGTACGTAGAATAAGTTGTTGAAAATGGCCAGTAATTCTGAGGATAATCTTCTTAACATATGAATTCGTCATGTTTGAATTGAAAGACTGACTGAAGAAAACCGAGAAAAAACATAATAGGAAAAATGTGAAGCGTCGATATCATAAGAAGAATCTCCACATTTGAAGTACAGTCTCAATATTACTGATTTTATTTCTTTCTCATAATCCCTTATTTTCTTGGTCGGTGAAGTTCATTATGGATGTTGTCAATCATGAGCACTTGTCGTCGCCATTGCCATAGGGAAAAGAAGAAGAGGAGAAAGACTGGAAGAAGAAGAAGATATTTAAGGTTAAATTATGAAAAGAGAGTTTAAAAATATTTTTAAAGAGAGTTTAAACACAGAGTGACCTTTTTACTCTTGGCAATGCATGGCTTGTACATAGGGAGGTAAAAAGCTCACAGGATTCCGGTGCCTCCTCCGCCACCCGACGTGAACACTTGGCCGGCCATCCACGGACGGAACAGTACGCAACTGGAAATGGAAGGAAAATGAAACAACAAATCATTCTTCAGATAATAAACAGACAATGATTAGTTCATGCTGAAAGAAAGATCAAAAGCTACGTTTGTTGGGAAGGTGGTCGGCGAGGAGATCATGGCGAACAATGTTCGATCGTATGTCACCTCGCTGGTGATCGGTGGCGTTGGCTCCGCCTGAAAGCTCTCACTGTTTCTCTATCCCAAAACAATGTCACCGGTAGGTACAGTAAAATAGGCATTTGTCCGTCGCATCGAAAACAATGTCATCGACAGGTCTATTTCAAAGGATATTTATACTTCGTGTTGCGTCAATCCACGAGACGACTGATCTGATCCGATTAGAATAATGTTGATCACGAATACCATGCGTCCGACACCTCAGTAATATATTTGAATATGGATAGCACGCGTTTGGCACCTCAATAAAATACCTATAAAAATATTATAACGGAGGAAAAAACACTCAAAATATAATGCAAATTAACTTATCAACATTTGTAAGGCTTTAAATATGTATATTTTTATTAGTTCGAAAAGAAAATCATGTAAAAAAAAAAAACTTACTTTTTATACTACTTGGAGTGTAATTTAAATAAGCTTATAATTTTTTTGCTACATATATATATATAAAAACATCGTAAGCTTATACAAAAAATTACCATATACGAGAAATATAAAGTAACTTATTAATCTTGATCGAATTTCAAAAAAGCATTCTTGTTAGTTTGAGAACACAAACACATAGAAAACTTGACTTTTATATCGATTAGGCTTCTTTTCCATTGGATACTTTCAAACTTGGGTTCAAATTAACTAAAACAGTCGAGACGGACTTAGGAAGGAGACCTCTGCTTCCTCGGTTGCGAACACAATCCAATCCACGTCTGATAAATAGAATCTTAGTATTTATATTTAGATCTGTATTCCGATTCCAATTCTATGAGCATCGGATGCAGACTGTCATGGACGAGAGTCGAGGATCTGCTTGCTGCTCCCATGTTCCTCGCATCCTGCAGATAGTCAAAAGCTTCCCTGGTTACGACCTCTCCGGGGTTCAGCACCGGAACACGTGGTGGGAACGTGCAGATGAGCTAGCTACATATCTCCCCGAGGCTTTCTCCAATGTCCACGGTTCCTCTTCTTCGCGAAGAAAGCCTCCCTTGGACTGCGCTCCCGAATAAACCCAGCAAACGGTTTGTGTAATCACACCACTCCCAACTTGGTTCTGTGATCGGTTCTCATCGAGGAACGTCGTCGAGAGATGTGACAGAGCTGTGATCATCCTTTCTATGTGTTCCATGGGCGTCCCCCGATTGAAGACCAAGGTCACAGACCGCATCCCTGCAAGTTCAGGAATTACTCCATGCTCCTCATATAGCAGCTCGTTCACACTGAAGCCTGTCAGTTCTAGCCGTGAGACGCCGACTGTGACACGCAGAGGATCCATGTTGGGGAAATCAGAGGAAAAGCTCGATGCATCCAAGATCGAAAGACCTACAATGTTGCAAATATGGATCAAGCCACCAGAGTCATGGAACCATAAAATGGACCAATCATCTTTTCTTTACTGCAGCACACGGAGACGGAATCTTTTCTTTCTCGTGAGTGTGAAGTGAGCCCCTTTCTTTCTCTTCGTGTCTTTTTGAAGTTTCAGGTTTTATTTCTGTACTTTTTCTTGCATCGTTTCTACTCTCATGAAAGGAAGAATCTGTAGCTTTTCTCTCCTACAACTATTTCTATCACTATATTATCTACTTAAGATTATAATGTCACTCTGAGAAGAACTTAGAGTGACAAACACAGAGTGACCTGTCTTGGCAATGCATGGCTTGTCCATAGGAAGGTAAAAAGCTCACGGGATTCCGGTGCCTCCTCCGCCACCCGACGTGAACACTTGGCCGGCGATCCACGGATGGAAGAGTACGCAACTGAAAATGGAAGGAAAATGAAACAACAGATCATTCTTCAGATAACAAACAGATAACGATTAGTTCATGCTGAAAGAAAGAGCAAAAGCTACGTTTGTCGGGAAGGTGATCAGGCTGGAGATCATGGCGGACAAGATTCGATCGTATGACTCTTTACTTACGAAGGAAGAGGAGGAGGAGAATGCAGCGCCTGCCTTCCGCTAATTATCGTGGGAAGGCTATAAAAGCGGGAGCACCTCGCCGGTGACTGGTCGCGTTTGCACCTCGCTAATTATACGTACATTTGAAACTTGGGAATCGGTGTGGTATTTGTGTCTCGTGTTCGGGTCAACTTCTTGGTTAGTCAATATGTAGTACAGTTCAATTGACCAAACAAAATAAAGCAATCGTAGCACATTCCATTCAATTTCCATATTAAAAAAACAAAATAAGATTAAGATTAGGATCGGACGGAGATCCTATTTTTAATCTAGACTAGGACTAAGCTAATATTTTTGTTATCCCCTCACATCGGATCCTGACAGCAATCCACTCAAGTTGGGTTGGCTATTTTACATATATATTTTGTATATGCCTGCCTATACAAAAAAAAAAGTTGTAATTGAACCATATCACCAAGTTATTTGATTTTATTTGAAGATGTAATTAATTAAATTACAGTAAATGTCTAATTTTTGCAATATTTTCTAAATACAGTTTTGATTATTACCCGTCCTTATACTCTGTTTATATAAATATATATATATATATATATTACATATATATATATTATTGTGTTATTAGGTATTCTTCCAATGTGATACGTTACAATCATTATCACTGCGTTATATACGTGCCAAAACCGTTATTATCGCGCATTTCTCCGTCGTAACGACCTGTTATTAATGAGACGAGTAGCTGAACCCTACAACGTTTTATTCCCGAAGAGCACTTCGTCGCCTCCCACCGACACGCGCGCAAAGAGCGACGGGGGAGAGATGGCGGGGTTTATGGGGGCGTTTTCGGGGACGCGGGCGCTGGAGATCGTGAAGCGGAACAACTCGCCGGGGCTCCTCTGGAAGCGGATCAAGCTCACCACCACCCGCAAGAACAACGCCAAGAAGCGCCTCCGCCGCGTCTGGCAGGTGACTCCGCATCCCGCTCCTCAATTCTTCCCCATTTCTCTAGGGTTCTCGATCGAGGATCGGACGACCCCGTCGAAACCCGAGCCCGCTCGAGATTATTGATTCAGAATGGATTGTTTTCTTGATCGAATTATACGGTGTCGATTAACTTGAGTCGGTGAGTTCGCTGTAGTTTGCGTTGCTTTTGTACCGGCAAAACCCTAACAAAATTACATCTTTCTCATAAAATTAACATAGAAGACGGTTCTTTTCTAGAAAAATCGACTTTTTATTGGATATTTTTAGGTTTCTGAATTCCAGCTGCCCGGATATTTTGTGTGCCCAAAGTGTATTGTAGGTTGTATGAGTTGCTTATGGGCAGTTAGTCACACATGAGATCGGATCGCACTGAGGTGTATATTAGAAATCTGTGTAGGTTCTAGAGATTTTAAGGGAAATCTGTGTATGTTCTAGAGATTTTAGGGGAAATCTGTGTAGGTTCTAGAGATTTTAGGGGAAAGGAAGGGAAATAATTATTCCTGGCTTCATTTGCCAGGGCATTCCTTTTTCCCGGATTCTTTCAAGGAAATATCTATCCAATGCCCTTAGTCAGCTTGTGCTTCTTCCTTTTGGCAGAGAAATGGGTGCTGCTGTTATATGCTGGAGAAGCTTAATATCTTAGCATCAGTGCCTCGTAATGTCCAGGTTATTATCTTAGCATTTAACGGTTCTAATCGATTAAAAGAGATTTCATATAAGCACTGGTGAATAGTTGACAAGATCTCCACTTTCTGGGTGTTCGGTAGGGTCTTTAAGATTGCTATTCTTTGGAGCTGGAATCTGGATGCTAAATATGGCGTCCTAACAAAACGGGTTATGCTGTTTCTTTGTACAGCACACTTGCCTTGTGATATACCTTTGACAACCTTACTTTGCTCTCCCGCTGGAAGTAGAAAAGCATCCACAGATAAGTGAAGCATCATATTATGGAATGAGTCAGTAGTGTCCATTAAACATAACTCAAGGAAGCAAAACCATGTTTTTTGCAGTTCTATTTTGTTGTTGACTATGTAAATTTTTTTTATGTTAAACATTCAGGGGACAGTTTTACCCCTTTTTATCATGGAATGGGCATTTTGCTGTATAGCCTGATCTGTTTTTGGTTAATTGTTGGATCTAGGAAGCATAAAACAAATTATGCTCTTGTCTTGGAAATCCCTAAATTATGAAATTCCAAGCTCATGTTTATGTAAATACTGTATTTCATTACTTAGCATCTTTGATAATGCGATGAATTCGGCAATTATTTTTCCTTTCAGAATCAAATTTTTTTTACATAGAAAAGGTTGTTTTTTATTGTAATGCAGAATGAAGCTGTCTTGAGGGCTTGTGCTGAACCACAACAAGAAACTGCAGCAAGTACTGCTGCAGTTGGAAATAAATAGACTCAGATCAGATGTAGTGCCATTGATAATTCTTTCTTTTCTGCTTTGGAAATCGTTGCAACCGACGGATTTTGTTGTGTATTTTTGCTTAAAACAAGCATTTGAAATGGTACTGTTAGATAAGAATTTATTCTCTTTATCTATTCTCTTTTGTCTCTAGAAAATTTGCATCTCAGATTTGATATTACTTTTCTTTACTTCACTTGCTTATCCCTCTTGCAACATGAAGAATCGTGTATTTTGTCTGTCATGATCTACATATAGGTTTCCTCATTTTGATTGTTGTTTACTTCTTTCATGGTTTCTCAAATGAAGTCTAAAGCTATTGATTCAGAATCATCACAATACCTTTGTGAGTATAGGAGTGCAATTATATGCAAACAATACTCATTACATGTGCTTAGAATGTTGTCTTTCTTATCATGCCACAGGTTAATTATTATTTGCACACAATGACCTTTTTTCCTTGTTTCCATATCCTTTGGTCGACTTATTTAAACAGTGGTGAATTTGTCAGAATCATGCAATTCTGTGTCAGAAGGTAAAAGTATTTCAAGAAGATTAACTTATCATGTCTGACTGTCTCTCGTCTGTATGTTGAGATAGAGGTGAACCAGAGAAATGCTGGATTGTGTCAAGTGGGTGTGAACTTGCATTTTTGTGTCATTTTGAAGATGTTTAGGTATGCATTTTAATTCATCAGTATCCGCTCGACCTAAGCGGAAGTAGTGGGAGGTTGAATTATCCCCAACTACAGCAGTCCAATCCAAGGTGGGATTGATGGCATGGTATCATGATGTCGTTCTAGTACTGACTGGTATTTACTGTTGCATCCATGACCTAGAATTGGATTATAACATTCTTATCATTTTTTTGATGATAACAGATTATTTGAATTGTATATCGTTCAGTCCAACCAAAACCAGTGTCAGATTGTGATTTAAGTCTTCATGTGGTGTTTGTATTCATATGTCGAGTGACTTCACAGATCCAACCGGCCCACAGGCCCCACTGTCCGTCAAGAGTATTGTGACCACCATTCCATTCCATTCCGTTCAGCTCTTCTAGATTTTAAATTCATGTGTGATGTTTGTGTTTCTTGTTCGGCTCAAATTCCCTATGGTTGGTCAAAGTGCACTGCAGCCTAAACAAATCACGTGTTCCATCATGCCTGCAGCGTTATGTGATGGATTGACTAAGAAGAACCAAGTCAGCAATCCAGTGCTACACTCAAGTTCGGTACATGAATTCCTGCTGGATCATGACATCACGATCTTGGAGAAACACGCATGCTGTCTTGGACCTCAGCTCGAGAACCGAAGATGAACTGAATCGGTGATAGGTTTGACTTCCGGTGTTTAGGTGTTTGGTTCTTATGATGCTTAATTCGTTCTTCCAAATTGTTATTTTTTGATTCCGTATGTACATGCCCCTATATTACTAGCCGCAATCTGGACAGAGCTTTCATTGAATGGAACGTGGACGAAGGCCTGTAGGTTGCTGTCTTGGATGGATACCCAAAGCTCAAGACGGATGTAGATTCCAATTCCAAGCTCACAAGAAACATCGGTCGGCTGTACTTTTTGGGGCTGTCGTTGCAAGAACAAATGCGGATGACCATACAATACACATGTCAATCTACTTTGCTGGTCCTTCGTATCCCTACATTTCTGTTTTGTTTCACTAGGATGTGACCTATTTGATTACTTGGTTTCCGTCTCGTTCTCATCTATGTTGGAGCATAAGATTATGACCTCGCATTAACTTTATAACGCCGCCCATAAGTTTAATAAGCCTGAGACATGACGTTGTTGAATATAAGTGCCAAATTAGGTGGTGCATCAGCAAAATAGCATATCCAAGTCTATGTCATGTTCTACAGACTTAGTTTTTAATATGTCATATCTACGCCATAAGCTTAGAGCGTAGAACTCGTCACGCTTACGAAGTACCCCTTCTTTTCTCTTGAGCATTCGTGGTTGAGAGGACTAAAACGATTGCTAACCACATACAATTAAGATACTATTGCCACCGGAATTAAGTTGCCATAGATGCAAGGAGAGCATGATGGTGAGTGTTGCTGCACGAGTTTATGACCTCGACAGTGGTGGAAGGAAGGAGAAGTTTGTGATTCAGAATCATCAAGGTACAAGTCTTTAAATCTGATCCAAATGAGTGTCCATTTCCTGTGTCGTCGCAATCCTCAGCGTCTTGATCATGGACTACTACTTCGATCAACACAGATGACTTGGGGGAAGAAAAAGTGCAGCTTTTGTGGTCCATGGAAGAGCTGGAGGATAAGGTGGTGTCGCCTAATTGATTGATCCACTGATGGCGTTGAACTCGAATCCATCTCCAGAGCTGCAGCTTGGGGAATGAATCATCATCTCCTACTCGGGAGTTCATGTTGTGTTTAGCGGATATCTGAACTCAAGAGTTGCAGGCAAACACACAACGGATGATCACTGTTTCAGTAGTACAAAGGATTACTTGCAAGAGATGAAGAGATTACACGTATCTCCTAGAATTTACAGCTCGAACTTTATTCTGCGTCTGGTTTCCAGGAAGAAGACAACTAGAGGACGGAGAGTGTGAGCATGTGATGTTACAGTAACTTGTTCTCATGGAGGTGAACTCATGCTGCTTGAACTCGCTTCCTCTCCATCACTAGATACATCAGGGAGCTCAGTGACGCAGCTGGAGCCATCATCTCCCATCCTCATCATCTGCTCTCCTGCATGTTCATCATCTTCTTCGGCCTTCATCTTGGCGGCTCTCTTCTTCCTAAAGATGCGACACAACACCCAATCTCCGTTTGGAACCATGCTACTCTGCATCAATAAATTCCAATTCAGTTCAGTAACTCATCATCAAGAGCTACTAAGGTACGAGTAGGAGCTCACATGAGTTGCATCATTTCTTGGATTGGCATCGGGCCGGGCGAGGCGATACTCATGCATGATCCAATCGGTTCTCGTCGGCGGCTTTCCTCGATAGAAGACCAAAACCTTCTTCATCCCCACCACCTGGTTGCACCCGGAAGCCACCACTTGCTTCTCCTTCCCTGCTACTTTCCAGCATCCGGATCTTGCCCTCGGATTCGATCGGTTTCGGTTCAGATATGATGCCTCTCTGAAGCTGAACAAGTACCGGACCTCTTCGCGCCCACCTGTGACATCGCAGCCATGATACATAGTTTCGATCACGTTAGAAGTTCTAACAACAAAAATTCTCTCATGGAAGAGGCACTGACCGGGTAGATCCCATGGGTCATGGTTCCTGAGATCGATCTCGGGGATGATGGAGGCCGGCAAGGGGAAGGAGTAGACCTTCCTCTTGAGGTACTGAACCACAAGCTCTTCATCAGTGGGATGGAACCTGAATCCCGGTGGAAGCCTCAGCATACCATGCCTTACAAAACCGGTATTGTCCATGGAAACCTGAAACAAAAACCAAGTCTTCTCCTTGGTCTCGATATCACATCCCCGGGTCCAACTCTATGGCAACAGAAGACTTCATGGAGATGATCAGTTAGGCGAGCCAAGGAGTGTGTCTCAAAGGAGAGGGAGAGGGCGTGTTTCCAAGGAGAGGGAGGGTGCGGATCTTTTAAAGGCTGCCCGCAGAAGAAGACGACGACCACGGTAACGTGATCCGGACTCAAAGGTTTGACGATATCCACCAAAGTGATTGGTGTTTGGGACAATTCGTATTTGAAAACGTCAAGGGAGCATGAAGAAACAACACCTAGCCAGGAGTCAGATTGGGACAACATGCAAAGGCCACTAAACCACTGAAAGCTTGCGCATGCAGACTCTTTTCATCTTCGATTTGATAGCAATCATCTGCTCCATCCAGGAGAAGCTTGAGATTCGGATGTCAACCTCTCTATATCTATCTGCTCCGTGATCCATGCTCAGGTAGAGATAGGCAACACATGCAACATATATTGGTGGGACTCTTAGGATATATATGTGTGTATATACATATGTATATATATACATATATATATTTATAAATATATATAAAAGAGTTATGTTCTTGGCAAAAAAGAATAGAAAAGGTTGGCACCGCCTTCGACCGTCCTTTCACTTTTAGCTACCCATCACCTATCCGTCATGTGATTGGCGGCGTCGGGCGGCCACGCGTGACCCAGATGTGGGCCCACGGCAGCAACCGGGAGGAGAGGAATGACTCGTTGTTACATACATGCATTGTGTTGTCATTAGTATATATATTTATTTCTTGTTGGTTTTATTAATCTGACGATTCCTTGTCTTTAATTTCCGTTTTCCTCATATTATCTATCTTCTTCTTGCGATCGAACGGTGCCGTTCTTGAACCCTAACCCTCCACCTGTGGATCTCTAATCTCAAGATCCCCCTCATTGATCGCGCTCCCGCGTTCCTGGGATCTCCTCCTCGGTTGCTTTCGCTTCCGGATCCCGACGTCCCCGCTAGCTTGCGCTGCGAAAGGTGTGGTTCTTGCCCCCTCTCCTTGATTTCGATTTTGTGCTGGTACCTATTCGCTTCTCCGGTGGATGAATCGTTAGTTCGTATCTTGACTGATCTTTACATTTTGGGTGATCGGTGACTAGATCGGAGAGAGCAAATGCCAGACGAGGATCTGATCGAGCTCAAGTTTCGGCTGTATGATGGAACGGACATCGGCCCGATCCGCTACTCTGCTTCTTCCACCGTCGCCATGCTCAAAGAAAGGATAATATCCGAGTGGCCGCGAGGTAGGAGTTCACGTTTCTTTTAGTCTTTGGTTCTCAAATCAGCAAGTCTTTTTTTCCCGTGAAAGTGAACTTGTCGTTTCTTGATTTTGGTATACGATTCCTAGATCTTTCAACAAGTCAAAATATGTTTACGGTGAATCCTATTTTTGATTCTTTTCGCAGCGATGCCGACTTAAAAGTTCAAACGAAATATCAGAATATATTTACATTTAAGTTTAATGTCGATCCGCTTCCTATATGAACAAAATTATTACGACACTTAGTTTGCTAGGTTGCTGTCAAGTTTTGTTGGCGACGTTATGTGATGCCAATTTGTTGCTAACCGCCAGACACAATAATCCACATTTATGTCATTGCATATCAACCGTGAATAATGATCTCAACTTTATGTATTTTCAAAATTTTACGGTGATTAACCGAATACTTAACCGGATAACGTCAACGCTCTGCCACTATAATTCAAGTTGTGAAGGTCAAATCTCAAGGGCCACGTCTCAGTGTCAATCTTTTCTCTAGTTATCTTTTCTGTGGTTCTGTATTGTCTGGTTTGAAGCTGCTTCTTTACTCACTTCTAGTACTAAACATTGAGCTCACTGAAAAATTGAATATATTTCAGATATTTTATTTAGTTCATAATATTTGTTTCTTTCAATATGTGTGTATTCTGCAATACTTGTCAAAAGTTTTGCTGAAACATTCATGTGGTATGCATTACAATCTGTGCCTGATCAATGGTATTTGTGTCTGTTATAGTGTCTGAATAATCTGCCGTTCTATTGCGACATCACATTGTTGTGTTATTGATAAGTCTCACGTTCAACTAAGTGTCTTGTATGCTGTTTAATATGATGAATGAAAAGTATCATTATTTAAGTAAAAACATGTATTCTGCCATTTGTTTGTGCAACATTGTGTCCTTTTCAGGAGTACACATGTTCACCTTGTTCATTTTTTTATGCATCTTATTGTGGCAAAGTGCAATTCTCAGAGAAAAATTCTCACATTGCCCTCCTAATGTTGTTCCAATTTGCTTGTACTTCAAATCGGTGGCTTTTTGTACTTTTGTTTATATGATATCTGTGGCAAGACTTTAATGAATATTTATGGTTTGAGATTTACTTTTTAAAAATTTTAATGTCAATTTTATTAGGGTGGTGACATATAAGTAGCTGATGGTCATGCCAAAAGGGTAGAATTGTAAGTGCGTGTGATGGATACTATATTGAAAAATGGGGTAAATGCGTGGCTGTTTCTGATCTAAATGGGCCAGAAGTGCTATGACAAAGAAGAAAAAACAACACTGCAAGCTAAGAAATGTATAACATGTTCTTGAAATTAAAATCTCATTCTTATACTGCTTATGATGTACTCAAACTTTTAGGAAGATGCATAAAATATGAGATGGTTTTTACCAGAATGCCTCTTGAGAATTTTATGTAATACTAGTTTGTCTAGTTTGGAGCACTTTGCAAATGATGATATAATCTATAAAACAAGATTTGTTATAGTGCATAATATAAGTTTATCTTTTAGTTTTTACTAAGCTGTCTCGAGTCGGTTCCTAAGTAATGAGGGAAAAGAATAAATTCCATAGTTTAGTTGGAATTTGAAGTTATGGTCAGAATCAGGTTATAGATATAATTTGCCTGTTCCGTTTACACTACCATGTAAGGTCTCCTTGAAGGCTAAGTTATACTTGGAAGCTTGGATATGTAGATCAAGTATCTTGATTGTAGAGTTATAATTAGAATCAGGTATAAGTTACAGTTCATGTTCTATTTATCACTATCATATAATGAGTCTTGCAAGGCTGGGTGATACTTAGAAGCTTGGATTTATTGATTTAGTGCCCTGTTTCTTTTTCCGCTTCTGATTCTCATGATCATTGGTGACAGTGCCTTTCCATTTTTGGTGTTTCCTTGTAGAGATAAAAGGAAGGTCATTGGGTGACACTTGTATTTATTCATTATGTTCAGAGAAATGACATGAAAGGGCTTACACAATATTTCATTTGTAGGAATAGCAGTTGGTTGATTCGGTTGACACTGTATGGATGAGATATTTTTCGTTGCATTTTATCATATGTCCTGTCAAACCTATAATTCTACCAATCACATTGCGTTTAAAAATAACCTTTTGTTGGCAGTGGGCTTTTCTAGCCAGGCTGGTGAGATCTTTTAAAGTATCTTTTATGATTCATTCAATTTGTTATCAGTATTGTGCTTTTCCAGTCAGGTTGATCTTATCTTTTTGGGATATTCTGTGAATATATTTCCTTTTTGGTGCCTAATTGTAGGCTTTAAAGTTTGTGCCATTAATCTGATAACAGGGACAACTTTTTTCAGTTGGTTATTCGAGTTTAGTTTACTTACTGTGTTTAAATCTGTTCTTTTCAATGGCATGTATCTGTATCTCTTTGAAAGGAGAACCTTTGGGTGTTATCTATGTCAAATTGGCTAATGGACTCGTAGCTTGATTTTTTGGATATGCAAAAAGAGAAAATCCTACTTATACAGTTAGACTAGTAACGTTGATATTGTTATATTTTCTGAAGAGAATTGTCTCACTCCATTTCTCTCACAACTCTCCTCGAAAAGACCTTTATTTGGAACCAAAGGAGCAAATCTCGCTTTAAGACATGGAATATCGAATGGCAATTTTGGCCATATAAGTGTGTATTGCAGTAGCACTAGTTGCGTTTGACTATAAGCTGCTTAAGGCTCATCTAAAGTTTGGCGATTTAGTTACATATGGTTATTAGGATTTTTTTTCCTATAAATTTATTATTGTAGCATTTAAATGATTACATATACTCATCATGTTACTTTCACTTTTATGTTTTGGTCTGTTCTCTGTCTTTGTGATATTATCCTGTGATTGTCTAAATTTTTTGCTGATCTAATTTAGCTTTATATTGCTAATTTCATTAGTGACTCAATCATCTTCTGTCCTTGCATTCTCTGCAGACAAGAAGATTATACCAAAGGTGGCTAATGATGTCAAATTGATAAGTGCTGGCAAAGTATTAGAGAACAACACAACAATTGCCCAGTGCAGATCACCTTTTGGTGAACTTCCTTCAGGGGTTGTCACCATGCATGTTGTTGTGCAACCGTCATTGACTAAAACTAAAACAGGTAAGCTGGATCTTGCTACTTCTTGAATGCTATGAATTGTGATATCTTTTCTTGGTGTCACTGAAGTACAGTTAGATGTATGTGCAATTCCATGTCTTTTGATGCATTAATTAAGTAGCTTTTTTTAGTAGAAGCAGGTTGGTATTATTGTTAAGAATGATTTAAATTGTCACTAGTTGGAGAACCTCATCAGAACTTATTTATAAAGCTCTTGCAAAGGCTTATAAGTAACAAAATCTTGCATCGACACCTTTAATCAATAATCAATTTGTTAAGGTAGGTCAATTGTGTGGTCTTTTCACTAACTAGATGATAGTTGAATACTCATGATATGATGCATCTATAAATAGTGCAATCTATTTCTAGTTTAATATCAGGAAGTATACAAAAGCATTTTAGACCTCACTGTACCAATCAAATTTGCTAATAAGTGTGCAACTGACTTGAGCTGAAACTAACGAATGATCTGCTGTTGGATGGTAGATGCTTTTTTTTCTTGGGGAAAACAAAGTACTGCTGGAAGGATTTTTTTTTTTTTTTTTTTTCCTTGCAATCAATTATACATGTAAATACTGATATCTTTTTTGTTAAATATGCTTCTATTAATAAACTTAAGATCAGACAGTACCATGCCATGGAATAGGATTCTTCAAATAAGTCTTGACTTGAATGCTAATCAGCTGACTAAGTGCTTTTCCAAAAGGCTTTTAGGTGAGGGGCTTTCTTTTAGTAACCTGAAAGTTGAATATCAAAGAAATAATGAGCTGATAGATACCATCCAGATTAGTGACTGATCATGATTGTAATATTCGATAGAATCCACCTAGATCCTAAGATCAGCATGTAACTGTAACACGAGCAATGACTAGTCATAGAATAAGAATATGACAGCATAAAACGTGACAAATTGTTGTTCAAAATGACATTAGTGCCTCTTTATCTGACCTTAAGATAGAAAATGCTATTCTCCTGGAAAATATGCCTGCTGTGTTCGGCATTTGTTTGGTTGCCAGAGTTGCTTGTGTGATAAATCCTTTAGTTGATGAGACATGTAGCAATCTCTCTTGCCCATTTATTTCCTACAGAAGATTTCTAATAACTAGTGTCTGCCTTCTCACTACCGATCTAAATTTAAACTGCTTGCTTTTGATTTCTTTTTTCTCCAATAAACAACAGAAAAGAAGGTGGACAAGTTGGCGAAGAAGAGTGCCTGTTCTTGCTCTATATTGTAGAGCAAGGATGTATCGGTAATGTTTGGTTGGCAGCAATAGAGTATCATCTGTGAAACCCCTGGTGGTAAGCAGAAACCACTTGGGGCAGATGTTTTCTTTTCTTAGGGGCCAAAGTTGTCTTTTCTTGTGTATTCTGTTGCGCAGATCGAGTTGGTGGACGGCTGTACTATTTGTCTTAAAGCAGGTAAGTCTGAGCAGAGTATTATTACATGTGGAGTAGATTGTTCCTCGATATATATATATATATATATATATATATATATATATATATATATATATAGATATATAATCGCACTTCTTGAACGTATGTATATCGATTGCATCAACTGGAATTTAATTCAATAGTCCCGATGGTTTCTCTCTCGTCTACCTGTCTCGATCTTGTTTCCCGCACATAGCATGTTGATTTCTTGGTAGATATCGATGGTCTCGATGCCTGTAAATTGAGGATTTGGCATGCTCATGAAATAGTATCTGTCAGTAAAAGTGATGATCCTGGTTTTCCTACCAGCAATAAGAAATTTTTATGGTTCAGCTCAAATCAGAATCTCATCAATCATGGTAGAAAATAAAATTAGATAGATAATGCCTCTGGAATCATTTTAGCATGATCAATATAGCACATGGTAGAAACGATTCACTGCATACTACGTCCACATCCCGAAAATATCATAGGAAAAATGCTAGGATATGTAAACCATATCATGAAAGAGAATAAGATTAATAATTCGCCATCTTATTATAGTTTTTCCCACAATAGCACATCTGACACAATGATGAAACAATTATGAATGCATAAGCGTATAGTTACTACGGAAACAGACATCCATGAACGTAGAAGACCCGTCCTCCATGACTTCCTATATCTCCATGAGCTCTTGGAACCTCGCCATTGCTGAGTTTGGGAGCCCCAGGAGCACATTGATGCTCTTCCTCTCCTTCCCATGCGACAGGAACAGGATGACCTCCTTCTGAGGGAGAGTCACCGGCCCGGACTGAACCGGCTCCCCCCACCCGAAGTCCGTGGTGTGGAAGGACAGTCTTGACCAAGTCGTGATCAGTAGAGTAGCAGTCAGAGAAGGCCTCGCCCTCGTCGCCTCGAAGTAGTCCATGGCGGATCTCATGTACTCGTCGGTGACCATCTTGACTGCGTCCTGCACCAGTCCGACGGCGAAGGAGAGCGGGCGAGCCAGAAGCTCTCCCGCGGTGCACAGGGAATTGGTGAGTACGATGCCGTTGCCGAAGTACCCCTCCGGCAGCGGAGGGTCGAATCGCGACCGCCCGTCGACCGCGAACAAGAGCTTGGTCTGCTGGCCGGGCTGCAGCAGCAGCGCCTCCGTCCGGGCTCGCCAGACCAGTCCGGAGAGCGCCTCGAAAGTGGTGCACTTGTCCAGGGCCCCGTCGTCCATGGCACTCCTCTTGACGCGCCCGAGCTTCTCGGGGTCGAAGCAGAAGGATCTGTACAGCATCTCTTCCTGGTACACGGTCACGACGTCAGAGACGTCTTCGATCTCAGCGAACTCGTGGTGGGGGAAACTGATGACGGGGGGTTCTCGTGGCTTGAGGATGGTGCGGTCGATGAAGGGCGGCACCGACACCGGCTGCCCTCGCGCCGTTTCGCCCCACGAGTTGACGAACTCCATTGCTCCGAGGCCGTCGAACATGCAGTGGTTCATGGCCAACCCAAGGATGAATCCCCCGCATCTAAACCTTGTGACCTGGAAGAAGAACGCTAAGAACTCGGATCAATCTCTACCCGAAAGAACAGCCACAGATCAAGGTGATCGAAGTGAGGAGTACCTGAGCCGCCAGTGGAGGTATCTCCAGTATGTTCTTGGCACCAGGAACGTTGTAAACGAGCTTCCCAAGTGTGTTGGGGTCGGGCTTGGCGATGTCACCGATGTCCGCCATCTCACAGTCTGCGTCGGCCTCGACGAACACCGCACCTTCTCCGGTGCAATCCACGATGAGCTTCCCCTCGTTGCTGATCGTAAGCCGGCCGGCGAGCGGGTAGTAATGAACGAGGACCTTCGCCAAAGCCTCCTTTATCACCTCCCCAGCCTTCTCATTCCCCTTCTCCGACGACCTGAAGCAGTATATGGTCTGCACTATGACTGCAATGTTCTGGTCGAGGTTGGTGAGGAAGTAGAGGCCCTTCTGCGTCTCTTCCGCTGGGGGAACAAGCGTTACTTCCCCTTGCCTCACGCTGAGTTCAAACATCTCCCTGGTCTCTGCAACCTGAACACCACATGCACCAATAAAAAGTGTTCAGGGTTAAGTGCCGCTGAGCTGAACAGAGGAAGTGAGTTGAGATAGACTCTACCATCTTTGACAGCTGAGGAATCTGATGAGCAACCTGAGCAACCAGAGATGATGGAGGTGATGGTTCTTGCGTGCCAACGGATCGTGCTATTTATAGAGAGATTGAAAGAAGAACTCAATGATCCTGCATCTTCTCTAACAGAATAGATTTAACTAATAGAGTGAGAACATGGACCTGAGCTGGTTGGTGGGGTTGAAGGATCGTACACCAACCATGTTTGAGAGCTCAAAATCTTCTTCATGTTTCAGTTTCACTTGGTTGGGGTTGGCTACTGGCATGGAACCAACCACAGCCAATTAAAATCTCCTTGTTGATGAATAGTAGGTAGGGTTGGCCTCCTAATCCCCAGGACTCCATATCACTTTGTCCAAGAAGCAAAGTTACATCAGGAATGATGGTTACTGCTGATTAAATATGATGCTGGTGATTAATGATGAGATGCTGCAGCCTGGGATTTGTAGTATGTTGGTTTCACTGAACAAGGTTTCATTGATTGACCAGTGAGTCACTGTGCTCAGAATTAGGAGGTGTGCTTGAGGCATGTCAGGTTGCTGTTTGCCTGCCATAGAGTTCTTATGCTTTGGCTAAAGATTGTGAAGATTCTGACATCCAACCAATCTTTAGTAGGCAGGCTACCTCATCTACTCCATATAGACAGACTGGATGTGATGAAGGGAAGCAGCGTCTCCATAATATGGGTCCAAACCATCATTGTCTCTTCATCTCATGTCTCTGTTGAACATTAGCACCCAGTAGCATTGTCCATTACCATCACCCTGTTCTGTTTGAGGTAAGCTTTGTGCCTGTATGCAGCACTTGTGCTATGGACACCATTCATCTGTTGTTGTGACTGCAGGAGAAGAAAACATTGATGATTTGAATAGTTCCAGAAAATTATACTTCACATTTACTGGTGCTTTCATGCTGGGGAAAAACATGTCCTGATAGTTTCATGGAGCTGTTTTGGGGCTATACCTGTGTCCTCTTCTTTCTCAGCTCTTCTCCATGGCTTGCTCTAGATATATGGTCTACCAATTGGAAGTCCATCTCTGAATGTTTTGGTAGTTCAGATTATTGGAGTCTTTATTAAGCTTGCATCATATCAAGCTGGTATGGAGAGCAAAATTTTCCTGAGGATATGTACTTTAAAAAAAGGAAAAGACTGAAGTACCTGCTGCTGTTGAAGAGTTTAGGGAAAATACTAGTAGAGTTTGAATAAAAAAAAAGCTAATTAAAATGGATGCATATTGGTCTTTCACAGTATTAAGGGAAGACCAAAAGGCTAAACCTTCTGCAGAAGCTTGCTGATCTGATGACAGCACCTCCAACAGATCATTGGAAAAGAGTGGTTTTCCTGTAAACAAAATGTTGATTAGCTTATGAAGTTCATCATGTTAATATACAGACAATGTGTTAATTATCAAGTTGCAGATACAATCTCAGCAATCTTTACCAATAGAGTACAGCTCCAGGAATCAAGGATCCCCTGCTATTGTCATATCTTCAGATCCTACATAGTTCTTTTAAGAATCAAATAGTGCCAATCTACAACTGCATAATCACACAAGTTTAGGGTTACCACCATATCCCTTTACTAATTTCAGTTGAATTCTAATGTTAAATTCATCTCCAATCTTTATCTTCAATAAACAAGCAAACTTTCCAGCATCACACACACACACACACACACACACACACACACACACACACACATATATATATATATATATATACACACACATATATATACATACACACACACACACATACATATATATACATATATATACATATATATGTAAAGGTGGAAGAAAAAAAAGGATGAGAGCTACTTGTCCATCTAAAATTGGAGATCATTATAATGTGATGTAATTCCTATAAGAGAACAAATATAATATTTTTTTGGTGTGTTTCTTAGGTGAAAGTTAGTGTAAAGTATATGCTAATCCTTGTAAGTTAAAACAAGAGGTGAATCCTCACTTGTTTCTTTCTGACGTCTCAGTGTTGGCTACAATAAACATAGTAAACTTGGAGCTAAGATTTGATTTTGCACTCACAACCTTAAAGTTAGGGAAAGCCTGAGAGATGGAAGTCATTGGCTACATGTCAATGTCAGCTATCAATGTGATTGCAGCACAAGTGGAGTAGAGCTATTGGGGAGAAAGGGACCTTCCTCCAAGTGTTCCCTGTGAGAGAAAGGAAGCTTCATGTATGGGGACTAAGGAGACAACACATAATGGGGTACAGTTTAATATGGAGTCTGTGACCACTTTTTGGTGCAGATTCTGGGGGAATTGGTATGCATACAGGCTTAGCCAAAAAGCTAAACATAAATTTATGAAGTGGGAGCTCCACGTTGTTGATGAAGCATATACCATGTGGAAGTGTGTCGCATGGTGGGGGGAATATTTCCTAAGTGCTTGGCATGATTAGTGCTGTTTAGGTGAGCACCTGTGCTTCTTCTAAGCCTCGTGACATATAATGGCATTGTTAAGAAGATTAGTTTGTCCCACTGTGCAAGAGATAAGTGGTGGGAGGTGATTGATGGTTGTGGGAGTGTTTCACCTTTAACTTGGTTGGCAACCAACACTATTGGCTTCATGTGACCACCACCATGTTGTTGACTATCCCACACACAACTCATGATGCTTTTATTTCATTAGCTTTACAATAATATCTTCATTATGAATCTCGATATGGACAATAATACTCCTACAAGCAATCTTGATATGGACAATCATTAAGGAGCAATCTTATGCTAACAAAACTTTGGTAGCATTAAGATAATTTTGGTAGCATATGAAATCATTAAGGATCACTTAAAGGCAATTGACAAAACTACTTTCAACATCACTCATCGTTTTATACTATAGTGCTCTTTAAGAGTGCTATCATCTGCAACTTAGTGAGAGTACAAGGTAAGATTTCTTTAATTTAGGTTGACATTTACATACTGGTTATTCTCACAATATTGGAACATGGTTTTGGCATACATTATTGACAACTATTTGGATGACAGCGAACCTGTTTTTTGGCCTTCTCAGAGGTCAATTTTTGGCCAAAAACTTTTGCTATCAGGCAACCAAGTATAAAGTTGACCAAGGAAGCTCTCTGTGTATCTGACACACCATGGTAACATAAAAAGGAGTAAACATTTATAGACCTCAAGAACAAAAAATTCATAATTTTCAGTCGGTGCAAGGACAAAACCATGGGAATGAAAAAAATTGAGACTATTGTCATTAATAAAATATTGCAGTTGCCTGAACCATCAACACAAATTAAAAAGATATGAAATGGATTGACTACAAGAGCTGCAATTTCTGACATCCAATACGTGTAATGTGTTTTTCTAATGTCTTAAATAAATTAGATAAAATGTCTGATCTAGGATGAAAATAGTTAAACTATTTTATTCTCATTTTAAAGCCATCATGTTGCTGTATCTCAAAACTACATTGTCCTGTATCAACATCATTTATATTAAGCCAAGATCAAAAGATTTAGGTTTATAAGATAGAATGTACCAATTTATACTGGTTTCTCCACTGAGTTTTGAGTTGAAGAAATGAACTGACCACTTGGAAAGTAATGATGTGTGCTCACGTCTCCTACTTGACGTTGACCACTTCCACATATGATCAGAAAGTGATTGATTTGGGTGACACCTGAAGTGCTAGCCAACCTGATCAGAAGGGCAATAATAGCTTTTTAAAGTACACAGAAAGAGATTGTTACCTAATTAAAGTAGATGACAACAAGTTTGCTGGGGTTATAAAAAAAAAGACACATGGTTTCCTGAATCTATATACTTCTCTCCACATTTAGGGCCCTATAAAAAGACCAGGAACTCATTCATATGGATCCATCTAAAACTCAGCATACCAGAGGTATGGAGCAAAGAGAAGTCATTTATATTCTAGCATTTCTTCTGGCTGTGTCTGCAGGCAATGCAATGGGAAGAAGACTCGAAAAGAGTAGCAGGCATGTAGCTGAAGATACGAGCCAGACTGCCTTTGCTGACAAGCATCTGCAAATAGCCTCTGGCACCATCGATGTTGCCAGAAAACATGATGATGAGATGCAAGGTCTACTTCCAATTCAGCGACAGGTTCCATCAGGTCCAAATCAGCAGGACCCTCCATATGATCGTGTAGTTGGACAGATCCAGCACCTTGATACTGTAGAAAAGAATCTGTCCGAGCCTCCACCACCACCCGAGAGGCTGAGCTAAAGCAGCAAGACAGCTACTAGTTCCTTCTTCCTTCACTGTAGCTATCACTAGCATCATGTCTCATATTTCAGTTGTTGCCTAATCCTGTTAATTGTGGCTACTCATTCTTGTCAGTATCAATAAATGAAGTAGCTATTGTGTGCCATCTCTATCATATACTCTACCTGTTTAGGACCTTTTTTTCTCCTTCTATTTATTTTTGGCTAATCCTACAATCTGTTCATCAGAAGAAAGTAGCCAAGGAATTTTTGATGCTAAGAGGAGTTTGTGATTAACATAATTCCTAACAGCATATAAAGCACAGGTAACAGTTTATAATTCTCAAAGGCAAGGTAACAAAAATTAGCAGATTGAAGGTTTTCATTCCACTAGCTCAGGTGTTGGAGGTTAATTTGTCCATGAAACCAGCTCATCCTTGCATGAATGTGGACTAGAAAGCATTAAAATAACTGGAAAATATATGTGAATAATTTGGTACTTAAAGATGAATTTCGGACAAACATAATTGGATGCTTCTTCATAAACAGTTCAACTCACGGAGATCAATTTGCTAATGTGTGAAAAGAAACCCCTTTATGGAAGGACATATACATATTCACTAACTAGACAAATACAGGCATCATATTAATGAACATCAGCTAAATAAAACAAAAAAGTTGCAGTAATAGATGTTGTCTGCTATTAAAATGAGAGATGTTATTTTAAGGAAAACACTGTGTGCAATTGTCCAGTGTTAAACGAGTTTCTAATCAACCTAAAAGCTTGACACAAGTCAAGTGCCCAATTTGCTCATTTAGGAAATTAAGGTAGGCATAATTATTGTTCATAATTGTACCTAAAAGGGAATTGCCTACATCGCCCAGAATTTCAAATCCACTTACTCATAGTTCTTGGTTGTTAATACATATGGAATGCTTCAACTACTGAACAGAAGCTAGAACCGCCTATTAATCTCATGTCTTAGCTTCTGACTGACAATCAATTTGCTGAAACTATTATGATAGAACTGCACTCACCTTTAAGGGCATAGGAAGTTCGACCTTCAAAGGTAAAGATGGAAATCAGGTTCTAACAAGATAATATGGTCTCCAAAAATTGATTGCTATTCCAGCAACAACCTCCGTGTATATTGGGATAAGAATCAACTGTCATATAAGATTCGTGAATAGCCCAACTACCCTGGGATGATGAAATGGAGTTTAGAAGCTCGATGAAACTTCATTTTGCAACAAGTCCACTATGTTTGATGCCAAAGGTTCATCATGTGCCTTATAAAATTTCCAAATTAGATCAACATGAGTTGTGGATGGGTCCAATTCAAAGCAGGCCTTCAGAGCATTATGAGCTTCTTCACCCGTAAGCAAATAAGAAGGTACCTGATGCGAAAATTGAAACATCTCTTCTTTTGTGATCCTATTAACCTCCTTTGGGCCCGCTTTGAAACCAGCAATTTTCAGCAATGTAATTATGGTTCAAATTCTGTGGGCATCGCTTAGCTAACCAAGAAATAGAAGAATTTGCTGCATTACCTGGAATTCCAAGCTCAATAGCCACGAAGGCTTGATGGCAATTGGGACATAAAAGATTGTGATTAAAGAAAATCCTAGAGTATTCATACTGCATTCTTCAATAATCGCATGATGTCCAAAATCTGTTCAAATTGAACTGTTGCTATTTCAAGGCCCTTTATTGGACAATGTGGTCTGGGAAAATGAGCAGAAACCAATGGCAGAACTACGAACAGAATGATCTCCATTCGGTTGAGAACCTTGGTTTCGAAAACCATTAACATTTCTCAACTGGTCATATTCCATTTTCCAATTCTTATCAGACATGAGCTTGAAAGCACTGTCTGCCCCTATGGACTTGTTCTTGTCAGGGTGTCGCTGGAGGGCTAACTTCCTGTAAATGTTTCTTCAGAAAAAAATTGCTTAACAGTCTCTCTCCACATTAATCTTCTAGTATGCTGCAAGATAAACGTCCAAACTGGCAATCATTTGGCTTAAAAAGATCTTCTTTTATGCAGCAACAAACCTAGAAACCCTAGATCCTCGCCAACAGATCGGAGCTGGGAGTAAAAACGAAACCAGGGCACGCAATCGGGAATCAAGAGGAGGAGAGATCACCAATTTAGGAGAATTCCACGTAAATGATGGAATCATCAGAACCAAACGGCCACCATGTTAATATACAGACAAAGTGTTAATTATCAAGTTGCAGATACAATCTCAGCAATCTTTACCAATAGAGTACAGCTCCAGGAATCAAGGATCCCCTGATATTGTCATATCTTCAGATCCTACATAGTTCTCTAAGAATCAAATAGTGCCTATCTACAACTGCATAATCACACAAGTTTAGGGTTACCACCATATCCCTTTGCCAATTTCAGTTGAATTCTAATCTTAAATTCATCTCCAATCTTTATCTTCAATACACAAGCAAACTTTCCAGCATCATATATATATATGTGTGTGTGTACATATATATATACACACACATATATGTATATATATAAATATATATATATATATATTTATTTATATATGCATATATACATATATGTGTGTGTATATATATATGTATACACACACATATATATACTTATATATACCTATACACATATACAAATATATACATATATATACCTATACACATATACAAATATATATATATATATACCTATACACATATACAAATATATATATATATATATATATATATATATATATATATATATATATATGTGTGTGTGTGTGTGTGTGTGTGTGTGTGTGTGTGTGTGTGTGTGTGTGTGTGCATATATATATATATATATATATATATAGCCTGTATCTGACAAGCTTCTTCCTTATGCTGCACTGACACTCCCATAAAGCACAACATACTACATTTCTGTGAGAGTTCACAGTATCAAAAACAAGCTTAGGCCGGTCATTGACCTCAAAAAAATCACAATTAGCCTCTATCTAAACAATACTTCACTGGAATCATTGTGAAGGAAGTCACAATAATATCTGTACTTGTGATGGGACAGATATTATTGTGACTAGAAAGAATGTATGTTTGCGCTCGATCATATTCTTCCCGTGAGGACTGTGTTGACTGCAGGGGGAGAGAAAGGCGTGAGAAGGAAAAAGACATGATTAGTTGAGGAAAAGAAAAAGAAAGAAAGTGAGCATGTAAAGGTGGAAGAAAAAAAAGGATGAGAGCTACTTGTCCATCTAAAATTGGAGATCATTATAATGTGATGTAATTCCTATAAGAGAACAAATATAATATTTTTTTGGTGTGTTTCTTAGGTGAAAGTTAGTGTAAAGTATATGCTAATCCTTGTAAGTTAAAACAAGAGGTGAATCCTCACTTGTTTCTTTCTGACGTCTCAGTGTTGGCTACAATAAACATAGTAAACTTGGAGCTAAGATTTGATTTTGCACTCACAACCTTAAAGTTAGGGAAAGCCTGAGAGATGGAAGTCATTGGCTACATGTCAATGTCAGCTATCAATGTGATTGCAGCGCAAGTGGAGTAGAGCGTCTGGGGAGAAAGGGACCTTCCTCCAAGCATTCCCTGTGAGAGATAGGAAGCTTCATGTATGGGGACTAAGGAGACAACACATAATGGGGTACAGTTTAATATGGAGTCTGTGACCACTTTTTGGTGTAGATTCTGGGGGAATTGGCATGCATACAGGCTTAGCCAAAAAGCAAAACTTAAATTTATGAAGTGGGAGCTCCACATTGTTGTTGATGAAGCATATACCATGTGGAAGTGTGTCGCATGGTGGGGGGAATATTTCCTAAGTGCTTGGCATGATTAGTGCTGTTTAGGTGAGTACCTGTGCTTCTTTTAAGCCTCGTGACATATAATGGCATTGTTAAGAAGATTAGTTTGTCCCACTGTGCAAGAGATAAGTGGTGGGAGGTGATTGATGGTTGTGGGAGTGTTTCACCTTTAACTTGGTTGGCAACCTACACTATTGGCTTCATGTGACCACCACCATGTTGTTGACTATCCCACACACAACTCATGATGCTTTTATTTCATTAGCTTTACAATAATATCTTCATTATAAATCTCAATATGGACAATAATACTCCTACAAGCAATCTTGATATGGACAATCATTAAGGAGCAATCTTATGCTAACAAAACTTTGGTAGCATTAAGATAATTTTGGTAGCATATGAAATCATTAAGGATCACTTAAAAGGCAATTGACAAAACTACTTTCAACATCACTCATCGTTTTAGACTATAGTGCTCTTTAAGAGTGCTATCATCTGCAACTTAGTGAGAGTACAAGGTAAGATTTCTTTAATTTAGATTGACATTTAAATACTGGTTATTCTTACAATATTGGAACATGGTTTTGGCATACATTATTGACAACTATTTGGATGACAGCGAACCTGTTTTTTGGCCTTCTCAGAGGTCAATTTTTGGCCAAAAACTTTTGCTATCAGGCAACCAAGTATAAAGTTGACCAAGGAAGCTCTGTGTATCTGACACACCATGGTAACATAAAAAGGAGTAAACATTTATAGACCTCAAGAACAAAAAATTCATAATTTTCAATCGGTGCAAGGACAAAACCATGGGAATGAAAAAAATTGAGACTATTGTATTTAATAAAATATTGCACTTGCCTGAACCATCAACACAAATTAAAAAGATATGAAATGGATCGACTAAAAGAGCTGCAATTTCTGACATCCAATACGTGTAATGTGTTTTTCTAATGTCTTAAATAAATTAGATAAAATGTCTGATCTAGGATGAAAATAGTTAAACTATTTTATTCTCATTTTAAAACCATCATGTTGCTGTATCTCAAAACTACATTGTCCTGTATCAACATCATTTATAATAAGCCAAGATCAAAAGATTTAGGTTTATTAGATAGAATGTACCAATTTATACTGGTTTCTCCACTGAGTTTTGAGTTGAAGAAATGAACTGACCACTTGGCAAGTAATGATGTGCGCTCATGTCTCCTACTTGACGTTGGCCACTCCCACATATGATCAGAAAGTGATTGATTTGGGTGACACCTGAAGTGCTAGCCAACCTGATCAGAAGGGCAATAAGAGCTTTTTAAAGTACACAGAAAGAGATTGTTACCTAATTAAAGTAGATGACAACAAGTTTGCTAGGGTTATAAGAAAAAAGACACATGGTTTCCTGAATCTATATACTTCCCTCCACATTTAGGGGCCTATAAAAAGACCAGGAACTCATTCATATGGATCCATCTAAAACTCAACATACCAGAGGTATGGAGCAAAGAGAAGTCATTTATATTCTAGCATTTCTTCTGGCTGTGTCTGCAGGCGATGCAATGGGAAGAAGACTCGAAAAGAGTAGCAGGCATGTTGCTGAAGATACAAGCCAGACTGCCTTTCCTGTCAAGCATCTGCAAATAGCCTCTGGCACCATCGATGTTACCAGAAAACATGATGATGAGATGCAAGGTCTACTTCCAATTCAGCGACAGGTTCCATCAGGTCCAAATCCGCAGAACCCTCCATATGATCGTGTAGTTGGACAGATCCAGCACCTTGATACTATAGAAAAGAATCTGTCCGAGACTCCACCACCACCCGAGAGGCTGAGCTAAAGCAGCAAGACAGCTACTAGTTCCTTCTTCCTTCACTGTAGCTATCACCAGCATCATGTCTCATATTTCAGTTGTTGCCTAATCCTGTTAATTGTGGCTACTCATTCATGTCAGTATCAATAAATGAAGTAGCTATTGTGTGCCATCTCTATCATATACTCTACCTATTTAGGACCTTTTTTTCTCCTTCTATTTATTTTTGGCTAATCCGACAATCTGTTCATCAGAAGAAAGTAGCCAAGAAATTGTTGATGCCAAGAGGAGTTCATGATTAACCTCAAAAGGTGTCGGACTTGATTCGCAGACATAATTCCAGCAGAAGACAGTCACATGCGTGTAGAATCCTAACAGCATATAAAGCACAGGTAGCAGTTTATAATTCTCAAAGGTAAGGTACCAAAAATTAGCAGATTGAAGGTTTTCATTCCACTAGCTCAGGTGTTGGAGGTTAATTTTTCCATGAAACCAGCTCATCCTTGCATGAATGTGGACTAGAAAGCATTAAAATAACTTGAAAATATATGTGAATAATTTGGTACTTAAGATGAATTTCGGGCAAACATAATTGGATGCTTCTTCATAAACAGTTCAACTCACGGAGATCAATTTGCTAATGTGTGAAAAGAAACCCCTTTATGGAAGGACATATACATATTCACTAGACAAATACAGGCATCATATTAATGAACATCAGCTAAATAAAACAAAAAAGTTGCAGTAATAGATGTTGTCTGCTATTAAAATGAGAGATGTTATTTTAAAGAAAACACTGTGCAATTATCCAGTGTTAAACGAGTTTCTAATCAACCTAAAATCTTGACACAAGTCAAGTGCCCAATTTGCTCATTTTGGAAATTAAGGTAGGCATAATTATTGTTCATAATTGTACCTAAAAGGGAATTGCCTACATCGCCCAGAATTTCAAATCCACTTACTCATAGTTCTTGGTTGTTAATACATATGGAATGCTTCAACTACTGAACAGAAGCTAGAACCGCCTATTAATCTCATGTCTTAGCTTCTGACTGACAATCAATTTGCTGAAACTATTATGATAGAACTGCACTCACCTTTAAGGGCATAGGAAGTTCGACCTTCAAAGGTAAAGATGGAAATCAGGTTCTAACAAGATAATATGGTCTCCAAAAATTGATTGCTATTCCAGCAACAACCTCCGTGTATATTGGGATAAGAATCAACTGTCATATAAGATTCGTGAATAGCCCAACTACCCTGGGATGATGAAATGGAGTTTTGAAGCTCGCTGAGACTTCATTTTGCAACAAGTCCACTATGTTTGATGCCAAAGGTTCATCATGTGCCTTATAAAATTTCCAAATCAGATCAACATGAGTTGTGGATGGGTCCAATTCAAAGCAGGCCTTCAGAGCATTATGAGCTTCTTCACCCGTAAGCAAATAAGAAGGTACCTGATGCGAAAATTGAAACATCTCTTCTTTTGTGATCCTATTAACCTCCTTTGGGCCCGCTTTGAAACCAGCAATTTTCAGCAATGTAATTATGGTTCAAATTCTGTGGGCATCGCTTAGCTAACCAAGAAATAGAAGAATTTGCTGCATTACCTGGAATTCCAAGCTCAATAGCCACGAAGGCTTGATGGCAATTGGGATATAAAAGATTGTGATTAAAGAAAATCATAGAGTATTCATACTGCATTCTTCAATAATCGCATGATGTCCAAAATCTGTTCAAATTGAACTGTTGCTATTTTGAGGCCCTTTATTGGACAATGTGGTGTGGGAAAATGAGCAGAAACCAATGGCAGAACTACGAACAGAATGATCTCCATTCGGTTGAGAACCTTGGTTTCGAAAACCATTAACATTTCTCAACTGGTCATATTCCATTTTCCAATTCTTATCAGACATGAGCTTGAAAGCACTGTCTGCCCCTATGGACTTGTTCTTGTCAGGGTGTCGCTGGAGGGCTAACTTCCTGTAAATGTTTCTTCAGAAAAAAATTGCTTAACAGTCTCTCTCCACATTAATCTTCTTTTATGCTGCAAGATAAACGTCCAAACTGGCAATCATTTGGCTTAAAAAGATCTTCTTTTATGCAGCAATAAACCTAGAAACCCTAGATCTTTGCCAACAGATCGGAGCTGGGAGTAAAAACGAAACCAGGGCACGCAATCGGGAATCAAGAGGAGGAGAGATCACCAATTTAGGAGAATTCCACGTAAATGATGGAATCATCAGAACCAAACGGCCACCATGAGCAGCTCTCAGACACCAAAATTTCACCCTGAGGCTTCGAATATTACGGAGCCGGAGAGTTCCCTTAGTCAAACACCCGTCAGACCCAAAACATATAATACATAAAGACCAACATTAAAAAGGAGAAAAATTAAAAGGAAAAGGTCACAGCCTTATATATATATTCTAAGAAGCAAAATTTTACCATTCTATCCTCTACATTCTAATTACAAGGTGTGATTTGTCAATAATAGGATTAAAAACCACTTTAATTAACAAAAGATCAAATATAATTCAAAATAAAAATTCCAATACATAATAATACAGCTACTATGTGAATGAGTACTATTGCTTTAGAGGATGTATATAATCTCATGTGAAGCATTTCAAACTAATAAATATCCATATAAGCCCCTACATACTATGGAAGCATTGAAACTTTGACTTGTAATACAATGAGTTTGGAGTAAGGATATGAAGTAGGTTAATGGCTTCATGGGTTTTGTGTACCCCTTGTTGATGTCATTAATTTGGAGATATCTCAAGAACCATTCAAAGCACAATGATTTCTTAGTTGAGCTACTTCCTGGCAGGACCCATATCTTTGCTTGCTTAATGTTTATGAATAAACATCATTTTTCCAGCACCAAAGATAATTCTGTAGATTTAATGTTTCATGTTGTTGCTGATGAAGGAAAGGAGTAATCCAACTTTTCTTTAGCATCACCAATCACTGAATACCATGTGCCTCCGACAGGACAACTCTGCCCACATAACTCTCTCTCCTTAAAGCATGGAGACTCCATTTTGTACTCCAATAATCTACTAAACACAAATGGTGGAATCTCTGTTTAACCTGGTTGCTGGTCCTGATTGAACTTACTAGAATAACTTCATCCAGAAGTCTGATAAATAGAGAAGCCAACTCTTTCACAATTAGCTTTCCATGATCTGCAATATTTGCAGTAAAGATTGTAGCTGGAAGATGTAGTTAGTGTGGTGTAACCACTTGTGCCTTATAAAAATGATTCTCTTTTCAAGTTGGACCTGGTGCAATATTTTAAGCAGGTGGAGTTTTCTGTTGCATCAGCGGGAAGTGTATACTTGTAGCTCTCCATCTTTGATGCTATAGCAGATTGCTGCACGATGAACTGTTCTAAGTCAAAACCCAGTAATCAACGAAATGAAGTAGCTTTTTCCCAGTTTAATATAAGACCCTGTGACAGATATGAATCAGATCTAGAGAACAGGAATGGAAGTTGAAATCATCATAGCAGACGGAAGAAAATGGTTTCAATTCATTCTGTTGGAGTGTCAAAGAGAAGATGAATCCATGAGAGAAATATCAGGGGCAATGAACGGGAAACGCCAATGCAGCATTATTAACATTTCTATCATTCATATCCCTGACAACATCCAAGTCAGATCAATAATGAAATCACAACACAACTATAGTTGATATCAGAAAGTAGAATGAACCTTTTCTGAAGCATGGAGGCTATTCAATACAACTCCGTGATGGCAAGAAGATCGTGTGGTCTTTACAATTTTGCATTGCTTCTTTAATTCTCCAGTACATTCTACTTATATGAGAACTAGGAAATGTTGAAACGGACTGCCACCAACTTTGGCAGCACTAATATATTTAAACTACTACAGGGGTTTTGAATTCAGCAGTCTCATTATAATGCTAATCATCATATGAAAATTGGATATGGATCATCTTTTCTTAAATCCATACTTTTTACGTTCATAGAACAGATCGGTCTTGGCACTTCCCAAATTAACAATCTTGGGACACCCATCACGATCTTTTTCCTGCTGAGTGCATTCTTTGCAATAGTAAGCATCAGATATCCCGACTCCACCACATATTACACACCTTCCCTGGAATGATCCATAGTTGCACTCGTCACACACACGTACAAGGGTGCATGGGCGAACATAAGAGTCACAGATGACACACTTCCCATCACATTTCTCACACAAACGGCCGATGGCTATCCCTGGCTGCTTCCGACACATGATGAGATCAGGATGATGCTTGGCCATGATCCTTTAATCACCCAAAAGTTCCTGGACAAACAAGAAAAAAAATTAGAACCGATTCCTCATCTTTTGAGTGTTATATATTTTTTTTTCTCAATATCTGAGGGGAGTCTAAACTTCTCGAGCCGAGATCAAGAAAGCTATAGAAAAACCATCAGTAAACACTTTGTTTGATTATCTTTTGTTTCCATTTTTCATTGTGATGTTGCCTCAGAAGACAGAACCTTGTCATTTAATGAAAAAGATTTTTACCTTACGGAATTTCCATAAAATCCCATACACCATCCAAACTAAACAATGAGCTGTTTTTATGACAGTCTTATATATCGATCATTCTTCTTAATTAGATGTGCCTTTGTTTAGAATATACTAAATGTGGTGATTCCATCTTTTCTTTATGCACTACAATCTCCTGAAGCCTATCTTTGTCTATATCATCTTCATGCATTGATAAATGGAAGAAGTATACTACGTGAAGATAAGGACCTTACAGAGTACATCAACACTAAGAAATATAACTATTCAGTTCAAGTATCATAAAGATAAAAAATAATAAAAGATTACCATAAAAGATCAAAAGTTTCTTGACACCCAAGTATCTTTGCCAATGAAAATACTAGAGGATAAAATAAGCATGTCCATCAAAGGATCATAACAGACTACGATCTAAATCCTTGATGTTATCCCCAAATTCTAAGTAGGGGTATTTTTATAATCTGAGTTAATCTCTAAGTAAAAAGGAACTAAAAACAGAGTTAACTACCACTATATATATCTCATCACCCTTGCCTCGACCATTGTTTCAATGGAAAGATGGCTACGGAAAAGGGTGAAGCAGACAAAAAGGCACGTCTAAGAGAAAGATTGATAGTGATCCATTTCCTTTGATCTTATCTTGAATTTAATTTTTTTCTTATCATGGTATTAGAATTACATGAAACATATTCAAATTCTACGATTTCGATAGGTTACAAGTACCATGATATGGTTGTTCTATAATGATATATCTTATATAAAAAATATAAAGAAAGAACCTTTTTAATATGTTTTCACTTTTGATTGCATCCCACTAATTCAATATGGTGTGGAACTCAGATGCAATCAAGAGAGAAAACATTATACATAAATCCCTACCAATGTCCCTCGTAGGTGATACCCCTCTGTTATCTTCAAATCTTTTCCATAGTTAAGCTGTGTGACTCGCGATGATGATGATAAGGAGGAAACAGTGATGAGGTACATATAGAGGAGGCAGCTAACTATAATCCGATATCTTACTTTTGTTAGACATTAACTAAAATTACAACAATGTCCCTAGTTAAAATGGGACTGGAATCAGCAATTGCAAGAACCATCACACATCTATACGCACCACAACAAAAGAGTCATCATGATCCATCTCACATACTATTGTGGATATCAAGGAGCTATTGAAGCACTTTATCTCATACACAGTTATACATTATTCTCAAGAATGTAACTAAGCAGCTCATTGGGCCGCTATAACAGCTAGGATAGACAAACTCTCTCATATGGATGGATTCATTCCCCCATGAACTGTCATCTCTTTTGTATAACGACCTCCACAGGTCCTTTTGTAGAACTATAAAATCATAATTGATATTCTTTTGCCAAAAAAGAATATAATGATTATTCAAGATAAAGATAAGTCATAACTGATCATGTTGCAAGAGATGTCTAAAAATATTTGAGAAAATGTAAAAAAATACATAAATATCTCTTAGAGAAGATTATGGTTCGTGCATAATGTGATCTCCTTGAGATTCAAGTCAAATGGGGATGTCACACTTGATTGTAACTTCATCCTAACTTCTCTGATGGTTTAAGGTCTATTATTATGGATATGAGAATGTTTGTTTTAAAAAACTTCACAAATTTTATATGTTTTCTTTTTGTTGAAAATACAACTCACATTCCAAAATTTCCACACTACTTACGACCATCTTGTCCTCTCTCTCTCTCTCTCTCTCTCTCTCTCTCTCTCTCTCTCTCTCTCTCATCAATAAAAAATCTTTCAACCCAAAAACCATCTTGTCTAAATAAATTGAAATCTAGGTCAAAACTTTTGCAACTACTTTATTAACGTCCGACGGCTCTTTTTCCACATATTTCCTAAGAACATCATCTGCTTTATTCTCAAAATATCATGCACGAAGAAGACAAGAAATATATGGCATCTCAATAAATGGTTTCTTGAGAAAGAAAAAAAAAAACTAATACATAAGCTGACTCGAGAGATATCCCACAGTAATTATTCACAGAGCGGAAGATCCAACCTTGTGAACCATACTTGTAAATTCAAGATTTCAAAACCCTAGGTTAACATAGGGTTAACACTTAAAAGAATGAGACCAGACAAATTATTGTCAACAACAGTATTATCCAACAACTCTCTACGAGATTCTTTCCATGTTTTCTCTAAGGATATTATATGTTTTATTCACTGCAAAATCACAAGCGTGGCAGAGAAGAACGAACAGAGTACAACTCCATCACGAGATCTTTGGAACAAACGTATGAAACATATCAAGAAACGGTACTTTGAAAAAAATAACTATGGCATAGGCAAATCAAAAGAAAACTCGCAGAAATTATTATCAGGGCAAAAGATCCAACCTTATAAACCACACTTCTTAATTCAAGATTTTGCAGCCCTAGGTAAACACTCGAGAATGAGACTCGAAGGAAAACCCAAGTGCAGCAGACAAGAACGGGCAGTTATGACGCCGTAATGAAATCTTTGAAAAGAACATATGAAGCATATCAAAGACGGTTTCTCCAGAAAAGAAAAAAGAACCAAGGCATAAGCCGAATCGAAAGATGTCTCACAGATACTAATCACAGAGCGGCAGATCAAACCTTATGAGCCACACTTGTTGATTCAAGATTTCGCAACACTAGGTTAACACTTAAAGAATGAGACCAGACAAAATTGTTTTCTACTATTTTCCCTGAGGATAAGCACCGCGACAGACGAGACCGAACGGAGTATGGCTCCCTCGTGAAATCTTTGAAACGAACAAATGGAACGTCTCAAGAAACTGTTTCTTGAGAAAACATAACGTAGGCCGAATCGAAAGACGTCTCACATAAATTATTCACAGAGCGGCAGAACCAACCTTGTCAACAAATTCAAGATTTCGTTACCCTATGTTAACACTCACAAGAAGTATTGAGGCCAGACAAATGCCAATCTTAGAAGAAAAAGGAAATCAGAGGAGGGATCAATAAGGAGAAGAAAAGGACAAGATCTGGCCGAAAGGAAATTTTCCGTACCTCGACCGTCAATAACCCTAGAAGAAACCCCCTCGAGATCGGCTCCGCAAACCTCTCGATTACTCGATTGACAAGGACCCTAATTGGCGTCCGGTGCTCTTCCGGAAGCATGTATTATTAGGTGCTCTGACAAACGTGGCTCTTCTTGTTGTTGGGCTGACTCACAGTCGGTGCAGCTCCTGGCCTAGTTTATGTTATACGCTTCCGCGGGGCACGACAACAGAGCCTTCCGCGTTGAATTGGATTAGTATTGGGTTTGATTTGAATCGAGAAATTGACATTATTTATTTAATTGTTAGATAAGGATATAATGAAAGGCAGATATATGAATATTAAATATATTTAATATTTTCCGATAAATAGATATTATTAATTCAAGAATTTTGTTAGCACTAAAACAATTTTAAGGGTAGGTATTATAAGCGTTAAATAATTCGAATTAAATCGTGACGAGTAGTATGAAAAATCATAAGTTGAGTCAAATATAAAAGAAAACGATAAAAAGGGCACATTTTTCCGAGCGCGCTACCGCAGGCGAACGACTTCGCCGCGTCATCGCGAGGGGGGAGAATACAAGGGGGGGAGAACCTCGATCTCGAGGATCGCGCACTCACCACGAGGCGAAGCACTGACACTGTCTCCCCCTCGCTGTCTCCTTGGCTTCCCCTTTTCTCTCCTCACCTGCTCTGATCTCTCTCCGCCGACACGGTCGCTCGACAGAGAGGATGGCGGACTGGGGGCCGGTGGTGGTAGCGGTGGTGCTGTTCGTGCTGCTCTCGCCGGGGCTGCTGTTCCAGATCCCGGGGAAGGGCGGGAGGTTGGTGGAGTTCGGCAACTTCCAGACCAGCGGCGTCTCCATCCTCGTCCACGCCGTCATCTACTTCGCCCTCATCACCATCTTCCTCATCGCCGTCGGCGTACACGTCTACACCGGCTAAAGCCATCGTTTGGTACATTACGCACTGTCTCACGCTGTCATGCGCGTCCCTACTATCCTTCGTCTTCCTCATGCCTCGAGTCAAATGATGCGTACTCGGACATCCCTGTGATGGTTCCTTCTTCATGCTTCCTCTCGGGATGGACCAAAACATAAACAATGAGCATTGTATCACAATATTTCTATCCATTAGGCAGCTGGTTGTTCTTCTTTTTAAGGTACATACCTTCTCTTGAATCATCCACTGTTGGTAGCTCAGGCTCATTTAGACCCAGAATCAAGAGATATATACACGCGCTCACACACATAGAACAGCTGCTGGCAGACAATTGCAACAAGATACAAGGAGAAAAAAACAGAGGCGGCTGGAAGTGATGCCCTGCAAATTGCTCCTTGAATCCTTGCCTGGATATCATCTTCACCAAATCCCCTCTTCATTTCTGGATCTTAGCATTATCCAAAGATGAATTTAGTCTCCACAGACGGGCTTCTCAGACTGGCTTAGGAAGGAGATGCTGCTGCCTGCCTCGGGCGGGAGAACGTCGACAAGGGCATTGGAGTGGCGGTGGAGGGCGACGGAGGCCGAGGGTTTGAGGAGCTCGCGGTTGTTGGTGCTGAGGATCCGGACGTAGTAGTTGGAGCCGGTGGGGGATCCGACGGTGGCGTTGTTCTGGTATACTAACGACGAGGGGCACGGACTGGATCCGCTTCATCTCCTCATGGGGCGCTTCAGATTCTTCTGCTCGTCCTTCACGTTCTCATCCTGGATCTCGATGAACTCCAGCTGGCGCTGCAGGGACTTCAGGCGCCCGTAGAGGTCGTCGTGGTCGTCGTCGTCGCCATGGAGAGGCGCGGAGGCGACGATGCTAGCCGGAGGAGCGGGCGGCGAGGGCTTCGCGTCCACAGCCACGGTGGTCATGGCGAAGCTTGGAGGAGACCCTCGTACGATAGAAGGGTTTCCGAGATGACTCGGTTGGTAAAGTGGCGTGGGATTGACTCGGTAGTCCGAGTTAGTGACTCAATAACTCGTGGGATCCACTTCCCTTCGCCAATCGGGTCCCTCTTGCTGCTATATTAACCGAACCAAGTGCTAATTAGGCAGTTCTGATTAAGTTTCTTGCGTCTGCGGATGTAGTCGAACCGGATTGTGGATCCGAATCCAGATCAGAATCCGATAAACTTGCAGATACTTTTGATGATGAGAACAATAGCAGGCTAATTGGGCCAAGGTACCTTCTTAGCCCAGCCCATTTAGGGAGCTAATCTGTCTGACATTGCACTCAAATCTACACTCGGTCCCACATTTATTAGCATCAAACTTGTGAATCAGAGCATTAATCAATCGAATTTATGAAGGATTAGAATTTAATTCATTTAACATGACATATTACACAAAATGTGTAAGCAATCATTCCCAAATAAATATTTACATGCATATACAAGAATATATACATACATATATATATATATATATATATTGAAGAAATGACCAACTAGATGTGTCTTTTGGGTGCAACATAAAAGAACGCATTGCAGATCACCAATCCAATTCAAGGAGTGAAAATGATCACCAACCATTGATTATTGTGGGCTGTTCCATTTGGTCAACTTTGGGGCAGCTTGGCAAGAGAGTACACCTTCAACAGTAGAAATCATCTCCACCAAAGAAGCAGGAGGGAAAAAGAAGAAGAAGAAGAATCACAGGAGACACAAGGGCAGCATCTCTCGAAGAGATTGCAACAAAGATACAAAAGCCATGAATGAGGTGGTAAGGTGGTCAAGGGAAAGGCACAAGATGATCCCAAAGAAGGCCATCATCGTCATCTTGGTAATCTTCTCAGCCTTGTCCTTCCTCAAGCTCTATACCTTAGCACCCACCATCTCAGAGTATGAGACTCCTTATGTATCCCACAAGATTAGCCACCATGACTCTCTTCCTACTGAGGACGCACTCGGCCCGAAGGAGTACCAGCTTCTCTCCAATCTTATCTCTAGGAGAGCCCCCTGCAACCTTCTCTTCTTTGGGCTCAAGCCGCAGTTTCTTGACCTAGCTGCACTGAATACTGAAGGCACTACCATATTTCTGGAGGATGATTCAGAGAAGCTCAAGACTCAGCTGCCCAAAGGGATCGGGATCTACCTGGTGAAGAACCATGAGAAAGCTGGCAAAGGATTTGAGCTGCTTGAACATGCCCGGAAGCACCCTTCTTGCAGGCTGCAGGTGGGTCTGATCACTGAATCTGGGTGCAAGCTAGCACTGAAGGGGCTTCCGGAGGCAGTATACGGGAGGAAATGGGATGTGATTGTAATCGATGGACCGAGCGGAGACCAACCTGAGGCGCCAGGAAGGATGGGGACGATCTACACAGCAGCCAGGCTTGCACGCATGGGTGCGAACGCCGATGTCTTTGTTCATGATACGGATCGCATGATCGAGAAGTGGTACTCATGGGAGTTCCTGTGTCATGAGAATTTGGTCTCTTCCAAGGGGAAATTGTGGCATTTTAGGGTTGCAGCTCACTCCGGTTCTGATAGGTTTTGTTCCCAATCTGCAGTTCAGATACTATAGGTGAGCCTATCCAATTGATTTGAAGTCACAGTCTTCATCAAAAGATCTTGGCTGCTAAGGGATTTCCAGACTTTTTGCTAGGTATCAGCATCCATCAAGTAGGTGTTGACTTTGATTCTGCTTGTGGATGGCTCTATAAGTGAAGTTGAATGAGATTTATCTCATGTCAACTAAATAGAATTAGCCAGAGTATAACAAACTTGACAAGTTGATATAGTTATTCTAGTTTGTGTAGTCTAGGTAGCTCAAGAACAAAGAGAGATTCTAGCAGCAATTCTAGATGATGAGAGCAAAGTTCTAATTGCAGACCATCAGTGTTTATGGTAGAACCTCTTTAGTGCAGGAACAAAAAGGACTCAAGAGTAACGAGACTAGGAGCCAGGTGATCTTTTGTTCATCAATTGGTGTGAGTACACAATGAGCAGGTTGATAGATAACAGCCAAGATTGAAGAAACAAAGATGTTTGACGAATTGTCTGAACTAGCAGAGAGATTTATAAAAGTTGATAATGTCTGACATGATCACTGGGAATTTAAGGCCAAGCACAGAAGTTAAAGATGGGTTGACCCAGTGACAAGGCAGCGATAGACATGGTGCAGCTTGGGAATACTATTTATGTGAGGTGTGCCTTGAATTCAAACCTGCATCAGGCCTGCTGTCAATTTGGAAAGAAATCAAATTGGTTAGTTGTGCTTCCAATTTTGGCAGTTCGTCTTATCTTGGATTTTGCAGTCTGTTCCATTTCCTGCTTAGGGTTTCTTTGCAGCTGTTTTCATTTACTTCTGCTATTGTCAACTCGTCTCTGTCTTTACTCACATATGTTTTCATTTACCACAGAAGTCTTTGTGTTATCAGATTTCTTGCACTTCTCTCTTTGTTCTTCTCTATTTAATAACAATACATTTGCATGATATAGAAACATTCTTCTCATTTTATCCTATCATCTATAGAAAACTGTTGTTCAGTTTTCTAATCAAGAAGATTAATAGTTGTGACATTTCAAACTGAATAGAAGCCATTAGTTAAAGTGAACATTGGAAGAAGAATGAATTGAAAGAGCATCATTGTCATAAGCACATATCAAGCACTAAATGTGTTTTTCTTTTAAAAAGGAGGGACTTGCAACTTTCACTTTGCGCAAACTTACAGGATCGAATGATGATACCGCAACAAAAACATGGAGATGTCTCCCTTTACAAAGCTTACCTACTTATCAAGGCTGTAATACTTAGATAGAAATGATGAGCATCATAATTCTAGTGCAAAGTATGTGCACATTAAGAATAGATTAATGAGATCTGCTCATTGTTTTCTTAGTGACGACAACTAGATAACGTTAACTAATTGCAGTTTCTGTTCACTCTTTTTATGGTCCTGCAAACCATGTAGCTTCAATAGTCATTCTTTCCATGAAGTAGCAAGTCGTATTAGTATCACATAATTGGTATATGAACTTGAAGTGTATAATTAAAAGTACAGGAAGGGTATATTCTTGTCACATAAATTCATACTCTTTATGTTTCAATCGATGCTACTTGATTGTTACGGCAAAACAGTTTGAAGTCAGAACAGCATGGTCTAAAATGTTTCAGAAGATGCTAGAACTTGATCTTCTTATGGTTAGCTTCAATATCTTGATGATGTTTCTACTTTCTATTAACTAAATCCAGGTGCTGCATCCATCATATACAGTTTGACTAAGATCAAGTAGATTTGATTTGTATATTGTTCAGCATGATACTCTAACTCTGGCACCTCAAAGCAGATCAGCATCCAAGGGTTTTTTAGTTCGGTATAAGTCAATGTTGGAAAACACAGGAGAGATGACTCGGTAAAACACACACTTCGATACCTCGATAAGTCTAGTGCAGACAGTTCAGACAAGTTAACCAGCAGAAATAAGTTCTTCAGGTACCTCGGTTAGCTCAGGTCTTAACTTGCAGAGGGTTCTGTAAGTTTCTAGTTTCCCCAGAAGTTTTTCACATGTTCTACTTCAAACTAGCATTTGCCACTTGGTCTTTGCATCTGAAGGTGAATGGTGTATCTTCTAGTGATGATTGCTCTGGGCATATTCCTTGAACTTTCAAATTCCCAGCAATCATGCAGTTCATTGTCCAAATTTGTCTACAATGAATAGAGATGACCTAAACATAAACGATCAATCTGAGAAGAAGAAATAATAAAAGTAAGATCGCATGGATCTCTAAATTGGTTTATAAATCTCATGCCATTGTTACATAATTCTGCCTCTAGCCATTCATTCATTCACACACCATGTACCATCTCAAAACTTGTTTTGTTGAGAACATCATCACAGCAGCATTGTTTTTGCAAATCACATTGGGTTACAGGATGCTTGGACTCTCTTTTGGAAGAAATAAGCCTTCAAATCACATTTCAGATGGCATAGTTTAATGTCTGTTTTATTTAGGTTATTAGGTTAGTAACCCAAGTTTATGGAAGTAATTATTCTTCAGAATTATACAAGGACGTCTATTTTCTTATGAAGTAGGTTTTACCATAAGTGAATTCTTTAACAGAGATTTACAAGTAAAAGAATACCAATTATGATAAAATCTGTTTAATGCGAAATTATGGTAAACGTATTGCTAAATGAGCGTTTTACCATCTAAGCTACATCTCCTATATTTTTACTTAATATATTTAATTAGCTATACCTTTTGCACATAGCAAGCTATTTGATGAGTGCTAGAAATTAGTAAGTGTTCAATTTTGAGTGCTAGAAATTTTATTTTAGAAGTCTTCAACGCTGCTAAAAGGTTAAAAAAATAACAAAGAAGGAACTAATAGCAAGCAATATAATGCTTTCATTGAGATTTGAACTCAAGACCTCCCGCTTACTAAACGGGTGCTCTAACCAACTGAGCTATGAAAGCCAATTGATCTTAATCTCTAATTCTCATAACTTGTTTCGGAAAAGCTCTTGACGCTTCTCCCCACGACCGAGTACGCTCTCGCCCTTTTAATTTTATTATGTGCTTTTCTTCGGTGGATGAGATATGATCCCAGAATGAACCGAACCGGTTGTAATTTTATCCCCCTACACGGACGAACCGAGGACAATGAAATGTAATGCAATTGCATAGAATGGAGCCAAACCAGCGTGGCAGAGTCGAAACGCATGACCGTCGAGTAAAGCATGCCACGGATTGTTTCCACTAGCAGAACCATTCAATAGTGTCTACTTACAAACCCAGATAGGCACACAAACCACAAGAACCTTCCGGATGAGATTGTTATGTAAACCTTGTACTGATTGATAACTAGAGGTCACCATACATAATCTTTCCAAAAGTATTCCAAGTAAAATAAAAATAAAAATAAAAAAAACTATGTGCTACTTTCAGGTACAAAAGCTGTCGGAAACAATTGGGGAGAAAGAAAAAGAAAGTTGCCGTGCAGATTATCACACCGAACACCAAACGGTACTCTGATCTCGAAGCATACCTCACCCCCAACCTGCAAACTAGAACATGGCGATGGAGAATATATACGGCCTTCACTCCTTTCAAATCATCATTATTCGATCAAGAAACAGCTTCACAGTTGAACTCTGAACCCTAGCATCTGTGGGAGGTGGAAAGCGTCCAAGAAACCACATTTCCAATCGTTAGGAAGGCCGAGTCGGATCCAGACATCATGTTCAATACAGTATCTGTACAAAAGGGATGCAAATGTTCCATCCGACTCAGCCAAAGCCGAACCCCTCATTGGCTTCATGGATAGCTAGAAGTAACCTCTCCTGCAGCTGTTCTTTGGAGGTGTACTCAGGCAGGTCTAATTGGTTAAAGCTGCAACAAGTACAATGTGATCCATGATCATGTTAACGAGTGGACATGAGATCATAACACTAATGGTTCATATGGCAGAAGACCACAGTAATGGAAGAACTGACAGGAAAAACAAGCAACAGCTATAACAATGGATGTTGACATAACATAGAGCCCTCTGACATCTTACATTAAGAGCATTATATCTAGCAGCACCTTCTTTATCTATACACACTAAGCTCTTAGAAGGCATAAAATGAAAGCCCATGCCAACAAGCTATTGGAACTGAGTGCCATGAAAAAATGACTGTTGGAGATTGAGCATTGCATCTATTGGGCATAATATCACAGGAGACAATTACTGCTACAGAACCAAAATGGAATTAACTCAAACAAATCTGAACGGCATCAATCAGATTAAACATGGTATTTCACATAAAAAAAAGTCTAACCAGCAGGTGAAATAATATTCCGTCATTTTGTAAATTTTAATCCCACCCTGGTTGACTAACCCGATCCACCAATTAGGATCAAGCAGATTCCTATCTTAACCTGCCAACTTCTTACAAACTTGACCTAAATAGTGCATATGGGCAAGACAATTCTATATCTAAATTGGTTAGACACCCATATCAACCTATTTATAAATTTGTTGATTATTCTTTGCTACCTGAAACACATATAACTAACCTTTATCTTTTCAAATTGAGTAAAACACCAAGAGATGGTACGTGTTTGTTCCTTGGAAGATGTCATGCAATTGGTTTTTTCAAACAAATGAAAATACTTGAAGATTTAAAATTGCTGAAACTCTGGCTCTCTTTTGGTCCACTTATTTTCTGAAGTTCGTTAATATACAAGGAAAAAAGACTTACCAGGTATGAGCTGAAGGCAGGTGGTGGGGGCTCCCATATGCCTTGTGAATCTGAAACCTCTGTGAGCCTGAAATTCCTTGAAGAGCACTGAAACCTTCCAATGGGACCTGATAGAAAGGATAACAAGTTAAGAGCATCCAAATACATAAAGAATTTATTAGGTAGATATCTATGCATGTATAATAACTCATGCAAATATGAAGATGAAAAGCTTACTATGTAAAAAGCACTGACCAGTAAGATCATGTTAGTACCGACCAGCAAATCATAAATCAAATATATGGTGTTAAACAGACATGGTGCGCTCGGTGCACCTTGGTACTCCAAACCACAGAGAAATGTCAAAAACCAAAATAAGTGGAGCACATTGGTTAAAAAGAAATGCAGTGAGACAATGTTGCATCAGTGACTTCAAGCTAGATTTACATTAAAAAAATTTAACATAAAAAAAGCAATCAGATTAGATGTACGGTGATGGCTCATAGAGGTTCATACTATGAATTTTACCATGAACTAGTAGCAACAAGAAGTCAAAATGTGACACCCCAGTTTAATTCCTCATCAAACGCAAGAGGAGATTTGTGAAAGTTTATGGGGTTAGATGGGCATACTATTATTAATTTGGGCATAAACTTTTTGAAGTATGTGATTCCAATCTATTAGATGGGTTTGTGAGAAACCATATCAAGGTTTTCCATGTAATTCAAATCTATCATATGGGACCGTGTGAAATTATATGAGCAACCCTATAACTTGGCATGATAAGAGGGCAAGTAGAATAAGGTTATTTGTAAATGGGGTTAGAGGCACATCATGACATGGAACCATAGTTGGACTATGCCTCACATGCACCATACTAAGATTTGTATTTTATTTATGTTTGGACCTCGATAAGAACATCAACTTTTATGCAGAGAAGATTGTGACAAACTTAACCCCACATCAGATGAGGAAGGGGATTTGAATGAGTCTACTACTATTAATTTAGGCTTGAGTATTTTGAACCATGTGGTTTAGGCATATCAAATTTAAAGCTGAGTCATGAAACCGAATGTCCCCTCTTTCGGCTGCTATCAACTGGAAACTTAAGCAAATTACCTAAACAAACTGCCCTATATATTTGTCAGCTTCTATTTATAAGCAGCTTGCTACTTCATGAAACATAAAAAAATATGACGTTTAACCTCGGAGAAATACCTTGGAGGTGCCTGTCACAAATTGCAGGAATCGAGCTTTATCCTCCTTGCTGAAGCCCTGAATGACTTCCCAGAACCACTGAATTACAGGGGATGCATTACTGTAGCCAGAATATTCAGTATTTGCTCTCAAGTCATCCACTGCCAAAGAGTTAAACAAAGAATATAAGTAACAAGTAAAATAACATAAACCATGTCAATTGAATGAAATGCTAGAATCATGCAAACATATAAATTAACAACTTACAGTCTATATCTGGAAGTCCACTTATTAATAATTCCAGCTCTTTATCATTGAAAATAGATATCAACTCCCGAGGAATCAATTCATTAAAGCCTTCCATAAAAGCATTGATCTGAGGCCTAATTGCAGTTGTTAGCAAATGTTCTGCTACACGATCAACGTATTCATGTTTGTTTTCTTCGGTGACCCTGATATTTCGCCCACCAGGAATCAACTCACAATCAGTTACCTACACAGCCAACATGTCAGAACAAGTATAGTATCAAATGAGAAATAACAAAGCATAACTTATTTAGGTTATTAGGACTTTACAACAACTTTAAATAAAAGAGTACAAGATAAATCATTAAAAATGATTTTTCATTATTAACCACACGGACATGGCAGTATCACATGATTCAGCAGAACAGCCTTAGGGAACTGCAAAACACCTAAAGCTACTCCACGGAACAACATACATGTCCACATGAAAGCACACAGTAAACACAGCATATGCTGGAAGAAGAGATAACAAAAGAGGACTTGTGATCATGTTCTTTATGGTCACCTTGAGGTAGCTTTAGCAGCAAGCATGTGGATATAATTTATGGATCATCACATCAAAAAGAAGAAGAATATATACATAACCTAATAAGGGAAAATTAATATAGAAGATGTATGACCACCTTCCATTTGACAGCAATAAATCACAGATATCATCATTGAATTTCTACTATATACAACACTAATTATGTGTTTTAAAGAAGTCCCCAAGAATAACCAACTGTTTTGTTCATTTTGTTTAACTCTAGCAAATATGTTCATCTTAGGACATATCTAAGTTATAACATCTTCTAATGTCCATTCCTAAAAAAATTATAAACAAGTAAAATTATTATCTGAATTAGAAACAGTCAACTACCTCTGCCCTTTCATACAGTATCAGCTTTTCCTCATCAGCATCCATGCTAAAAGTAAGGTCCAAAACATCACTTATATCATTCTGCAATAAGAAATTAATAGAATATCATAATTGGGTAATAAAATATTCATGAAACAACAAAAGTGAAGCAAGATTTGGAGGTAGCAAAAGAATCAAAAACTCCTGAGTGCATATCAAGTGAAGCATACCTCAAGCATCCACTTCAGGTTCTTAAAGTAATCAGGATCAACAGCCTCAATGTCATGATACGTAACCTTCACACCAAGAATGTGTTTGTAGAATGAGCGGGTGAAATGGACATCCAGGAGCTGACCATCAAAGAGTGCTTTACCAACCTGGAAGGAAATAGGCAACTTCTGTCTGTAAACCACAGAAAAAAAAATAGTTTTAAAAGTAAATGATATAAATGGAAGACACCACTCACCACTCGTCCAACAAACTTGAAGTATGAAAGATGTTCTGTCTGGTAAACTGAATTGGGATTTGGCTGGAATGTCGATTCATTGCCAACAGTTGTAAAAAGCAGAGCACCCTTATCAAAAATTACTCGTGAAAGCAACTGATACCATTCTCGAGTAAGCCCACCAGCATCAATACCTTCTTCACCTTGAAAATGAACAGTCAATTTTCCCTTCAGATCTTGTGGTGATCGCATTCGCAATTGATTATAGGAGTCCTCCAGTATGTAGGCTCTTCTCACTGAAATTCTGACTGGACTGTGATGATGGTCATGTTGATGCCTTATTTTTGACCGAAAATGAGCACGTTTATTGTCAAAATCAATGAAGCGTGGAACCTTGAGCATGAGAGAAAATGACTTCTCAAGCAAACCAGGATTCTGCCGAATGAATGAGTTTAACAATTTCCTATGTTTCTCTAAAAACCTAACAAAAACAACATGTTTTTCATCAGTGCTTGTACATGCCCCAGATGACTTCTGCCCACAAGCTGGTGTTGTTGCCTCTTCAATGTCACTTGTAGTAGCAAAATCCTGAACTACTTCACATTGCCCAGGACGTAATTTTTCACATGTCACAAAGAATGACTCAATGTATGGCAAGATGTTTTGGGCACCAGCTGGCAGTGGTGTACTTGTGGATGCCAAATTTCCTGAAATAGAAACCATATCTGATGGGGTTTCTGAAGAAATCTCTATTTTGCTTATGCAGTTGCTCAACTCTAACCACAAAGGTTCAAGTGCAGCATTTATGTCCCATACATGAGAAAGCGCATCAGTATGGCCTTTCTCGGGGAGCACATCAGGAGCCTTTTCATGCAATCCAGTGACAAGAGAACTCAAGGCCTGCAGAACTCTCAAGATTGCGGTTCCATTGGTAGAAGATGAACTGAGAAGAGCTTTTTCAGCATCCTCATATAAGTTCAGTTCATTCATTGCACAGACACTCAAACTTCGCGCAGCATTGACAAGCTCCGTAGTGAACAAACGACAATACGTAGGAGCACTGGCTACCATCATTTTTAATACTTCAGCCAAAAGAACATATGCATTATCTGACAATCTGCAGTGGAAAGAACTTCAAAAGTAAGAAAGAGCACGATAAAACAAGTTGAAGCCTTGGGTGGCAGAAGGATTTACATTGGCATAGCAAGTGTTCCATGATGTTAATTTAATATGTCATATATCGGAGAAGCACATGTGCAGCATTAAAGCATAGAGCATAAATAAGATTAAAAAATATCACTTAGGGCTTACTACGAGTGAAAAAGGGTGACAGCAACAACGGGAATTGCTATAGAGGCCAGATGGTCACAACAGCTTTATTTCAATGAGAAGACATCATGTATTTAAAGGCAGATCCACTCATTGTACCTCCCTCTATCCTACATTGGTGATATCTGTGGGAGCCTCACACATTTGGCTCACCCTTTTACACCTAAGTCCCAAACAACTATACTAAGGTGGACTGATAAGAGATTTTAAACTGCAGCCAACAGAAAAAACCCTACAGCATAGCTGAGTGAATGCTTTCACACAATAGCCAATATTAATGGGCAGTTAAAATTAAGTTGTGTTGGTTAAAATTTAATTAATAAAATATCAACCTGTTAAAATTGAGGACAAACATATTTCTCCAGATAGGCATTGTGAAAAAGCAGAATAAATTAAGACTGAAAAGCTGATGGCAAACCAGTGGGTAACTTTACAAGAAGGTACCTACCTTTTATTCCAAATAATATCATAACCTCGCAAGAAATTAACAGAAAACTAAAACTTTAAAAGGAAATAATTAAAAACTAAAAAGTACTTGAAGACTGCAACATCATAAAACAAAGTAGCTTAGTAAGTCGGACCCACTGCTCCAATATGTTTTAGAATTCATGTAGTGCAGCCATTTATGTAATACATAAATAAAGATGACAACAAGATAAGAAACAAGATTGAAAGAAATGTGCAGGTAGAAGATTGTTGCTACGGATGAGTAGATTAGAGAAAACATTAATCAGAGGGAAGAGATATATAACGCCACATGACTAAAGATTTATTGAAATTTCATCACATCTTTATAAACATCCAGAACAGGTTCTCAAAAAAATAAAAAAAAGACGCAATAGCTAAAAATGATCTTTTGCTCCCCTTGATCCACCTTGGAGACTAGAACTGAAGCATCTAGTGGGTACAAATTGGTGGCCCTTTTCTGTCTAGCAAGAACAAATATGTACAGTTAATCATCAGTCAACAGAGCACCAATTGGTAGTCATTTTCTATCATAGAATATTAACACACACACAACTTCATTGCTTATCACAGAACGAATCCAACCATGATTATCTCCAATGTGAGAATTTTTCCTAGGTAAAATAGACCCCAACCTAACCAATATATTTTCTACATAGAAAAATTTGAAGGTAATCCTCAACCCCCAACAAATATACAAGAACACACAAAAAGAAGACACATTACAGACTCGACTTGATCAAATGCTCTAAATCAGTTTGCATCAGCATATTACTACTAAATCTTACTGCCCTATTGCTAAGTTTATGATAGAGAAATAAAACAAGCACCAATAGTCCGATCACACACACTGAACTGTATAAATGGCCGTGATTCCCTTTTTTGTTAAAAGAAATGACCTCTAAATTGAAGCCCGTCGCAATGACAAACAAGAAGGGTTCTTTTAGATTATGGCAACAACAGCAACTAGCCATTAGATGCATCACTTAAAGGTAACTAGAAAGAGAATATAGAGAAAGGCTTTGTTCACATACCCTTCACGTGCAAGCAATGAGCATAAAAGTTGCAGTTCTCCCTCTGGAATGCTCAATAGAATGTCACTTATACTGTTCACATTGTCTGCACGTGAAGTAGAAGCCCTTTCAGAGTCTTTGGCCTGTACAGATTTAACACCCTCTTCAGCAGCAGATCCAACAGCATCAGCAGTAACCTGTGCATCTTGCGTGGTGTTTTCAGAACCAGATTGTTGTTCAAGAGAAGCTCCAGGTTTGTTGGATAGGCCAGAGTCACTTTCACCATTTACAATAATAACTTCAACAAGGTTTAACAACTGAAATGGAAAGGAAGTTCTATCAGTCATGAACTTCTAAAACAGCAACAAGATCACAGCACTTGTTCTTAAGTTGTACCTGTTCTAGATGAGCGACACTCCTCATGTACAATGGTTGACTCAGAAGACGTAGAAGCAACACAATGGCAAAAGCACCTCTTTCATCTTCAGGTTTATCTTCTTCCATGAGAACAGCTTTCCCACGTGCCTGAACAGATGTTTCCAAAAGGCATGCAGGTGTACATGGCAATTCAAGATGGAGTAACAGTTTAGACACCTTCGGATGGTTTCGCGCCAAGTAAGTCAGAGTTTCCAAAATACGACGAGACACTAGGGGGGGCACTCCTGCATATTATCAAAGATCTAGTGAACATGGAGCATGATAAATAATTAAAATAATATTCTGCTAACCAAAATGTGAGAGAGATCATCGACATATCTAATCAACCAGCTTTTACTAGCATGAATGCTAATTCATTATTCTAAACAAAGCAACCAATAAAGTAAGCTAGATGAGAAAAGCTGAAACTACAAAAACATGAACAAATTATTACAATCAATTAAATGTACTGCTGAAGCTAAAACTATACCGCCATTAAATTGAGGACGGGAGTACGCGACATGACTCTGGCAACCATACAATCGAAATGGTGATTCAGCAGAGTCAACTGAATTGTTAATGGATCCCCGTAGTTCAAGCATTAACATATCCATTAAAATTTTCACCAGTGAAGTTCTTGTTTCATAATGGGTGCATAGATTCAAGAGAAGCCTCTGTAGCTGACCCTTATACAATGGCTGCAAGTTGCATGTCAAACTGTCAATCATGTAAACTTTTCATACAACACAAAGTTGATAAAAGCAAGCAACTACCTGAACCATACGCAGCAGTCTGATCATTGCTTTTAGATCATCTATATCAACTAGAGGGATACCGTCTGTTTCAATCAGTTTGCCAACTGCAGTTCCCCGAGCAGCAGCCTCAACAGTTCTATCTAGTGTGGAACCAATAGTTTCACCATGCCTAGAAGACTCACCCCGACGATTTCTAGAACTCATGCCAAAAAGTGTGCCACTGTGGTGACGATGAGCAAACCTTTCACGCAACAGGTTTGCTTCAGCAACAAGTGCAGGAGTCAATGTAGCCAAGAGTGTATCTGGTGATGTTAAAAGCACCTGGAACGATCAAACATTTAGACATCATGAACAAAAAAAAGGTCATCTTCAAGAACGTGAACAGAAATGTCACAAATTAAGAAACTAATGGCTATAACTATGTAGTGGAAACTTATAGCTAGAACTTCTAATAACAGTGCTGCTTTAAGCTTACCTCTTCCCGAATTTCTGAAGGAAGTGTAGCAATTATTGAAACAGCATCCATCTCAACTGGTTGACCTTCCAATTGTTGTGCTTGCTGTCGCCTTTGAGCACGTTGTTGTGCTAGGACCTCTTCCCGTATATCAGGTGGAAGTGCAGCAAGAAATTCAGGATCTATATCTCCATCAGCTTGAGGTTGCTCGCTCGAAGTCTGTGCCACCTGATTTTGCCGTGATGAAAGGACTTCAGCTCGTAATTCCTCAGGAAGAGCCTCCAAAAATGTAGGGTCGATTGTGTCTGTCTCAACGTTTCCATTGGGTTGTGGCTCCTCATGTGGAGCACTCCGATCAGTTTCTTGGTCCTGATGTTGTGGGACCTCACTAACGCTTTCCAGTGACGTATCACGACCACTTACTGGCACGGGATTTCCAGAAGACCTTCTCAGCCGAACAGGTGGCTGCAAATCACCCAAAGGAAGCCTATCCACAGGACCTGGCCTGTCTCCATCATCGTGTCCATCAACACTCCCTATTTCCACTTCCAAACTGCGAAGGCTTTCCCCTAAAGTTGCCCCACTGCCACTGCTTGCTTGGCTCACTGCTTCAACATCTCGTACAATTACATCACCTCGTTCATACTGCATCTCTGTCACTTGCTCACCTGTAGCAGATACACCTGCATCTTGAATTATATCACCATTTGTGGATCCAACACTGGCATTTCCAGAACCACCTATCACTCGTGAAGGAAGAGTAATATTCTCATTATTGTCAGAAGCTCTTGTTTCCGCTTCTTCTCTAACTTCCACTTCTGACATCTGTAACTGGCTGGTTTCATGGGTTTCCTGTGGACTGTTAGTGGGTATATTTTGGTCAGAAATTTGGACAGTAGGCTGCCTTAATTGGGAAACAAGTAGTTCTTCAATGCCTTGTGGCACTGCAGGAGCACTAGATGTACCACGTTGATGATTATCATCTAGCCACATATTAAAACGATGCCCATGCCGCCCATTTCTCAATGTCCGGAAGATAGCATTCATTCTATAAGAAGCACTCTCGTGATTCCTATCTGAGTAAGCTATATCCACTGCATTCTCTGAAAAAGCAAATTCTGAAACTGTCAGCATGTAATGCCTTGAGAAATTCCTATAAATACAATTTTGACAAATTAACTATTTGTATTATTGTTTACTCATGTAAGAAACTACGGTTGGATGAGAAAAACCATGTAGAGATGAAACGGTTAGATGTAACAGCAAAGGAAATCGATAGTTGGATATTTCACCTGATTGTCTTTAAATGAAAAAATCACATGGAAATTAACAGTTAAACATCAAATCAACGATAATGCAACATAGGAAATGGATACTTCACCTGATTGTCTTTGGTGAACAAGCTGTCTAAAGGAAGAAGGTTCCTCCAACAATGGATGATCAAAATGAAGAGCACCATGATCACCAGTTCTTCCAATAAGATTGTAAATGGATGTTGTCCGTCCTTGACGTCTAGAGCCAAATATGTCAAGAGGCATCACAGAAAAATTGTCACCACCAAGGACTTCAATGTGGTCAAAAACATTTATTCCACTGAATCCCTCCTCCAACCTGAGTATCACACCATCATCGTCGTCGTCGTCATCATCCTCTTCTTCCAAGACATCTTCATCAAACTCTTCATCATCAATTTCATGGTCATCATGATCTGTGTCAGGATGAGACATTTGATGAACTTCATCTTCTTCCAAATCATTATTTTCTTCATCATCCTCATCGTCTTCATCAACTTCTCCTTCATCCCCTGACATATCTTCATCGTCATCTTCATCACCCATATCATCTTCCGCATTCTGTGGTATTTCAAATCTGATTTCCACAGTTGAAACACCATTCTCCAGGCCAGTACCATCCTCAGATGCTTCATGCATGAAATCATCTTCAGCTTCACGAGCAAAATTTCCATCCAATTCCCGGTCATGTTCCATATCATCAGAATGATAATTGCCTGAAGTTTGGATACCATTAACAGCTTCCCGCTGGTCAGCCACCACTTCGGTATGGTCAGGTTGTGATGCCATTTCTAGGGCCTGAAACCTTTCGCCATGAAAATCAGAAGAACCGACTTGATGCTCATTAGAAGCAAGCTTCAGAGAGTTGTCCCCCTTTGCAGAGTTAATGTACGCAGAATGCACATGTTCTTTGGTCACCAACTCCAACACCTTGATAATCCCTGGGATAAGCTTTGGTGAATCAGCATGGTCCAAGTCCAGAACTTGAAGAGTCCGACTTAGAGAGCGAACAAGCCCAACATCAATAAACGTAACTGAAGCTTCTGCTGAAATATATGAACCAGTTGGTGAACGAGCAGCAAGGATATCATTAAGTAGATCAACAAAGGCATGCATATGGGAATCAGCTGCTCTACAATTATTAGATGAGTCAACAAGGTCATTAAACACACGACTAATTTCAGAAAAAATCCTTCTGCGTCCTTCTGTTGAACGAACAGATGATGCCACCAAAAACTGGTTTGCTCTGGTAGCTAACTTATGCCTCCAATCTCCATCAGTTTTCTTATCCTTTTTGTGGATTCCTGGATATGGGAGAAAATTGTGAAGAATGTGATGAAAAATTCCCCCACTGCTATTGCCAGATAAACCTTTTGAAGTTGCACGCGAACTACTGAGTTCAGCATCTTTTCTAAGCAATACATGAATTGATGAAGCATACGTCAGAAGTATCTCTGTCAATAACTTGATAATAAAAGCAATTTTTGCAAGAGAGGCTAAAGCCTCCTGGGTAGTAATTTTGCCATCTTCAGATGAAACAGCAATAACTTTTTCTTTTCCTTTAGCTGAAGTGGAATCAATATCCATGTCTGATAACGAGGGAGTACCAGGAACTGTATCAGTATGGCAATTAACTTCTGAAGGAGGGACAAATTTCACAATTAAATCCAAAAGATATTCAATTACACTTGTAAAGCTCTGAGGAGATTTTCGATGAGCTTTGGTGTTCTTTACACTCAAGTCTGGTAGTTTACTATGTCCACTTCCTGCGGCCACTGAGACCACTTCCGTTCCAGTAGTCTTTCCATCGCTTGCTGCTACTTTGTCTTTCTCGGCTGTTTTTTCCTTGTCTTTTGCCTTGGACCTTTCCTTCTCACGATCTTTCAACAGCACAATATTAGGTCTGTCACCTACCATCTCAATCTGGCATACAGCTTGTGCAGCTTTCAGAAACACCACAGGGTCCCTGGAAATAACAATAGCCAAGTTTTGAACAAAGGTCCGTGGTGAAACTCTGGCATTTGAATGTCTATTTGTGGCCGCAATGAGGCTATGACGTATCTCCAATTCCATGGCTTGCTGAAGAGTATGCGGGTCTTCCAAAATGTGACGGATGATGGCAGCTGCTACGTTATTGAATCCAGGGAATAAGCTGCTGGAAGGCAAACTAAGCAATGCATGCAAACCTCCAGAATCGAGAAAACTAACAGCAATTGTATGAACTTTAGTTAATGTAGAACATAGCTGCAGCACCACATGCATTGTCTCAGAAGGTAATTGATTCTGTATACATCTGCAGCATATCTCCAAAAGCCTCCTCTGGTCCTGAATATCCAAATTCCCAGTAGTTGATCCCAAAGAAGACTGTAAATCCTTCTTTCTATTCTCATCAATCACAACTGAATTCTGGGAATTATGTTTATCCTTTTTCAGTTGTTCCAAATTAATTGCTCCTGGAGTCATCTTAGGATCCACCTGAAGCATCTGATCAACAGAAAGCAAACATGCAGTCACCCACTTTGGAACTTGAGATTTCTCCCCATCAGAAGAGCCCAGATTCCATCCAGAAAGCAGGTCTAAAGCAATCTTTACCAGGCCAGCCTGAAAGGCAATTTCCCGTGCCATAAAATCCTCATGGAGAACTAAAGCAAGCACATGAAATAATGCAGATAGCATACTTTCACTTAACGGAGCTGATGGCACACAACAATGCTTGACATGATCAATGATATAAGAGAGGACCTTCAGTCGGTGTTCACCATCATTTTGAGAACAAATCATAACAAGAAGGTCCCTAATCGGAAATGCTAAAGGTTCATTCACCTGAAGGAGTCTGATACATGCCGATAAAATTTCATCAACAGGAGGTAATTGAACAGCTTCCTCTTCTTGGTCAAAAATACCAGCATTTAAAATTTCATCTTCCTTCAAGGATGTGTCTGAGTTCCCTAGGGACATAGCAACAGCTCGAGCAAGTTCATCATCTTCTTGTGGTTCTTCTGGATGAGAAAATAGCCAATCAGTTGCAATCTCAACACTATTCGTGCCAACCTGTCTCAGTGCTTCTTCTGCCCTAGCACGAGAAAAACCCATCTCTACAATCAATGAAATAGCTGATTCATCAGGCGGGGGACCAGGTAAGTGAGCTCCAGCATTGCCACTGACATTTCGAACTTCAACCCCAATGTAGACGTGCTTCATAATAGAGATCATTGACGTAATAAACTCCAAATTGCATTCAGCAAAGTGAGGATGCGTCCAAATAGGAAGTACAGCTTTTAACACCTTAGATTGAAGCACCTTCACAAATGTCTCTGCATCTTGAGGAAATGAAATGCTTCCATTTGCAATAGGTTGCTCAAGCAACTGCTTTGTTGAGGAAGACAAGATGGAAGATGATGTGGCTAAGTGGTCCAATAGTGTCCCATAGCTTGCTAAAGGACCAGATATCCATGAATTATCTGATTCTTCTTTTTCTTCTTTCTGGCATTTATCGTCCATATCCATTGGGGAAGCTGGCATCCTGTTGATCGTGAAGAGCAACTGGCTTGTAGCTTCAAAAGTGGTTAAAACAGCCTGAATGACCCCATGTCCAAAAAAGCACTTTACCATGATGGGGTTCGATATTTCTGGCCTGTCGAATAGAATTCCACTAACAAAATCAATAACTTTGCCAAGGTATCGACATTTTGTGGAAACAGAAACCTCACTCTCCATAGCAGCACTCACACGCCCCGCAAAATTCAAGTGTCCCAACACAATGGAAGCAACTGTGCCGACAACAGACACAATTGAAGGGGAAACATTTACAGGATTGTTCTCACGACGCAAAGTGAGCAACATCGCTTTACCCAGCTCCATAAAGAGATGGTTAATATGATAACAAAGTGACCTCATCGTCTCATGGCATAAAGAATAATAAGATCTCTGCTTGTCCTCTTCTGTTTTGCTTGCAGAACTTGTGTCTAAAGAATTAGAAGGCTGAGATCGGGTAGTAGGAGCAACTCGCAAAGTTGAATAGCCATCTATACCATGTCTATGTGAACCAGTAGCAGCACGGCCGAGGTCACGATATATACTAACGAGGTCAGAAAATTGGGACTCTATACTCCACCCAGACACTCTCCGTCTCAGCAATGGATCAAGATACTGCCTAAAAGAACCAATCCGTTGCTCTTCTGAATCGACCATACCAGGATCTACATTTATGTCACTTGAAGAAGAATCATAATCTCTTTCAACTTTTGAATCTTCAAGAAGGGCAATCTGCCACAGCACCTCACGATGAACTCGTCCAATATCTTCTAGGACATCCTTGCTAGAGTCTCCAAATTCAGTGAGTAATGCACTCATCCAACGATTATCTTTAGAAGCAGCAAGGAAAAGGAGAAACTCAACAACAAAAAGAGAAGAGAAAATTCCATTGTCTTGCACAGACTTGGTATCCTGCAAAAGCGAGCCAGAAACTGAACTAAATTCATTCAGGGCTTTCATCAAGTGCCCCCTAAGAGAGGAAGAAAATGCATGTGCAAGGGGTGCAGAATGATGCTGTGTAAAGCCCTTGAAGACCACAGTACTATGCAGAGCAATTGGCATCCCATCAGATGACTGTGTGATACTAGGTCGTTGAAGAAGTCTCAACAAAGTCTCTATGCCCCCCTTCTCTACGAACATTCTACAAGTTTCAGAATTTTCCATTGTTCGATGAACTAATACCATCACATGAAAAATGCTTAATTGCTCAAACTGCTCATCGCTGATGCTATCTGCAGCCAAATCCATAGCACTTACCAAATCATGCCCCTCATTTGCCTTTTCTTCAAGATCAGTTTCCATGGCAGTGTTCTCATTCATATCATCTGCAGTTTCCTTGCACTTCTCCTCTCCCATGGAAGCAAGCTTGTTAACAATTTCAATTATTATCTCAACACCAGCACCTCTTAACGAAGATACATGCCGAAGAAGCTCCTCAACAGCATTTGCTAAAAGAACAACACCCTCATTCATTGCTACCAAATATTTCCTTGTTGTGAAGGCCTCCACCAGAAATCGCAGTACAGCAGTTTCTTTAACCGCCTCCAATCCTTTAGCGTTAAGGCAGATGGCACCAAGACCATTAGGAACACATATAAGTGCTTTTGAGGAAGGGATAATCCCAGAATTAACTGATGATAAAAATGATTCTGGGACACCCAATTCATTCAGAACAGGAAAGCATGTGGGGTCCTTGTGAATGATTTCACTCATAACAGATACTGCTGAAAAATATATGTCCCCTCCAAACCAGTTCACATTGTTAAATATTAAAGATAAAGAAGAAAGCAAGGAATTATGGTGGGAATTATGGGCCCTTGTAGCATTTGCTGGGGAATATGTAGCAGAACCCAATGTCTTAAGCAAAAACTTGATGAGGCGTTTCTGCAAGTACATATGATCTGCATCAGATTTTCCTAGATCGGTGCAAATCACTGTGTTACTGCTGCCTTCTCCTGAGCCAATAATTCTATGAACTTCAATCTGTAGCCTCTGAGCCAAAAGTTCAATCCCACCTAAATCTTTAAATAGTGATACAGCTTGGCTACTATACTCCATCAGCTTTTGCAAGGTTTTAACTGCAGAGGAGACGAGATGAATATGTGCTGGATCAGAGTCCTGCAGAAGGGGTAGAAGAGGATGAACCATTCCTGACCCCCTTATAGCACTACCAGAACTTGAAGATGATAGAACATGAAGTAAGAAAAACTGCAGAAGAGCATCAACAAATACTGGAGTAGATGGATCACTGGGGTTGCTAAGTGACACAATAGCTTTCTGTAGCACATTTAGCAACATCATCCGATTTCCACCAGCAGATATAATACTTGAACCACTCAATATTCTAGCCCGTTCATGAGATGATGCATATGCTGCTAACTGTGCTCCTAATGCAAGCATAGCAAGTGCTCTTATGGTTCCTGGAACACAGTCTTCAGAACGAACAAGCCTGATCAGCTCATTTGTGTATTCAGGCTCGTTTGCAAAGAAAGACACAAGTTCATCATGAGCATCATTTGATTGTACCAGAACAACAAATGCAAGAATGCTGATCCTGCTATATAGTCTACAAATTCTCGGCGAGCGGAAAGCATGTGCAAACCTAATTCTTGTAAGCAATGAGAATCTGTGCTCTGGAGGTACATTGAACTGGTCGACACACTGCTTCAAAATGCCCAGATCATCCTCCTTTCTTAGATGCAGATCTGGAATTTTTATAACATGTATATTGGATGGCTTAGTTCCCTCAGTACCTATGGAAGAACCCATATTGTATTCAAAATGAAGAGTTGAACCCAGACGATGCTGGGTGCCATCACAATTATCTCCAAGATCTGAAGGGAACAAGCACAGTCCTTCATGTTGGTTCCTCTCGTTTGCCACTACGCATGAGTGTAAACCCAAGCCTTCTTCTTTGCTTCCCCATCCCTGTGCTAGAGACAGGAGATAGCTATTCGTAGAGCCACAGCCAATCAATTTCCCACCCAAATGCATCTTGGATGGATTTATTCTCACCAAAGCTGAAAGAGTTTCCAAGGTAGCTATAAGAATATCTGGATCTGTGGATGCAAGTAGAAGCTTGAAATGCTGATTGAAGAACATGATTAAAAAAAAGTTAGAAAGCCTGAATGCCAAATAAAATAATCTACAATTTTGCTGAAATTGTGCAATATTATGGACATAATTCTGAACTTGAATCTTGAGTTTCACCTCTAGACCTCCAAATGAACTCTTGTTGTGGCAATTTTCCAAAATAACTTGCATGACTCTCAATATCTGCATAATGGAATGTTTGGGAAATGGATCTTCCTCAACGATATTGTCAGATAAAAGGAGGTCTTTCCTACAAGAAAGATACGTCTTAAAGTATGTATCAAAATGCATAAAAAGCGGCCTCCAATGATGAAAATTTCCCTGAAATGAAACAAAAAACTAACATCAAAATTCAAAACAAGCAAAGCATTTGAGAAACTCTTCTGGTTATTAAACTCAACTGCACCTTATTGTACTCCCAACGGAAGCCTGAAAGAGGTATAGCTATATCGTGTAATGGGCTCTTGATCACCCTATCAATGAAAGCTTTAACCTTTGGAGGCTGCAAATACAAATAGTAACATACTTAAGACAAGTATCAGTTTCCACAGGAAAGTCCAAAATTTGCCATCAAGATCACAACCAACATTCTACTTTAGAAGATAAACAAACACCGAGCCAATATCTTGGTATTATGGTATACCTGTGCACATATTGATTAGCTTAATTTTCTCTCGCTCGTACTATGTTTGGTTTTATACAAGGTTTGCAAAACCACCTGCTATGGTTCAGTCCGGAGGGTATTCACCAGTCCAACGACCAACTGGCACCCAGACCAGGGTAAATCAGACCATATTCTTGGTACTGTACAGTTTTATTTTTAAGACTTTTTTTGTGAAACTCAATACATACATACATCAGTATACCGGTCCAAACCCTAATCAGCACACTACCAATACATGGAATTGCGAACTTTGGTTTTATATTCTTGAAATTTTTTGATATTTTGATTCTGGTTCATCTTTAAGTTGAAATGCCATCCCAATCGTAAAACTCTACTATAATCCCACAAGAATTCTGAATATCCAGACATTACAAATATCCTCTGTCACAATTTGTTGTAATCAAAATTATTTTGATGCACAAATCATCAAGCGTGAACCTACAAACCCTAGCAATTTATAAAGTGGAAATACCTAACAGCTAGATCAGTGCAACTCAACCCCAGAATCAAAACTAAACCTAAACGAGAACAGATCATAGACATACATGGGTCACATTTCTCATTATTGTACATGAAAAACTAGTTATAGCACTTACCACTACAAACAGTAACTGACAGAAAAAATGTAAACTGTACCTGAACAAACAAGGACAATCTAAACCATAAAATGTATTAAAGAGTGATAAAAGGCTGTCTGTGCATATTGTGTTACACTAGACAAAGTAAACTATAACAAGGATCAAACCATACCATAAGAACAACCAAGAATCATGTCAATGCTAACCCAAAAGGATCCTAACACTATAGCTAAACACTAGCAAAGAAGTTATTATCTCTTGACTGGAAACATAGTTCCATGCATTGAAACAATGAAATTGTGCTAATTCATTTAAATACATCATATAAGAAATACAGTTATACTTACACGATGTATATGGTTAGAATGAAGAAGGTGAAACAATTAATATAATCCAGAATAAAATGGTAAATGCATGATACGAATAGTGTTACTGCAACAAGGAGATGAAGATGATAAAAGAGGGCACTTAGCAAATGAGCTCTTAGCTCTCCTAATTTGTCAGCTAGGAGGTTATATGATTTTATTGTACATATATCATCATTAAATAAACTAAGTCTACTTTAGCAACACATATAGTTGCCAAAAAACAATAGTTTGCAACTTTATCATTAAATGTATTTGTCGAATGAATATTAATCACTATCCAACCTTTTTTTTCAGAAACAGGCATTGGGAGATGAATATGCAAAGGCTCATTCAAGAGCCTAATGACTGAAAAACTATCTTAAAGGAAAAGCATAGAAGGATTTGAGGCTTTGTTTCGCCAGTTGCTTAGACATGGATGTGATCTAAGCTACGCATTAATTATGATAACATCAAGTTACTTGATCAATATGCACTAAAGTGATGAGATTATCTCTCAGAGAGTACATCTTGAACAACAAGCAAATACAAGTCAAAGAACACAATATAAACTACAAACAGATTTGTGTAAACCATTAAATGACAAATGTGAGTAGAAACACACCTCAAAACGTTGGTGCATCAAATATAAGTGGATGAATGTTCAATGATGAGAAATGATTTTTCAAGGAAAGTCAATGGTAATAGTTATAATCAAAAAACAAAAAAAGAAAAAAGATCTCTAAAACATTTTACCCATCTTCAAGAAGGCATCTAATATATTGATTTTATAAGTCAGTTAGTGGAGTCTGGGATAGACAACCAACAGAAAAAAGGCTTTGCTGAATTAAGAAAAATACTGTAACCCTTTGATTATCTATGAATTTGTCCTCCAAAGGTTATATATTGCGGGAAGCAAACAATCTAACTGACCCAGATACTTCAGAACAACTAAAGATGTTGTTACTAAGTATATTATCCATTAAATATAAGTCCAAACACTGATCATTATATTAAAGAAAGAACTCTACACCATAAAAGTCTAAAAATCTAAAATAGCCTCTCCATGGTCTCAGTAGATCACCTGTTCATTAGGAAATCACATACCAAGATCTTATATTTCTGCATATCCAACATAAATGAACAATCTATGAATATGAAATATCCAATGAATTGCAAATCTACTATGAAATTCATATGACAGGAAGCTTCTAAAAGACAGCAGCACATTCTTTGATTCAGGTTTAAGAATTGATCATTTCCGATTGATAGAATCTATTTCTAAATAGAAAAATTCTTTTATCTAAGCGATGCAAACCATACATAAGTTTCTTTACTCTGATCAAAGTAAAAAATTCAATCACCATAGCTCTTCCCTACAGTTTATTTATTGTTTTAAAATTCCATAATAGTCTAGCTTCTTTCACAAGAAAAACAGATGGAACTAATTCTCCATAAATGATAAAATGAAAACTCCTATATTTTTCTTATGCACCCCCAAGAAGGCTAGGCAAGAAAAGCATGGAAATACACATGAAGAGCAATTGCTAAAGTGCCAAAGGGGTTACAAACCACTAGCAATTCTCATTTGTCTTCTATTTTTTACCTTACCATCTTATTAACCACTCCAAAGAGCAATATCGCAACTCAAATAATTTCTTCTTCTTTCTGTTAGCCGTCATGCCAAGTCAGGCATAGAGAACAGATCATCTATTTTATCTGTGATGCATGAGTAATTAGTATATCCAACACACGTCCAACAACAAAGTGAAATAAAATAAAAAAAAGGCTCAGATTAGAGATAGAAAGAAGGAGCAATGGAGTTATATCACCATTGAAGCACCAAAAGCAGTACCAAGATTTGTTACGTCACAGTCGCGCAATATTTTTTTCCCCCTCGTAACAAAACCGACTAGAGCAAATAATTCAGAACAGCATAACATGCCCAAATGAAGCCCAGCATAACTTTCATCACAGTCAGCTAACATAATACCTAAGATACGAGTCCATCACGTGACCCATCGAATCAACTACAAGCACCGATCACACTCCACGACCAACGATTAAGAACCAACCGAAAAGAAAACCCCCATCTGATCATGTCAAGTAAATTGGAACGCCAAGAACGGAATAGAAAAGGGGTTTAATCTAGAAACAACTCACCGGTTCGGACTCCAATTTAAGGACCGGCGAGACGGACCTCCCGCCGGACAGGATCTGCTGCAGCCGCAAGGGCAGATTTGACCGGTTCCCCGCCATCTCGATTCCAGCCTCTCCCCTATCTCAAGAACCTGCAACCCCCAACAAACACCCAAAGATCAACCAAAAAGCCCAGAACAAACGGCGATACAGATCAGAGCCCCAAGAATCTAAATTAAAAGAGGAAAAAGATCGAAAAATGATACGGGCCTACGATTAGGGCGATGCGGAAAAAAGGGCGAAGAAAAGAGGGTTTTGGAGAAAGAGCTGATGAGGCGATGATGCATACACATCGAACGAAAGACATAAAAAGAGAGAGCGAAAGAGAGGCCACAACGGAGGAGAGAGAGAGAGAGTAGCTACGAAGGAAAGGAAAGGAAAAGGGCCGCCACCGTTAAAAACCAAATGGGGGATGGGGGGTTGAAGCGAGACATATATACAGATATATTCGCGAGCGAGGTCGGCGTAACGGAGAAATGACGAGAGGGGGAGCGGATCCCCATAGAGGCCACTCTCACGTGATATCCACGTGTTTAACGATAAATATACATATATAGAGAGAGAGAGAGAGAGAGAAAAGACACCAGAACGGAGAAGGGATGAGGAGGATCGATAGAACTTCCTCAGGGAACACTCACGTGAAATCCACGTGCCGTAGATATATCCATGTATGTAAAAGAAAGAGGGCGTGTGGGTACATCTCACGTGTTACCTACGTGTTAGGAGTAGATATACGTACATGGGAAGAAGGAATGAATGACTTACGGGTCTGATCGGTCCGATTAAAGAAACCAGCAAACGCATCTTTGGATAGTATTTGATTCGTAATAATTAACCTTTTTTATTTTTACTAAATTTATTTTTTTTAATAATTTTTTATATTATGTTAATAAGATCAAATTTGATCTTTAATTTGATTTAGCAAAATTAGCTTTATTTGGTCAGTGAGTATTGTCACATTTGGAAGAAATTAATATTAATTAAGCATTTGTTTAGGACTCAGAGGAATACTTTTGAAAGCAAAAATATATATTTATATCATGTGGTTTTTTTTTCTCGCTTTAGTTTTAGGATAGAAGATATTTGTATCTAAAACTCCTACCTCTTATAAAAACTGTGATATATACAGTAAAACCCTTCGATGCAAGTTCACATAGCGTCTAAAGTTTTAAGTGCTCATTTAGTTTTTGTTTTGAATAATCACATACACAAGAATATACTTTATAAATCATCATTTTTATAACTATTGATTTAATGAAAAAATATTTCATTTATATGCTATGTTGATGCAAGATGCCTAATAGGCTCTTCGAACTAACATGACATGTAATGTTCAATAGATACTGAATGAATTCCTGATGTGGTATCTGAAATGGTTGAAAATAATAGTCGCATCATTTGTCCTTCTCCCATAGTGTGTTTCGGAAGAATAAGAGCTTGTTCATCTAGGAGTGCGGAGCTTCATATGCTTCAATGGCATAGACAAATGCATCGTGCACTAATCAAACACTTCACAGTGCATTTGACACTTTAAATGTTTTTCTATCTTGAACTAATGCATTACGCATGAATGAATGAGATATTTTAGGATATATCATATACTTTAATTTTTTTAGTCATGGATGAAGATATGTGCAAATCGAACTTATTAAGTACTGGGACGATGAAATCGCTGTCTAACAATAAAGCATCATCAACTATTTAATATTATGTGAGTGGATCATTCTCTAATTAGAGCACCTGCACTGTATTCTTAATGTCTCCACACGAGCAATTATGAGACCTATTGTATCCAACATATAGATGGGTATATAGCATATCAATCTGTCTGATTATCTCGATGTTCCTCTCGAGTAATCTATGACCGAAATTATTTATGATATGTGTTTAATGATGAATTAGTCTTATTATTGTGATCTCATCATGATTCGATTCTCATTGCATAGATCCATGAATATCATAATATATTCATGCAACAAGCAATATAAAGTGATAAAATATTAAATAATAATAAGCAAAAATATTACGTGTCAAGTCATACGTGTCATCACTCATGTGATTGGTTTGCATGGCACCTATGACCAATAATCTCCCACTTGACCTAAAGTTAATCACCTTTGTGTTTAATCTTCATCAAACCCTTATGAATCTGTAAAGTTATCTTTGGATGAAACTCTTTACACTGCTATATCTCCTCGGGTCACGATCTCTCTAATTAGGTGGAACCTCCTTAGAATATGCTTAGACTTCTAATGAGACCTAAGTTCATTCGCTTGAGCAATCATCCCATTGTTGTCACAACATAAGGGAATCAACACCTTGCTACCTGACACGACTCCCAGATCCGTAATAAACTTCTTCATCCAGACTTCATCCTTTGTTGTTTCTGCTACAGCAATATACTCCACCTCTGTGATCGAGTTAGCAGTAGTATCTTGCTTGGAACTCTTCCAACATACTACTCCTCTATTCAGGGTGTACATATACCCAAAATTTGACTTGTTATCATCGATATCAGACTGAAAACTCAAGTTTGTGTAGCCTTCTACCTTGATGCTACTACCTTCATATACTAGTAAAAGATCCATAGTCCCTCGCAAATACTTAATTACTGCTTTCTAGTGCTCCAAGCCTGGATCTACCTAATACCTTCGAGTGATACTCAGAACATACACTGTATCAAGCCTGATATAGCGCATGCTCATCGGTTTGAGAGTTCTTTTGAAATTTTCAATGTTAAACCTTTTGACAATGATGTCTATGTACTTGGACTAAGATAAGTCAAGCATCCTCTTGGATATATCTTTATAGATCCAAATCCTTAAGATATATAATACTTCTCATAAGTCTTTTATGGAAAAGTATTTAGATAACCAAGTCTTTACTATGGATAGTATTTTAAAATCATTTCCAATTATTAGGATGCCATCCACATATAACACCAAAAAGATGATAACGCTCTCACTTACCTTCTTGTACGCACAAACCTTATCTTCGTTCTTAACAAAGTCATAAGATCTTATGTTCCAACTTCGGAAAGCTTTCTTTAGTCCATACACCTCATTCATGAGATTGTCATCGAGGAACGTGATTTTTACGTTCATTTGCTAGATCTCATAATCATAGTATGCTGCAATAGTCAAGAGTATTCGGATGAATTTTAGCATGGCTATGGGTGAAGAGATTTTGCCATAATTAACATCTTATCTTTAACGATACCCCATAGCCATTAGACTTGCTTTATAGGTCTCTACTTTTTTCATTTACTCCGATATTCTTCTTTAAGATCTATTTACAACCAATGGGCACAATACTCTTAAGTGCATCAACTAGGTTCCAATCATTGTTAGAGTACATAGAATACATATCAGAATTCATGGCTTCTTATCATTTTTTTAAGTCTATACTCGTAATAGCCTCATTGTAAGTTTGAAGATCAATATCCTCAACATCCTCTCCTCTAATATGTCTCACATATCTCTCAGAAGGATGAAATACTCTACTAAACCTTCGTAAAGTCAAAACTTATATGCTAGGTACCTGAACAGACTCGAGCTGTAGAGTGGTGCTTGAACTAGATTCTCCAACCTCGCTCAACTCTATCACGCTCCCACTGTCTCTACCAAGAATGTGTTCCTTCTCAAGGAACATTACTCTCTTGGCTATAAAGACCTTTTAGTCCTCGGGATAATAGAAATAATATCCACAAGTTTTTTTAAGGTATCTCACGAACTTGTATCGCTTTGTTCTCAATTCTAACTTATCGGGGTTGTGTCTTTTAACATGGGCAAGGTAGCTCCAAATCTTAACAACTTTAAGATCAGACTTCTTCCCTTTTCATATCTCATATGACGTATACACTATCGACTTAATTGGAACTCTATATAGAAGATAAGCTACGATCTCTAGGGCGTATCCCCAGAATAAAATAGATAGGTTGGCAAAGCTTATCTGCACCATGTCTAACAATGTACGATTCGTCCTTTCAGATACACCATTGAGCTGAGGTGTATAAGGAGGTATCCATTGAGATAGGATCTCATGATCCTTAAGGAACTATGTGAACTATGTACTCAAGTACTCATATCCTCGATCTGATCGAAGAGTCTTGATACTCTTTTCAGTTTGGTTCTCCACTTCATTTTTATACTCTCTAAATTTCTCAAATGCCTCAGACTTGTACTTCATTAAGTACATATATTTATACCTTGAGAAATCATCGGTAAAAGTAATAAAGTACGAGTAAACCACTTATGACATGAGTTAACATGGGTCCACATACATCACTATATATGAGTTTCAATAGCTCAGTGGCTCTCTCTCCAGTTCTGCTAAAAGAAGAGTTGGTTAGTTTTCCACGAGGCAAAGCTCACAAATTATATATGACTCATAGTCGAATGAATCTAGATATTCATCCTTTAGCAACTTTTGAATCATTCTCTCATGGATGTGACCTAGTCTACAATGCCACAGGTATACACTGTTCACCTCATTTCATTTCCTCTTGGACACACTTGCATTCATGATATGTTGAATAGTGTTTGGTATAAATAAATCATTATGCAATATTCTTCTCATGATGATCTTATCATCTAATATTATTGAACAACAATTATTCTCAAAAACTAATATATATCCACTAACTATCAAACATGTAATGAAAATAATATTTTTGATAATAGAAGGAACAAAATAACATGCATCCAATATAATAATAGCTCCACTAAGCAGTATAAGGTGACATCGCCAACAGCTACTATAGTAACTTTTGCTCTATTGCTTATCTTGAGGTTCATCTTGCCTCTCGCCAATCCCCTAGGTCTTGCTAAGATTTAAAAATGAATTACAAATGTGATAAGCATTACCGGTATCCAATATTCATGTGTTATCATAAGAGTTTGACAAATAAAGACTGATCATGAATGTACACGAAGCTTTTCCAAGCTTTTGTTTCACCATCTTTATAATGTATTATTTGTAGTTCCTCTTCTAGTGCCCCGTAATAGAAGCACTGATCTTTGTTCTTTGTCAGGTCTTTCTTAGCAATATTTGCTTTACCCGGTCTGCCCTTGCCCTTCTTAAGGGACTTTTCTGCATTCTTTTTCTTTTTGGTCTCACTAGTATAAAGAACAGGCTTCTCTTTTTTGATAGTGCTCTCTGCCTCCCTCAACATATTGAGGTGCTCAGGGAGAGTCACCTCAAGTTTCTTTTTATTAAAATTCATTATGGACTGGTAGAGACTGAAACACTAGATCCACACACAAGTTAGGACAGGTAGGGACCATTTCTAGACCTGTGAGTTTCTCTATCCACTCAATTATCTTTAGGACATGGTTCTGAATCGGTGTCCCCTCAGTCATTCTAGCATGAAAGAGGTTCTTGGATGTCTAATATCGCTGAGTCCTTCCTTGTTCCTCAAACAATTTGCAAACATATAGGAGAATGGATCTGACATCTATCTTTTCATGTTGTCTCTATAACTCAAGAGTCATGGAGCCCAATATGTAACACTGAGTAAAAGTAGAGTCATCTTTGTACTTCACGTAGCAAGCGATCTCATCCTCAGGCGTATGCATCATTGTATCAAGGATGTACGCGATTTTCTCTACCATGAGAACAATTCTCAAATTACGGAGGTAATCCGTATAATTCGGACCAATGAGACGGTTAACATCAAGTATGTCATGTAAGGGATTTGAAAGTGACATTTTCTGAAAATAAAGTTACAATATAAATAAATAACATGCAGATTTTATAAAAAATAAACAAATAAGATATGAACTTCTATCTTAATCTACTCTCACTATTTTTCTAATGAGTCATACGACACGCTTAACACGTGAAACGAAAGTTTCTAGCAGACTTCTAATGGGGATCAAGATCCAATCAGTGTCTTAATATAACCTCGAGGGACTCGACCAATCACACTAAGACCAAAAGGTAGGCAACTCTTGCCGATCACAACTCCTTGTGATTCTCATCCTATTTGGCCTCCGAACCATCATGGCCTCAAGGGACTCGACCAACCATAATGTTCGGTTAAGTCAACACCTTCATTACAAGATGAGTCTGATTCGATGATATACTCTCGAGGGTCTCGACCAAGCATACTATGTCCTTAGGTCACCGATGACATCTCTATGTCGTAGGTAAGATTGTGAATCGTGACATAGATGAGCCTCGAGGGACTCGTTCAACTCAACCTACATCGGAAATCAGTCCCTACCTATAACGATGGAAGGTCACATGAGTCAATCTAGTTGTCTCACGTTTACCAACTTATTATTATCGAAAGAGGGGATTTTGATTCAGTCTCTTGCTGTAACATGTCATACACATTCATATTTAATATATATGTATATCGTATGCAAATATATATACATATCTTACGGTTGTATAATCAATCACACATCATATAAGCAATCACACCAAATGATCATGAACCACATCCTAATGTGACCAAGCCCGAGCCAATGAGCTTGATCACTCACAAGTCTCTGATATATATATATATATATATATATATATATATATATATATATATATATATATATATATATATATATATTATGGGTCTATAAATATACCATCTGTCATACTAAAACCACATCGATAAAGCCCTTATTTTTCATAATGATTCTATTTCCCTTTCTACTCTTTTTCTTATTTTCCTATGTAGGAATTTATAGGGTATTTATAGATTCCAAATGACTTTAAATTTTAATTGGAGTCAAAATTTAAATTTTCAGGTTTTCAAGGCACTGGCAGTACCACCGCTAGTATTGGGTAGTACTACCATCTGTCATACTAACAACTAGAGGTACTATCGTTTGTTAATCTGACACTAGATGGTACCACTACCCAATCTAACATTGACATTGGGCGGTACCACCATCCAATCTGGTGGTACCGTTACCTGACAAAGTTTGGGTGATTGTGTTTGAGCGATACCACTGCTAGTATGGGCGGTACCTCGACCCAAACAGCCTGGGAAGCCGAGTCTCAAGCGGTGCCACCGCTTGAGCCAACTAATGGTCACTGAATGAGACTTCTTCTTTGCCCAAAACAACCCTAACTAAGGCCCATTTGGCCCCTAATTGAATTAGTAGGGTTACCCAAAATAACTCAAATTGACACCTAACAACGATATTTAAGGCTAAAATAATTCAATTCAAGCAATCTCAGTTGTCCGGCATATCAATTGTTCATTCGAACTTCCGATGAACTTCTAGCGTACTCCCAACGAACTCCCGGTGAGCTTTCGTTGCATCGTCCGAACCTTCGGTGTAACACTTGATTTCTCCGTTCTAGGTACATTGTCCGATTCTTTTAGCCCGATACTCGATCTTTGACTCCGACCCAACGTTTGATTCTTTAATTATTTTATATTTTTATGATCAAAGTTAATCTTACATCACTTTTCTCAAACAAAATATTATATCATAAACTCATCAATTGATTTCATACCTCGGCTAAACACTTATACCTTGGTTAAATCCCTATGCAATACTGATAGTTATTCAACAATTCAGATCTCTCTCCTTCGAGGCGATATCAATTCACATGCTAGCCTCAATGGAAGTCTTCTGGAACCTCGTCCAACATATCATATAGATGCGGTTGATCGTTCCAATACTTTCGCAGCAGCTTAGTCGACGCAGGCTCCCCACCCTCCCCTTCGCCCACAACACTTGGTCGTTGCCACGCCCACTTGGCCCATCATTGTCTCAATCGAGGGAGGAGGGGTCTTGAGGTCCCTCGACCATCATATTATAGGCTTAGGACTGAGCTGAATAAATGGAAATATCATTGACCATCACACCATCAAGTCACTTTGGGGGTCAATCAACGTAGGGTTTCCTATAATATTTAAAATTGATCCCAATTGAAAATATTTTAGTGATTAATAAGCAATATATCGTTGTAAACCATATGAAGAAGAAAGAACGATGGTGTGCATCGTCATGGTCAAGACTCGACTTGTCAGTTACGGTCTCTTGACTTAGGTTAGTTTCGAAAGCAAACAATGATCACTCGGATCAGGGATTGACTGAGATTTTGGGCCAAGGCATACCCAGAAAGACGAACCCAATTCCGAACGGCCCAACCAAAACCCACTTCCTGTCCTCTAGATGTAGCAAGCGTTCCACCTTCAAACCCTAGAAGCCATCCATAAATACCAGATCGAAGCCGCGGCCCTTATCCGCCTTCTCCTCCTCTTACTCCTCGTCGCATCGATCTATTCGTCCATTCTCCTCCATCTTCTTGGGATTGATCGCTGGTAATCGTCGTTTTCCATACCCCAAATCCTCATCGTTATCTTTGTTGGGCGGGATCGACCGCTGGTAAAGCGGCGTCGAGCGAGTGCAGATCGCCGTGGCCGAACGCCTCATTATGCCAGCCACATCGATCCGTCGATCTCTGACCGAGCGGACTCCTCTTCTCTTCACGAGTCCCGCTCTTGTCAAGATCCGATACATGCCGCAGATCCCTCCCAAAGATGTGCCTCTCCTTCTTGTTTCTGTTCCGATTTGAACCTTTTTCGATCGCGTGTTTTCATGTCTATTGGATCGGTCGCTGGTGATGTGGTGTTGAGAATCGTGATATAGGTTTCTCTGCACCTCCCATAACCAGCAATACTAATATTCTTCCCACAACCAATTCAACGGGTGCTGTTGATTCGTTTTCGCTGCTCAACGTCGCCCATGCCCCGGTTGTGACATCTTTATCTGATCGATTGCTTATCTTTTCTTCATTTATTTCATTATATATATATTCGATTTTGTTGATCTTTTATGATGCTTGGAAGACGGGAGACCAAGCATAAGTCAGGTAGCTGCTGGAGATATAATGGCTGATACAGTTACATGCTTGGCAGATGAACCGGGCTCATCGTTACACGTGGCGCTTTGATCACCTCGTGCCGTGTGTTACATCTGAGCCGGACAATCTGTGATTCCTCCTAAATCCCTTCCATAGCAAATATTTTAGCAAGTAGGAGAACGTAAGGCTTTCTGTCATCTGTACCATGACGATCAGTTAGGGTTTTCATAATATTTAGCTCATAGAGATACCCAAACTAGCATGCTAGTGCATGAAACAAGTTGATCGGACAGATTGTTCTTCGTCTTGGCCTTAAGTGCATGCCAAAGCACTCCTAGTTTCGAGAACAGGCTTCTGCTGAGAGGGCTCGCTTCGATTTCCATGTTTATTCTAGATTTGCCAGTGAGACCTGGTTATCCTTTTTGGCATCTATTAGTTCTGGCATCATGCATCTTGGTTGATAAGTTAGAGAAGCAAAAGCTTGGGTTAGACACCTGCCACAGGTCATGAAAAATTTATCGGTTTGTCAATGCTGCTTTACGACTTGTTTGAAACGAGTTCGTATATTAAAAGCACAAGTTTGGTCGGTTCGGAATCTGTACACAATTGGTTGAAATGATTTATGTACTTGCTTGACTATTATATACTGCACCTGGCTAAACTGGCGCACTTTGCATGTGTAAATTTTTATTTGTGTATATATGTGTGCGATTTTCAGTAACTCAAAATTTCTTTTAGTAGCACTCATTCTGTGACACATTCCTACACAGCAGGCGAAATGTAACATACCCCAACAACAGGTAAGACAATTTAAGACTTTTTAATCTTATAACTATTTGAAAATATATTTTAAACAAATAACAAGTTATACTGTTTTTGTTATTCTTCAAAGTTATTGAGCCAAGGTCTATAACAGCCAGATAAATCACTCACCTTTGCAGCAGCAACTAACGCTATTATCACACATAACTAATTTCAGAGAGAGCCTTCAGGTGATGGTAAATTACTAACATGTACAAAGAGTGACAATAATTGAGGACTGACATGTACAGAAGAGGAAAATAAGACAGAAGCACGTACGAAAAAACGAAAGTAAAACATAGCCACAAGCCATAATTACGGTTATATCACTAGTCTTCAGCATTGTACTTTACAGCGATATCCTCTCAGGAAATCGATACCCTATCTCGGAGAAAACAATAAATATTCTTTATAAAGATGAACAAACGATTTGTAATGTATGCAACTGAATCTGTATGAATTGCTCAAAGGATATCGCATATGTTTGTCACACTATAAACATCGGATACCAACAACCAACCTGGACCACAAATGTCTCGTTGCCATCACTGCCAAAACAATCATGGTAAGGATGACTTCAATTTACCACCAGGTAACTATCCATTTTCAAAGTTATTGTAGTGTCTTCGTACCATCATACTGGAATGCACCAGGAACTTCTCCATTGTCATTAGTTATTTATAAAGGACAACAAAAGAAACAAAAAACAACTGAAAAATCAAGTTGCAACACACATACCATTATGGTCTTGACCGGTTTATATCTACTCGGCTCTACTGCTGCCTGAGCTAACTACCTCAGTAACTCTATCAGTGCTTGTATCAGTGATCTCCATTTGCTTTACTTTTTCAAGCTGCCTCAAGAGATCTAACCTCTCCGGTGCATATGCAGATGGAATCTATCAAGCAGTAAAGAATCAATTTATCAGCAAACAGCAGCTTAATGCCTTGGAACTCATAGTGACTAAAACAAACTACTTACCAGAGCAGGTACATATCTCTGGATGAAAGCCAGGATAGCAGCATGCCCAACTGCTGTAACCTGCACAGCAGTAGAGTAGTTCATTAGCAGAAAGTTGTTTCTGTTCAATGACAATTAAGATGATTCTGGAAACAAGTTTGACTCGCATTGGTTTCAGATAGAAACCAACAAAAAGAATCACCATATCCAGTTTTGAGAAGCAACAAATGATGGATTCATGGTTCAAGTGCAGGGAATAGCAACTACAACAGAAAGGAAGCACACTTTCTGCGCACCAAAATGCACTAATTCAACATCAATCTATAGAAATTATGCCAGACAAGATCCATTTTAGATTGTTGAAACATATCCTGAGCCCAAAATCAGCTAAAGCAGAATATTTGAAGATATCATTTGAGCTTCACATACCAAGGTTAAATTTCATATGATCTTTATCAAGATTATCTGTCGACCAACCAGAATGTCAAGGAAGCTACATTAATGAGAACAAATTTGCATAAGCTTACTCGAGTCTTGAACACATAATTATTGTACTGTGACAACAATATCGTCATATTTTTTACCAAAAGGAGTATGAATCCAGAAAAGTCTTTAGCTTGTGATTATACCCAATAGAGAAATCGATAACATAACTGAGCAGCTAACATGAGTTTGTGGAGAGACTCACTGGAAGTAGCATCAGGAACCCAATTGGAATAACAGATGCCAAGTCAGTTAAAGTTCTACGAAGAGCCTTTTTCTCCTTCTCTGTAAGTTCATCACCGGTAGCTGCTCTTTTTAGTAAAGCCATAGCTGCCGATACATCTATGGCTAACAGCTGACTTCCTTGCCAGACATCCTACAAAGATAATCAGAGAAAACCCAGAAACATCTATTCACAACAGGACCCTTCCAATTGTTACACATGCACAAGAGAGAAGGAAAGGAAATGTGTGTGTGTATGTGAAAAGCATATGAGATAAAATGATTAGTTGCAAATTTGAGATATACCATGTAAGTGGACTATGGAAACTGTCTCCTAATGTTAGAATGCAGTACAACAAGAAGCTGAACGATCCTAAACAAAATGCATCCTAAGACCATTTTTTAGATCAATTCTTTCCAATAACAAATTCATGTAAGCACTATCACATGCTCATATCATATTGTAACCAGGATCAGAAACTCTGATCTTAGCAGAGCTCATGCCCAGATAAAAAAGAAGGATAAATATCAAGCTCTCATTATCACTCCCGAGCTCAATATGATATAAGAAAATGCATATATAATGAAAGCTAAAGAGAGTTGTACCGTCGTAGTCGCTTTGATCTTCTCAATTGACTTGGCAATGACATTTTCTTTCTTTGTTGCAGGAACTAATAAATGATGTTTGTTTGCAGATGAATGTTTGTCTTTTGCATCAATAAATTCAGATTCCTGAAGGAATATGGGTAACAGTTAGTTGAACCAGAAGAGGAATGGTAAAAGATATATAAAAAAAGAGTATTTTTAAGTTGAATTTAGATGGATGGACCTGTCACTTTTATTGATTTGAAGGATATAAATGTCAGCAATTAGGATAAAGAACACTAGGAAAGCCCCACAAAAAATATTGGTTAGGAATTGTATGTAAATTTTCTCAAGTTCTCTCCTGACACTAATACTTAAATCAGTTAAAAAAAAGGAAAGGAAAAGGTGAAGCCTTATCTTTTAGAGAGAGAGGCTTTGAATCAAAGCTAAATATTGCAGCTAATTAGGTAAAATGATATAACAAGTATCAGACCTAATAATGTAAGTTATTCCTTGACAACATGGAAGGGAAGTTGAATGTACGATGCCAATGGCTGAAAATCCTTTATCAGAGTTATGCTCAGGTAAATTAAAGCTTAACAGAGTGATCTAGACTGATGTCTCCAAGCATGCCCAATAAATCAGGATTCAGCTCAGAAGAATCTAAATGTGTCCTCAAATCTACCGTCCAATCAATTATCTATATCATCATATTTGGTATCATTGCATTATACAAAATCTAGAATGCTGTCTGATGTGTATTTGATAAGTACCAATAAACGCCCATTTGAATTGAACAACTCGTATATAAAAATGTTCAAACATCCAACATATGGATAATTATCTTTTGCAATGATAAGTGATACCTGTATTAAATCTCTTCCTCTATTCTAGCAGAAAGATTATAATATCTTATATTTCAGCTAGTGTAATTCTGAAATGCTTTATTTGGGTCTAGTGAAATAAAATAAAAGAATCTGGATCCACAAAGCCATGATTTGAACGAGACTCAAAAACGGGTTCAAAGAAGTCATCTGTCATGCCTGACAACTTTAGTCGTCCTACTTCCTGACAACTGTTATGCCTGACAACTTTAGTCATCCTACTTCCTAGCAGGCATACGAGTTTAATATTATGTTATGCCCTGACAGCTTTAGTCATCCTACTTCCTTGCAGGCATACATGTTTAATATTATGACAAGCTTTAGTCATCCTACTTAGAAAACTCCTGCACCAATTACATCCTCAATTTTGATTGAAAGAAAACAAGTATTAAACAGAAAAATATAAATATAACATTCACAAAGCATGGAACCGAGAAATAAATAAAATTATCAGGTCAACTTCAAATATCGTAGAACATGTCAAACATCTTCCATACGAAAGACAATTATTTCAAAAGAAATTTCCATGATGCCAAACAGAGATAAAGAAAGATAATGCAAAGACGGGATTGACTCTTTTGCACAGAGCTTTTGACAACAAAAGTAAACAATTTTTAAGCATGAAAAACTACCTATTGATGCTATGGTACTCCATACTTTGCAGGATGATCTTAAAACGTTGACCAAATAGATCATGCAAATGGATCAATTTTGACCTCATTTACTTCTGCCAATCATTCTCATTCTAGATTCCAGTTACAATCATCACAAACTGTTGAGCCTGAAAATTTTATAAACTTCTGCCAGTTGGACATAACATGTTGAGATGGCCTTCAATATTTATTTTACATACAAGCATAGCCCACATATTTATATTTTCAGGTGCAGACATAGGTTTCACACAAATCCCTCTAGGTAGAGGAGGGTCTTCAACTTATTTTCTATTTTCTTTATTTTCCTCTTTTTCATGGCACATCAGTGTTTGTATAGCAACAGCAAGTAAAGAAGTGGTTGTGTCAGAAACTCATGGTCATTGGGGAGCTTGTCACAAAGAAACACCTTAGACAAGCATACTTCATCATACTGATTATGGTAGATTCTAGCAAAAATGTTCATAGACATTGACCATATTACCTCCTCATTCTGAGACTCATCTGTACTTCTTTGGACCCTCTTCTCAAGCTCAATCAACTCATTCCGTAGCAATTCAAAGCGGCGAATCTCATTTATTTCCAAGTCTTGGTTATCTACATTGACATTAGAGACCTGCAGGAAACTAATATCAGTAAATAATACAGAGTACCAAACGGAACTAAAAACCCAACTTGGGTCTATTATGCTAAAATTCGCTCATTTTTATTCCTGTATGTTAGGGATAAAGTGTTTAATTGATAATCCATATACAATGAAATTAGTATTCAGGAAACAAGCCCACCATAGATGAAAAACTTAAGCATCCATACAGTATAAAACTCAAACATGTCTTCATTATTAAATTCATTTTTAAGAGGCAAAATTATAGATATTTGGAAAGCACCAATATATGCCACTAGATGAAGAATAAATTCAATTTTCATATCTCATGATTTTCTTGGTGTTTATTTAGAGAAAGTCTATGATAAAGTTCCTAAAAATATAACAAGACAAGTTTTAGAGAAAAAAAGTATAAAGGTGATTAAAGTTATCCTAGGAGTTGTCACTAGCAAGCATTCAGCAAATTCCTCACTACTATAGGTTTGCATCAAAAGTTATGCATGGAGTGATTATATTTTTATCTTTTTACGTTGACATTAGACAAACTCATTAGGCAAGGATAAGTCTTAAAACTGCAAGGAATGTGTTTAATGAGTTTTTTATTAGTATAGCACTACATCAAAGATCTGTATTAAGTCATTACCTTTTTCACATTAGTAATGTACGAAGTCAACCTCGTTGTGTTAATGATATTGTTTTAGTCGATGAGAGTTCAAGTGAAACTAGTTCAAGACTTGAATTATGGAAGCAAACCTTGAGAACTAAATGTTTTAAATTGAGTGGGTTAAGACCAATTATATGAGATCTAGATCTATATAGTTAAGTTGGATAGACAAAAAGTTTCTAAGAAGTTTAATTAATTAAACGTTTTAGATATCTTAGATCAGTTATTCAGCAAAATAAAAAGATAGATAAAGATATTACTTATAGAGGGGCATTAGGAGTTCTGTATGATGAGCCGGTGCCTCTTATACTAAAAAGAAAAATTCTATGAGGCCATTATTAGACCTTTCCATGTAAATCTACAAACAAGTATTATTCACCAGGAACTATTGTGATCTTCCCATCATCAAGATTGATTTAACTTCTTACAACAGTAATCCATGTTTCCCACCTTACGCTCTTCAACTAGCATAGCAGTCCTTGGTCTCCACAAAGATGCATCAGATTTATGCATACACGTACATGTCATTTGTTTTAGAATATCATATTCTTATTGTTTGTTTCCTTTATATATATATATATATATACACTTTGTTGCATGATTTGCCCAGCCTTTTCTGCTTTGTTATTGAGTGAAATACAATTTGTTAGATCCGTGAAAACATCTGACGCATGGAAGAAAACAATTATAGTGTCTAGAAAAAAAAAATAGAGGTCAAAAGACACTGATAGTGCATGGCAACCTAATTATGCTATTGGCTTATAACTTACATGGAATCTGCCTTAGTCATCATGGTTCAAGACAATTTAAGCCTATGTTATTGGCAACAAGCTACCCATCCATAACAATCTAACTGATGTGGGACTATCGGTGGACACAACCTGAAATAAAGCATACAATTCAGGGCGAAGTTGATGAAACTCTCATTTGTACTTTTGTTGAAAAGTCAACTAATCTATTATCAACAAGAAAACATAAAAAACGTAAAAGGCAAAACTGGGAATAATTTAACTGGGGTTTGTTACATACATTTTGATCAGGCTTGAACGCTTGTTCGTTTTTTCTGTTGGAGCTTTGCACCAAGAAACTCCAAAAACCACGAGGTTTTCTAACCACACAGACACAATCATAAGTACACAATCTAAGTATAAAAACAAGCAAAACGTGACAACTTAAAATAGTTGAGACAGTATTCATGTCATAGAAGTGAATATGAAAATTGCCGAGGCTAGATACATGAAACTCACTCATCTTCAGGGTTCTGAATGCTTACACCCTCACCGGATGTTTTTCCAATCTCTTTCACCCTTCCCGGATCACTGGCAGAAGGCAGTGAGCAATCATCACTCTCACCCTAGTTGGACGGTAGGATTTCGTCATGGATAAAAATTGGAGCAAATTCTATTTTCCACTTGACATAAAAGTTTGTCTCATATTCAGCGTTAAACATGAGAAAAAAATATGCATTTAAATAACAGGCTAGTTAAAAATTTAAACAACAATGATAAGGAAACTTGATGCTCTATGAACCTATCTATTATGGAAAGCTAAATCAGATGACAGGTTTAGATATACCCAGCAGCCTTTTTCACGAAGGAGATTATCGACATCCATTCCAAACATAATTCCCAATTTTGGTTTCAATAATCATGACCAAAAGAAGTTGACTTTCTTGATGCGTGTTAAAGCAACTTACATGTTAAATGTGAGACATTCTAGAAATAATTTACCTCAACAAAGCCTCAGGGCTCATTGTTTATGCTTGAAACAATCTCAACATGCATGCTTCTAAATCATTTAATAAGAGAAACAATCAATAATTTACCTGTTCTAACGAGGCAGCCTTTGCTCTAAAGGATGCCTCGAGAAACTCAGCCTCTTTCTTGAGTTTCCGTATCCTCTCAAGGTCCGAACAAGCAGCTCGTAAATGTTCTTTTCCATTGTTTGAATTAGAAAGATATAATTCTTGCAGTAAATCTTCTAATCTTCTAAGAGCTTCTTCAACACTTTCAAGTGCCTGCAGCCGGTAATAAATGGATTTAAGGTTCAAAATTTCATATAATATTTCATCAATATGTTTAAGACCAAGAAAATCATAAACAAGATACTAATAACAGAACTAAGAAAAATAAGGCAAACAGATTAAAAAAAAGTGGGAAGCAGGAAGAACCATGTAGTAGCATGTTTAGTGGAAGATATTGCAACATAAATAATTAAAATGTGCAAGTTATGGATCTATTTAATAAGTCGCTATTTGGTTACAAGGAAAAAAGTTTGTACTTGACTCATCATTCTACTGTTTGGCAATTAAAAGAAACTTTAGACAGAAGAATATAAATACCTGCATTTTTACATCAACTTAAACAAAAGCTTCATAAGAAAATTTACTTGCAGGGGTAAAACTATGGATAGATCCTCACTAGGCCCTGTATTGGTTAAAGCCTTCTACATTAGGACATTTTATATCATTAAAATTCCTGTTACTAAAGTAAGAAATGGCTTTTGAGAGAAAGTGAAAGAATGTCATTAATCAGAATTTTTTCTTTGAGTAGCCTTCTCATTTTTTTCAAAATTGAAAGAATTTATTGATGTTTGAATAACTTTCTATACCTTTTGCTACTTTGACTAAAAATGGATCATGCATAGAGACACATACTCCTTTTCAGTTCCATTGCAATTATGAACCAAGTTATAAGCATTTTCACTCGAAGTAGATTGAATATGCCAATATAGGCATATTCACTTGCATTGCCATAGGCACCAAGAAGTCACCTATCTGTTCACTTGCATAGCAAGCCATAAATAACAGGCAAAATGCTTCTGCAACTCCAACAATGTTTGGATCATTTTATAAACAAATTATCCGCAGTTTATTGTAGGAAAAAACTGTGCATCGATCAGCACCACAACTGCTTACATGACCAATGGCAAAAACCTTATGTTCCAAATATCTAGCCATACATGACCACCACACCAGAACAGTAAATGTAGCATTTCCAATAGCCATGAAGAATTATCATGCCTTTTACCAACCACCTTCTCAATCATTTTGAAATTCTTATTGATGAAGTATGCTCCATCCAACATCATGCAACAAAGATCATATTCTAAGTTATGGATGATAAGCACAACTATTATTTTACTAGATAACACTGAAATACACCATTGGATAACAATGCCCTCACTCTATATATGTCTGAATTATTAAATGCATAAATTTCAGTCAACTTCTTTCTTAGTAACCAGAAAATTACATTTCTGTTATTCTTCAATATTTGTTTCCAATCTGATGGGCATCCATCGATTTTTAACCTCAAAATGAATGATTAATAATTGTGACACTCCTCGATACCCACCCTTACCTATGCTAAGATCCGAGTTCTATACTACCCAAACCAAAAAAAGTCTTTTTTCTTGTGGCTTGTAAGTTGCCAATCTGATCAAGACATGATTGATACCTCATCAAAGGATTCTAGCTCTGACTGTTCCAATAAATTTGTTTCAAGTCCATGCTGAACTTGAAGCTCCACAATGTCTTCTTTACTTCTATTCCTGGAGGACATTTACTGCATAAATGAATTGTTGCAACAGAAAATAAAGCACACTTTGGGAACTACAATGAGAACTTACATAAGCACACCAAGTTGTTCCATGCATTCGTTGACCATGCTGTGCCTAGAACACACACAACAAAGGACCATTAAGCGATGTCAGATAATTACTCATGAACAGAACACAGAATAGTATAAAAAAATAAATATCACAATTCACAAGTATGTTAGACTTGTAACAAACATAAAGACTATTGCATACCCTCTGGAAAGGAATCGAGCTGCCTTTATGTGTGATGGGTTCTCAAGCCATGTACTGTACTTAATAAAACTTGTTATCCAGTAAGAACAAACTTTTAATACTTGGGAAATAGCTTCTCTTTTGGTGATCCCTTCCTTATTATCTTTATTATCAATTTTCACATTAGATATGCTACTTCGATAAAAGGGAAGCCAGTCCAGCTCTTCACAAACTACCTACGGAGCAAAATCACACAATCAAAATTATGGGATTGAAAAAAAAAAACTTAGTTCTAATAGAGCCAACCTCCACATAAAACTGATAGGAACTAATTGAAGAAAGTTGAGGATAGTATAATACACTTCCCCCTATAAGATACCTGAAAACAAGCAACTCAATCAATCAAATGAGGTTCCAGGGAATAGTGAAATTCCAAATCACAGATGGAAACTGGGAAACAAATGAAACCTCATAAGTCAACGAGGAGAAAAAAATTGTGTGTCCACACCTTATGATGCCTTCAATCTGTTCATTTGACATATTTATAGCATTTGAAGACAGAAACGACTGCGTACTTCTGCTCAAAGCAATAAAGAAGCCAAATATTGCTAAATCCTTTTCCAGTACCTGTAGCAAAGGACCAAGTAGTCCACTTCATCACCAATTAGAAACTAAGAATGTCCAAATATAGCAAAGGGACAAAAAAAAGCAGATAAGAGGCAGTAATATCAAAATTAAAACAAAAAAGAACATGCCACATGATCAGCTTATGGTCAAAAGATAAATTCACCTTGTTATACATGCATGTGAGCCAGTTCAGTTATATTTGTAAAGGACCCTTTAAGTTATTCCATATAACTCCTTGATCCCCTGCATGTATATGCCATACTCCTTAAATTTTGTCAATAACTCTTTAATCATTATTTGATTCTGTTTGACAAAGGGCTTCACATATAATGAAATGCATCATTTTGAGTCCATCAGCTCTACAAACTCAACCTAACATGTCTTCTCCTTTCTTGTGATTTCAAGTGCCAAGGAAGATTGTGGATTAAGATACAGTTTTGTACCATTACATATGGCACAGGACTTCCATCTCAAAGAAGTACCAGCAGCATAGAGATGCATATTTTTCTGCCAGTCTATTCTACTATTGCAGCCTAACACTTTATTTCAGGATCTTATTGGTGATGTATTTATACTCATGTAATGAGAACAAATATTGTAACCATAGGTGTATACATGGACAGGTGTATGTATATATATAAGATTATAAGATTCCAAAATGACTATGACAAACAGGGAGACAATCATTGGAAGTGTAACAAATCTCAAACCTCAATACTCTCACATGTCGTTAGTCTAGACCATATCTTTTCCCGGTCAATAGCTAGCCGCAGCTGCTTTTGCACAAGATTGACCCAAAATGCTCTCTCTTCAGCTTTGTGATCGTTGTCAAATTCACCTGTAGCAGCTCTAGGACCAAAATGGACAAGGAATTCTCTACATAGACCAATATCTTTCATAGAACTATATGCTTTCTTTATTGGAAGAAAATCAAGAAGCATTTCCATGAATCTACCAGTAATATCAGGAACCATCGAGGAGAACTGTGAACAAGATACTTTTGCTGTTCCAAGCTTTCTGACAGACGCAAGGCAACTCAAAGCAAGCATAATAAGTGATAGATCACTTGCAATGCCAGAATCTGATGATTCTCCTTTCTGGTATCTGACACAAAAAGATAAATATGATCATCCTCAGTATTTTCAAGATCATATAGACATGTTAAGTTAAATTTATCTTAAAAAGGAATGGATGACTTACAACTTTGTTGCAGAATTAAAGCGGATATCCCTCTCAAACAGATTGATGAATGTTGTTACAACCACTGGATGTTGGTGATTCCAAAACCATTCGTATGTGGCAGTGTGCTTGCTAGACAATTGATCTTGGACAGTGCTCTCCAATGGAGCACAAAGTCTCAGTAAACTGCAGTTAAGAAAATATTTGATCATGCAAAACATTTAGAGTAAAGAAATTAACAAAAATAAAAAGAAGAAAGCAGAAAGATAACTTGAAATATACTTGAAAACAAGAACATTTTTGTTGCATCATTGACAAACATTAGGATCTATCAAATTTTTGTTATCATACTAGAGATTAGTCGATATGACACCAACATTTGTAAGATATATATGCATATCTTCTTGAATAATTGTTTTCCTTATTGTTCTGAAGCGCAAGATTGCTGAACTTAACAGAGCCATTTGTGTGGTTCTGAACGTACCGCTACCTTAAAACTCTTGTAATGAGTAAAACAAAATAACCAAGAATACAATTCGATGTAAAGAAGATGAACTAACAACCTCCATGAGAAATAAGGAGACCAAGAGCACACTGGTAAGTCAAGCTGATAAAGCAAGTAATATACCCATGATATGCAAAACATATCATAGTGAATATTTGGCACAAGTCAATATGATAAGTCATGGTAACACATCAAGATATGTAACTAGCATCAGATGAGATGGTGGGCCACAATACATGTAATATCAACAACATGTTCACATAATTTTCAGCGAAAATATAGCTGATGCAATTTAGTTGCTTAAATGCTATAAGATTGTGCATTCCGCTATCCAAAGATATGTAGCAAAACAATGTGAAATAGCATCAATATAATAACTCAACAATAAGATGCATTTTACAGAAAATCTTGGAATCGGATTAAATACAGCACTCCAGCAATGGCTCACCTTCACAAATAGTAACGTATGAACCAATAACAAAATGCTCAAGACATATGATCTTTCCATAATTTAGAGCATATGGCACTTGAATATCTTCATCAGAGATGATGTAGCATATGCAGATCGATACGTTTGCTACACAACACTGATTACCCAACTTCACAAATGTGTTTTAGAAATTGGTCGAACTGGTATGATATTGACATATCGGATGATATACTGACCTATACTGTCCCGTATCAGCAGAAAAAAAAAACACTAAAAATATTGTTAACCGAATGATACCAATCCATATGGTGCAGAATTGTACTTTGATTGAACTGCTAAATATTGACAAGTAATATCAGCCATCTGCCAAATATTAATATAGGTTTCAGAAACTGCTCCGAGTGATACGGATGTACCAATCTGTACCACTTGATATCACCGAAAAAAATGAAAACCTACTGGTACAAACCTATATAGTCTAGAACTCGTTCTTGCTTGAACCATTAAATACTTGATTGATTAGATTTTTCATTTAACAAGATTTTTTTTGGAATACAAGGTTTTCTCGTCCATGAAATTTAATGATCCCATGAAACAACCCACGCATCACCAGTGTAGTTGTGTGGTCCTTGCTCTGTGGTGTGTGCGTGTGCATGTCTCTCTCTCTCTCTCTCTCTCTCTCTCTCTCTCTCTCTCTCTCTCTCTCTCTCTCTCTCTCTCTCTCTCTATATATATATATATATATATATATATATATATAATTGAATTCCTACATATTTATTATGGCAGGGTTTTTGAAAAAGGTACATTATCAAAAACACATAATGATATAAAATCATGCCACATCTTAAATTAAGTGTAAATCAAAGGATTAAGACATTAAAACTGAAGCACCAAGGATGCAAAGACATAAGTCCTATACCTCAAAGTTCACACAGAATAATATTAAACAAAAGAAAGCAGATAATTGGGATACATGAGGATTCAGTTTTAACCTTGTGTTATATTAGAACAGGTGATAAAGCTATGCACCAAAGAGATACAACAAGCAAAAAAGAAACAAGAGAAATGCGAGTATGATTACAATGACAAAATCTGAATGCACTGTCAAAGCACATAACTAAACAAAATTGAAACCAAATTGGCAGGATGAAGACAACCTAATATACAAACCAGAACATCTTCAGAAAGAGATATTATGATCAGATTGGCAAAGAGCTGAAATAAAGACAGAAAAATAAGAATCAATAACCTTCTTTGCACAGAAACATTAACATCTCTGTCTCTTCCATCTCCTCGTGATGAAATCTCAATAACTGCTTGCAGAAAGGAATGTACAGCAGCCTGGAAGCAATAAACTGTGAAATCCTAGGTTGTATACGAGATGAAACTAGAATTGGTTCAAGGTAGCCAGATCTTATTTTATCGTGGATGGTACTATGATAAACATGATCAATATTTAAGCATTTCCTTTTATACCATCCTCATAACAAAAGCTTATGTGCAAATAGAAAGCATCATCCTACACACTTCCACAGATAATTAAATGAGATTAAGAAGCAAAACACAATTAAGATTCAATATACAAGAAGCATCATAAACATTTACCTATTCATCTGGCAGAAAAATTAAGAAATTACGTAGTCTAAATTCTAAAAGATAGTAGCCAAAGACTCAACAAACAACAGGATAATTGTTCCTGAATCTTTTGATTCTTAATCATCATTAACCTTGAATTTAAGTATTCTATAAAGAAAATAATAAGCAAATCAGAATACGGATTATGTTTTCAGATCAAGAAGGAGAAAATGCACCAGGAGCAGTTTCTGATAGATAATGCAGTGTACCTGGTAAGATAGTCTCTTAATCCATGCATTCTTGTCCACTCCAAGCCAAGCCTTCGAGAACCAAGAGCTTTTCGACAATGAACTATGCTCTTGAATAGCCAACTCAACAGCCCTTGATGCATCATGTATGGACTGGACCAATCCACTGCTAAGGTCATCACCTTGTAAATATTCATCTAACTTAATCCTCATCTCCTCCACTTCACTGTTAGAAGTTGCTTGTGGAGTTCCATTGACAACTACACTATCATCGGTAGAGGCTAGTGCTATGCTTTGTGTCATCCTTCTTGCTTGGTAAATGGGTGAATGAATCTTTTTTATTTCTAGCCACCCACACGTGGGGTTTGCTTTACCATATTCTGACCGAACATGCCTTGAGAACCTTTTTTTGGAAAACCGACAATAGAATATATGCTGATTTCGATCAGCCATGCCTTGGCAGAGAAATTTGCCATTTGATGAATAGGAACTCCTGGAAAATGAAATTCTATTAGTACAAATTATTTTTTACAGTCTAGATGCAAACCTACATACTAATAAAGTTGTTCAGAAATAGGAACTCAATCTAAACCAATCTTTACTTGCATGATCTTCGACATGATCGCACGTTATTCTTAGACAGCATTCGATCACGAATATCATGAAACCAATTCTACAACCAAGACTGCTCATAGCAAGCACATAGATATTATATTCTGAGAGGGCATATTTCACATGCATCATGCCTTTTAGGCGATGGAAAAAATCCAGCGGACCTTTGGCTTAATCAACTCGTGGTCTAGCTTGTTCATGAAGCATTGCACCAGTTTCTTTATGTAAATTCTTTCGTGGGATATGGGCCCGGAAGATAAATTTTGACCCAGTTCGCAAGATCACACCATCAATAAGCTAATGCTGGCTTTACCCTTCAAAGCTTCCTCTCTCCATGGGACCAAATTAGCCAAAATAAAGCCTATGATAACTAGTGAGACTCCTTACTCTGATCGGAGGGTGACATCTGGGGCAAAATTTATAGTGTCATGTCATTTGTTAACCAAATATTTGCATAGAAGACCATGAGTTCATTGTCGTCCCTGAACACAACCTTTCTTGCACTCGATGATCGTACTAAAATCAAGATGGGGCGAGATCAATCGAACAGTTGCACAACCAAATCGAATTTTGTGAAAATCCTTGAAGGAAAGGGGAAAGAAGAACATATTTGCGCGCATTAGGGTACAAGAAACCACCTCGTGATCGGACTCTCGCCGCCACGACGGGAGGAACGGGCGGCGACATGGGGAGCGGCCATCGCCATCGCCTTCGGATCGGACCGCGGCGGCGGATCTGCCCTCCGAGGAAAGCGAGCGAGCGAGCGGCTTCTTGAAAGGCGGCGGCGGGAGGAGAAGGGTGCGCTTGCCGTGCAACAATCGGTAGATAGGGTTTATATCGGCGGAGGAATGTGTGGTGGCGAATGCTCGAGCGCGGCAGCGGGTTTGAGGTAGTTTGGGTGTCCAACGTGCGCTCGAGTCGACCGCCGCAGGTCGTCTCCTCCCACCGGAACCAACCAAATTTAACTTCTTCCCGATAACTTATTTCCTAATACAATGAGCTCAAACAGCTGGCTATCGTGGTTCTTTTTAATCCTCAGACACCCAAAACCATATACCCAAATGAACACCCTGGTCAAAGAATGATCCTGGAGATGATCAACGTACCTGCTTGCCGTCAGATCGAGGGTGCAGATTGTTTGAGTGCTCTTTCCCGGACATCGTTCGCGTGTGTAAAAAAACTACTTGATTTTTACTAATACATTAATTATTAGGATAATGTCGACAACGCAGGAAGGGGATGAACAACGTGAAGTCTAATTTGTATTTTACTCGATTGTGTTTGATCAAGAAATAAATACTCGATTTCTTGATGAAGAAATTAGAGTTCGATGCATTCGGATCCGGATCTGCAACCCTGGTGGATTCTAGGATCCGATAACGCTACTACTTATTGCCGAAGGCCCAAATTGATCCAATAAGCAAGAAAAGAAACCCCTTCAACCCACATGGAATCGTTTAGTCATCGTTTGTATATGAGCCATCTGGACTTCCTACACATCTTAACCTCGCGAGGTTTCATGGACACCCGAAGTCGTTTCCGAGGGTAAAGATTACTTTACGCTAGACATTGGTTTCCCTATTTTGCACTTCTCGGCATGAGAGCAGTTATTTGAATGTATGTATTAGAAATGTGATAAGACCTTAAGGTTTTATCGTAAAAGAAGGAATAACTCTCGTACCAAATGATAAGATCCCAAAGTTTTATCGTAAATAAGAATGATAATAATCACTTCGAGGGGATCGACCTCCTTGATGAGGGGATTAGCGATTGCTTCGAGGGGATCGACCTCTTAAGATTTGTCATAATAAACTGGAATAACATTTCATTAATTAACTGATTGATTGATTTAAAGAAATGATTACATCACTATTTATAGAATTTCACCTGGAGTCCATCAGGACTTAGATTCTTAAAATTTATCGTAACAAATTGGAATAATATTTCATTAATTAACTGATTGATTGATTTAAAGAAAGTGTTACATTACTATTTATAGAGTTTCACCTGGAGTGTATCAGGACTTAGACTCTTAATAATAATTAAATATTAAATAAATATCTATCCGATTTTAATTAAATTAAATAATCTTAATAAATAACTGAACTAAACTGACCTAATAAACATTATTCAAAAGCTCATAATCCTAACAAAATACTGTTAAAATATTAAAACATATGACAAAATTTTAATGGAGAGAAGTGGTATTGTTGAAAGCCCAAAAGATGAACTTAATTATGGCAAGGCGAGAGGGAGACAAACTTTTGTGCCGTGTCTATATTTGGATGAACAGGCACACAAAAGATCCAACTTTCCTGCTTTTTTTTTTTTTTTCTTCTTCTTCCTTCTTCTTTTTGCCTTGATCTCCTTTTCGACAATTACATGGGCTAAAAAGACTATATCGAACCACCTGTCAGCCTTCATTGCTTTGCTCTTATAATCTTATGCCCTGACATTGCTGCTAGTTAGAAATCTGTCCGTCCGTTGTATATTTACTGGTCATAAATCCCAAGAGATTTCAAAGTATTTTTTGACATCAACCAATCCATCAAAGCCTAGAATACATAGGTACTCATAGAATAAATCGAACTTTGATTTCTATGGCTTCTTTACTTTGTATAGAGTTTGTCTAGACTTTCGATGAATTATTTGTCTCCCATGATATCGATTCCAGAAATTTCTTGGTGACACCAACGCATCTCGAAGTCTTGAGCTTTCTTTCAGTAAGAGTAAGTATGCCGATCACCCGTTCCCTTGTAACACCTGGAGCTTCTGTCAATAGAAGATTTGGATAAGATCAATATAGAGTATTCGTTCTCTCAAATAGTACCCTCATCGTAGAAGTTATCAACTCGACGAAATGCTTGAGTGCCCTAACTCTGAGACAAGAAGGAGATGGAGACATGTCGACAGACACGTCGTTCCGGTGCACTGATGTGCATGTCCATCTCGGATGGCGTTCCACATCACTGTAGGCCATGACAACCAAATGAATCGGTTCACATCCACATAGAGGAGCCATTTCTTCCTCGGCGAAGAAGAATCAACTGTGCTTCCTACTCACAAGCTCCCATCCAAACTAAAGGAGCACTTGGAATCAGACGGATGGCTATGACTATGACCCAATGCCTACCTATACCAACAGCATGGCATCACATCCTGCATTACGGCCCCGCTCCTTTGCTAATGTTGGTGGAGATGATGGCCACCACTTCCACAGTATCAGCCATTATGAGATCATCCACCCCTCGCCCTGCTTCTCGAGTCAAAAGATGGTGGTCCTAAACGCAGTGTTTGATTCATATCTTTCCTTCTAAAACTAGGACATGACACTGCAACAGTTTCGCTTTTTGTTGTGTGCTGGGCTTGATGGTAGTGATCTCTCTGTCAGAATCATGTGTTACGGGGTGTTAGGAAACACGCTTTCGGCCAAGTTATGTCAAGTAGCCAGAAAAGGAGGATCATTGAATACATGCATCGATCAAAAAAGTTGGTAGGTTGAGGATGAAATGATAACCATTGAGCGAGTCGTTGCTTAGTTTACTTCACAGGTGTCTGAAGCAAATGACCATTATGACAATGGAGGAGTTGTCACTGGCAGAAGGACGATCGATCTCTTATTACTCGTCCTTCTCCCGATTTTATTCTCATTGTCTCGTTTTCTGAGAACAGAGACAAATAAAAGGAGAAAAAGATTAATAGACAAGAAATGGTCTAGTGGTTGCGATTGAAATGAAAGAGGAGCAGACTTCAGTATTTCCAGCGAAGAAACAGAGGCAAGAGTTCTTCACAGTAGTTTAGGAGAGGAAGGGACGTACAGAGATCACGAGCGCGCAAAGATTGGCGCCGCTCACGTGTCTTGGTCCAGTCACTATTCAGTGAAAGAGTCCCTTTCCTGACGGAGGCGGATTGCCAAAGAAGTCCTATCGACCAATGAGAAGGCGTCTTTTCCCGCTTGGTGGCTTGGCCGTGACAGGGGAACAAGATAAAGCAAGAACCAAAGGAACCCACCGGCCTGGGCGGTGCCGCTTGTCCGGAAGCGCCCCTCCCCAGGTGGCCGCCGGACCCACGCCGTCCTCTCCCGCCTGTCTCCGTCACGTGGCCTCGCCATCCACCGACGTAACCGAGCGGGTCCCACTCGGACGGACTCAGGTGGGCCGTCCGATATCATCCCCCCACCCCCTTGCGCGAGGTTCGCTGGCCGCGGCCCCGCCATTGTGGGACCCGCTTTCCTGCCAAGGAGAGGCCACGAGCGTACGTACCGCAGTGCGGGCCAGCCACGTAGCCCGTTTAAAGGAACAGTTGATCCTATAATGATGCTTACGTGGATGTCTCTGAGTTTCCAACTCATTATCCTACACCGCCCCCTGAGTATGGACGCCGTTTAAATATGAGCTTTCTACGTGTGGACGTATAGTTGTTTACGTACTATTTAACATATAATATATATATATATATATATATTATATGTATATATATTGTTGTGGGGTGTATGAATCTCCATCCACATGGGCTCACACAATCCGAGGCATATGCTCAACAAACGAAAATGGCTATGCATATCTTCCTCCACCAATATACCGCAATAATGGTGTTCCGGCAAGCCAACACTGTGTGGTTGCTTGCCTGTAAAGGTCTCACACTGCCATCGAGTTCCTCGTATAAATACCCTCACAACCCCAAGAGCTGGCTCCATCCCACCCACTCCTATCTCTGTGCTCTGTTGTGCTTGCAGCCTCCTCTTCTTTCTCTGCCTCTCTCCCATGGCTTCCGTTGAGGTGAGAGCCAATATCCTCCTCATCCATCTCTTACTTAGCATGAATTATTAGGTTGCATGGATCCTTAAACAAAGATCGGAATGATATACTTGATTTTTCATAGGTGATTTCTCTCATGTTGAAAACTACATCTTATTATAAAGGGTATACAGTAGCAGAGGCGATTTAACACAAAAGTTTGTCTACGTGATGGGATTCTGATACTTCCATCTAGCCAAACTCTACGACGTGCATGCCATTTAGATCTTGTGATCACGCTGAATTCGTTTAATCTAAAGACAATAAGTTGACAGAGAGCGATCGACGACTTTGAAGCTTGATCTATGGTGACGACTCTGTGATGCATGCAGGTGGAATCAGCTCCAGTTGTCGAGGTGCCAGTAGAAGCCCCCGCCACCCCTGCCGAAGCGGAAGACGGGGCACCGCCTGCCGTGGAAGAGGTGGTTGAGACCGAAGCCGTAGCCGAACCTGCAGAAGAGCCCAAAGAAGAAGCCCCGGCGGCAACGGAACCACCAGCAGCGGAACCCACAGCAGAGGTCGCTCCGGAGCCTGAGGAGAAGCCCGTCGAAGAGCCTTCGGCAGTCGAGGTGGCGGAGGCGGCGGTGGAGGCCGAGCCAGCTGTCGCCGAGCCCACAGAAGAAGCTAAGCCCGAGGCCGAGCCCGAGATCGCCGCACCTGCAGCCGAGGAATCGTCTGAACCCGCCGTAGAAGAGCCGAAATCCGTGGAGGAGCCACCGGCTGCTGTGGAGGAGGTGAAGGCCGAGGAAGCGGCAGAAGAGAAGGCCGAGTAGGATGCTGCTTCGGTCGCGATCATTTTGGATGCTGTTAAGGTTCACAATAAGAGATTAAGGATTAAAGCCTACTACTATTATCCTAATATTAAGGAGAGTGTGAGGCTATTTGGGTCTGCTGGATCATGAGAAGTATATATAGTGCTGGTGTCTTCGCCATGCCTTTTCCAGTTTGTGTTGTAGTTCCTTGATTACTCCCTGGCTGTTTTACTATATACTGTCCTGTGAGTTTAATATCAAGGTGTTTTTATCGATCTCTCAATTACTCTCTTTATTCGTTTAATGCAGGTTTAAGGTGTCCGTTATTTTTTTAATGCTATATATATATATATATATATATATATAATGTTTCTTACAGTGATCAGACCTGATGCAAGTAGTAATTAACTATCCAAAAAGGCAAAAAAAGGAAGAGGAAAGAAAGTAATAATTCAAGAACTCATGCGTCGGTGGACTAAGGAAAGGGGGTGTTGAGTACCTTGCAAAGGCATAAGGATCAAAAGAAGGAGAGAGGGAGAGAGCGGAAAAGAGTATCCTGCCACCCGAAAGCACAACCTATCACTTGAGCAGGTCTTTGGACTAAAGGAGACTGTGTCTCTTTCTTTCTTTGATTTGATTTGTCATCTCACTTGATGCACGAAGGAAGTTGATTGAATGTCAAGGAATTAATGAATTGGATAACATGCGATAGGAGAAGATGACATTTTCAATAAATAAGAATTATATTATATATAATTCTAAGAATACTAATTTTTATAATTTCATAACAAAATTTTACTAGATTGTCAACCTCACTATCATGGTTGGTGTTTGTAATTTCATATATCAATAGGGCTCGGATCAATAAGGTATCAAACTATATCAATGTATCAATTATCACTATAACGATACATATTGAGTCTCGGAAAAAATATAAGAAAGATTAGAATAAAAGCAAAAATGGAATCAATAAAATGATTTTATGGAATCAATAAATTATGTTGGTATCATCCAATACGATATGGTATGTAAACATTGATTATAGTAAGTAAACATGAAAAACCTCAAAGTAGGTTTATTACCTTCAATTAATCCTTCAATTTATATCAGAACAAGAATTTGGTTTCATGTCAACTGTGGGGCCGGAATGTTTCAACTCCACTTGAATCATCAGCAAGGAATTCGGCAGCTGTTCTTCCCATAAAACTCTTTTCTTATATATTTTATGCATGTTTAATTCCCTTCTAGCTTCACGTCTGGTAAACATACAAGGCACAAACGTCGAAGGAAGGCCTCCAGTTACATTGACCTGGAACATACATCGTTCGCATAGCTAAGCTGACCCAGTTGCTGAAGCGAAGCCAAGAAAGCCAGTGCTGTTCTAATGATCGATGCTTCCCTCCTTCGTTCTTATGCCTTTGTTTACGTGTCGCCGACATCCCTCGTTCCTCCTTGCTTTCACGCAAGCCTCAAAGGCCCACCTTATTCTCCCCAACAAGTAGGGCGTACAAGAAGCAACATCCAAATCCTCATGAAGAACAGCTAACTAATACATATCTGCTAATCTCCGATAACTCCAGCCCAAACCCATCAAATCAGCCTACTCACAACCCACTCACCCAATCAAATTAACTCAGAGTTAACGGGCTATTAATCGTGTGATCAACCTTATTTGAGTCATTAGAAACTTCGTTATATGTATACATATATGTATATATATATATATACATATATATATATATATATATATATATGCACCAATTCAGCAGTTGGTACTCCCAGCATTGCAGCAATGGAGTTTCTCAGGACAGCCGCCATGGCCATACTGCTGCTGTCGATGACTTTCGAGGGCGGCGAAGCCGTCTGCAACATGACACAGGAAGGTTTCGATGCGTGCAAGCCTTCGGTGACGCCGCCGAATCCACCGCCGCCGTCGGCGGCGTGCTGCAAGGCCCTCGCCAACGCAGACCTGCCGTGCCTCTGCTCCTACAAGAACTCGCCGCTGCTGCCCGCGCTGGGAATCGACCCCGGCCTGGCCATGACGCTGCCTCCAAAGTGCAACCTCAAATTACCAGCAAATTGTTGATGGAGGTGGCGAGGTTCAGTCATTGGGATGATGTGCTTATCATCAGATGTCGATTACTCCTTCGTGATATCAAGTGCATGGAATAAGCAGTGTCATGCGTCGTCGACCGGTGCATCCAGCAGTAGCTGTCTAGTTGTTGAACGTGTGATATTGTGTGCACAAGTATCAAAGTTCATGCAAATAATCTCCTGTTTCTTTACTAGATCCAAGCAATGGATTATACATGATTAATGGTTTGAAATTGTGTGTTAAATTAGCTAGCAGATTGCAGATCTGGATCTGCTCATCTTCTTCAACATTCTCGGTGGGCAATACAAACGTGCTCACGTGCTGCAGTCATCGACCTCTCTATTCCTCTTCCGCCGTCAGACCATTAGAAAAGCTTACACCATATAAACTATATTTTGGTCGTGATTAGATCTGCCCGTGAACTCCTAATACTGCCGATCTTAACTCACGGGCTCAATTCAATCTGCGTTTGATATCGTGCTCTAAAGTTGAAATCGATGGGTGAGACAGAATTTATTCATTCGTCTCCTTGATTTCGAGTAATACGATCAAACAGTGTAGTTCATGCCAACTTGCATCAAGTTCTTGTTGGGTATCTGAAGGTCGACGAGCCCCTGCCGGAAGTTTCTCCGCAAGAAATCATAGACGTAGTCGACGACCACCTTCTTCACCAAGCTGGAATTCTTGCTCGCCCTGACCTCGCTGTGACCCAGCAAGTAGACGACTCCTGCGGCGCAGGAGCGTTCCAAGAACCTGATCTCCTCCTCTGCCTCTACCTTCTCTCGGCAGCCTCCCTCCATGGCTTCCACCCGAATAAAAGACTTGAGCTGCGCCATGAGCAGGCACTCGAAGACCTCGCAGCCGACTCGCCGATCCCGGTAGCCATACCTCACGATGCACCTGTACATCCCGTGATCCTCCGGACCAACTCTGCGAAGCAAGAAGCGCTCCTCTGCCGGCACGTTGCTCACCGGCAAGTACTTGACGGAGACGAAAACGAGCACCGAGTGCATGGCGGGGAGGTTGGTGAGGAAGTGGCGGAATATTGCGGGGATGCCTTGCGTCAGCTCGGTGTAGAGAAGGCCGACGCCGGGAACCCGAGCGACGCCGAGGTTGGAACCAAGCCCACTCAAGTACTCTGCAGACACCTTCTGTTCCACTTCGAATGCGTGGCGCTTGCTTTGGACGTAGTGCCACACATACATGACGAAGAAGAGCAGCGCTGCAAGTGTCAGTGGAAGATAGCCTCCTTCACTGAACTTGTAGAGCACCGATGAGAAGTACAGGAGCTCAAAGGAGAAGACCACGAGAACAAACATCGCTATAAGGACAACGCTTGTCTGCCATATCATCAGCATAATTAGGATGAGAAGAGAGGAGGTGATGATCATCACCGCGACCACCGCGATCCCTGTGGCGCGCGGAAGCAGCAGTTAGTCCACGGCAGATCAAGAACACACGGGCAAAAAGCATTACCGTAGGCGTTCCCGATCTTGGACGTCTCTCTGAAGGAGGCTGTGACCATGACGCAGGCGAACATGAGAAGGAAATTTATCTCAGGAATGTAGACCTGCCCTCCGTGCTCGTGAGAGGTGTGGACGACGCGGACTCGAGGGAAGCAACCCAAGGCCATCGACTGCTTCACGATGGCAAATGTGGCCGAGATCATCGCCTGACTCGCAATTATGGAAGCCAGGACGGCGATTACGAACATGGGCCAGTACACAGACTCTGCAAGCAGCAAAATAAGAATTCGAACCAATGCAACTCATGATCACAAATCTGCTTACAGTCTTCTTTGAATGGAAGCTCACCTGGAGTAGACTTGTAGAAGGCATCAGCCACATGGTCAGGAAAGTTAGACAGGTATGCAGCTTGTCCCAAATAAGCACAGAGTAAGCAGGGGTAAACCAATCCAGTGAATGCAACCTAGCAACATTTTATTAGATTGAAAGGGAGGCTTCTTATGAGTTTGGAATTTGAGGTATGAATAGGGTGAAGTACCTGAATTGCTCTCACTGAGAAGTGTCCCAGATCAGCAAACATAGCTTCTGTTCCGGTGATGCAGAGAACAACTCCTCCCAGGGAGATCCATGCCTCTTTCGGATTCCTCTTCAAGTAGGAGCTTATGTAGATGGGGTTGAAGGCCCTCACCACTGTGGAGTCATGGCGGATCAAGTTGGAGATTCCAATGATTCCTATGAACAAGCACCAGAAGAGGATTGCCGGAGCAAATGTGTAGCCCACTTTGTCAGTCCCAAACCTTTGAACGGAGAAGAGAAGCACCAGCACAGCCACTGATATCAGCGCTACTACATCTAGTATTCCATCGACCAAAACAGTGCTAATTAGCTGACCTTCAAAGTTCTGTCAACATCAAGTAGCTCTCCGAAGTGAATAATCTTTACCTTTGCTCAGTGCTGCATCCATTTTCTTGATTCCATCTACTGCTGATAGAACTGCGTCGTCAGATTTCTCCCAACAGTCAGGAGCAAGACAAATCTCCATCTGATAAGAAAGGCACCAACAAAGAGAGTTGACTGATCAGACCTGAGATGCAAGGAGTTAGAATTCCATCTCCGACGACCATGCAAGTCCCGAAGAGGGTCAGAGAGAGAAGGATAGTCTTAGCCCAACTGCTGTTCTCCAACGCCTCTTTAATCTTCTTCGCCCGTTTCGGATTCTTGCTCCGGAACTTCGCCGTGCAAGCAGAGAGTTCATCGTCCTCTGCTTGCTGGTTAGGGATTGCACTCACCTTGGCATGCCTACATATCAGCGAGTACATGGCGAAAGTCCCCCCTGTCATTTGCAGAGACACAGAACGATGCACATGAACTCGTATTCACGGTTGGATCCATAAATATAGGCAGGAAAATCCACCACCTTCTCCAGTGTCGTTAGCCCGGAGGACGATGAACACATATTTGATGAGGGGAAGGAGAGTCAGCGAGTAGATGATGAGCGAAAGAGCTCCGACGATGTCGTGTTTGCTCGGCACCCGGTCGGAGAATGTGCTGGCAAACACGTACAGCGGCGACGTTCCGATGTCTCCATACACCACTCCGATGCTCTGAAAAGCCAGCTGCATTACTGCAGCTGTCGAAAGAACCTGCAATGTTTAGAACCAGAACTAATTAGCCATGAAACAGAGCAAGGACATGAGAATTCCAATGCATCAAACACCTAAGCAAACTAGATGGAAAACGATATCAAATATGGGAAAGCACTACACATTCAAGTTATATGGCCGTAGAATTAACAGACGAGACAGAGAAACGTAGAACCTCATGCTTACTTTAGAGGTACCGCGCATCACAGAGATCTTGCCAGCCTCCATCTCAAGCGAATCCATCCTGTTCAAGTTCTTTGTGACAGTCTGCTGTGCTTCTTCTACTCCCTCTCCATCCTCTCTTTCTTGCTCCTCTTCCTTGCTCACCATGTCATCTATATGGACAGAAACCTCTTCGGCTATCACCTCCATTGAGGAAACTCGACCAATGCGTGCCAGCAGGAGGTGCCTGCATTGGCCTTATATGTAGGAGGCGACGGCCTTCAGCTGACCACGGGGACTGATGGGCTACGTGTGAGTTGGTATTGGGATCTGAGTTTGCTTGGCCGACGCGTGTGAGCGGGGGAGGTGCGGACGAGGGGAGGTTGCGACCTCGGCCGAGGCAGCGGACTCGGTGGCGGACTCCATCCCATGAAGGTTTCCCGAATTAGGTCCCATGCAATAATGGCGGAGACGTTTCGTCACCTGCTTAGCTTTTCTTCTGCGATGAATCCAAATGAGTACGTACGTATCTCACCTTTTGTACGAGTAGAAGATTACAGCATAAAGACTCTATACGATGCAAATTATTCAGCTCGTCTTAAGATTCTACTGCAACATAGACTGAAATAATCCAAAGATTATACGCCGATATCAGAGATATGTAGTGAAAGACTCAAGACTATATTTATTGGATTTGCTCCACAATCTACTTAGATAAATAATTTGGACTAAGTGAATAAAGATTATAATTGATTTGTAAAAGATCCAGATGCCATCTCCCCCATAGCACCAAATGATAATACATTAACGATACATGGTTGTTATCTCAATGTCATATGGATAGTAAATTACCTTAATTGTCATGTGGATGTCATCTCAACATCATGTGACTATCACATTAATGTTGCATGATAATATATTCGATGTCATGTGGTTATTACCTCGACATCATGTAGTTATCACCTAAGTGTCACGTGAGTCGTTAACACATGATTAACATGTGATCGATACACAATTGACACATGAATAATCATCCATTGTAATCTACGTCGATCACGAGAGTAATAGTCCAAAATACCCACTATAAAAAGGTTCCTTATGTATACTCCTGAACAACTTTCAAAGTTATTCAAGTCATTTATCAAATCATTCGAATCGAAAACTAAGTTAACCATTGAAGGGATATTTGTTGGGAACACCCTTCAAAGTTGAATGAGATCAATACCTTCATGATTGGATTAGTGTGGTGTTAATTAAGATCAAACTATAATAGATATAGAAAGAAGGCAAAGAATCAAATTCTACACAAATACTATCATTAACAATAGGTTATCCATCGGGTCGGGCTAATTAGTCTCACAACAGGAATCATTTTGTAGACAAACAATCAATATAAACCAATTAGGTGCTAAATAAATTCCATATGCCCATGCAATCGTGCTAAGATTTCCATTTATTCACGGCAACGGTACTATGCTAAAAACCTTTCTATCGAGCAAATGTTTCAAGCAACGAAACCTAAAACCAAAGAATCATATGATCAAGTCCTCAAACTAATGCCTAACTCCTTCAATTCTTTCTGTCATAACCTAAGACGAAAGCAACCATCAGTTTCCTAAACCAAATTAGAAATATCACCCATGAGCAAGCCGCTGAAATCATCATTGTCGAACATGTCATCTTCATCTTCCCACATTTCTCTTCCTCCTCCTTCTTCTTCTTCTTCAACATCGTCAACATGATCTTTCTGCGAACAAGATGAACGGAAGTACTTGTAAGTGTCCCCGGGTGGTATTTGTAGAGGTCCACTTCTTGGATTACATTGCTGGGGAGTCGTTCTGCCTTGTCCTTCAATGTGAGATACACGATGAGGTCTTCGTCTTTGGGAGTAAACCTAATCCCAGGAGGATAAGGCTCATACACGTAGTCATCATAAGAGCGGTCTTCCTCTATTACTGCTTTGACGAAGCTTGCTCGGGGGGAGAGAGAGAGAGAGAGAGAGTATAGTCCTAGTAACTCTAAAACTCTTCTCGTGCTATTTTTTCAAGTAAATTTACGGAGCAAAATTTGATCTTCAATCTGATGTTTCATCTACAACTACATCAATACGGCCTCGGCTCTCCTGCGGGAGGCGCCGATAAGAACAGATTTACTCTGACATCAACAGCCATGGTTGTTTAACAAAGTGGGAGGGAGAAAAGATAGCAAATACACTGTACGAAGAAAGAAAAGATCAAACCCTACGAGGTGATGACAATGGAGAAATAGAGATCAGATGGCATGATGACAGAGGAACAGTACCCACAGTTGAATGAAAATTGGTGGGTGTTGTTCGTGAGCAAAGATTGAAGGCGACGACGAGACCCAAAGCAGACAAAAGGGCCCTCTCGCCGGTTGCAGAGAGCATGCGGAAAAGTTACCAAATCAATCCACCAGATCTCGAAGGATATATAGACTTGGATTGCCAACAGGAAGGGATCCCTCCGGAGTGAGTACCACAAGTGGCAGGAGGGAACCTCTGATGGCACTGTCCTTGATAGGATTCCTCCTCCCATTTATCTGACGATCCCAACTTTATAGGATCCCAATTATGAGGGCAGAGGTGTCGTGTACCTCTCTCACTGCAAACTTCACCGTGAGAAGCCTAGACATCATAAAAAAGGGGGCCTCACCTCACACAGTCTCTGAGGCCTGTGGCAGCATAAAGGATGAGGAAACAGCATTGCATTTAAGTATGTTTTGTCTGCTAGCCTCCCGGGCAGCAATGGCTGCACCAACCGAGATGGTGCCCATGCAACAAAATAAGACCCTTCCCTGCTTCTCTGTCTACCCCAAAATGGCCCCTATCCATGACCAAAAAGATAACCTAGAAGGCTAGCGTTGCAGAGCGTCCTCAGAAGCTCCACCACTGCTGGGGTCCTCGGTGCTGGAGTTGCTTGCACTGGTGGGGGGGTGGTGAGTGTGCTTCTTCCCTGAAGAGGAGCCCTTGCATGGCTGGACAGGGTATTTGAGGGCATTGAGCTCCAGCTTCCTGAGTGCCGCCTTCCCCAGGTCCACCCCACACATGTCTGAGAGCCTCACAAGGTAGAGCAGCACATCTGAGAGCTCCTCTCCCAGGTGCTGCTTCTCTTCCTCTCCCCATTCTGGCAGCCCCTTGGGCACCTCACCTTTCCATTGGAAGATCTCTGACAGTTCCCCGACCTCCCCCACCTGAAACCAACAACAAAACAAAACCAACAGCAGACAGAAATCTTCCGTTCAAACACTTGGTTCTTTTTCATCGAGAACAACAAAGGAAATGATCTCAAGACTCGGGTTGTTTCTGAGGTCTTCCCCTTTCGCCTTGCCCAGGCATGTCTTCAGAAAGAACACCAAATTCATCCCTTACCATACATCGAAAGCATTTACAAGCAAAGGCACAAGGCGAAGGGGCCAGAACTCAACGAGGGCTGGTGTTTGACGTTAGAGTCTCATCAAGGAACAAAGCAGGGAAAAAGAAGAGAAGGAGGAGGAGGAGGAAGTACCAGGGCCAGGAGGAGGTTCCTGGGGCTATGGAATGGTTCCCAGTCTCTCTCCCTCGCGAAGTCTGCCATCTTCTTCCTCAAGCTCTCGAGAGTCACTTTCTCCTCTCCTGCCATGCCTCAGACGAGGTCGATGTGTGTGTCACATCCACTCCTCTTGTCCCTTTTGTAGATGTCCTTTGCGGATGGAATAGACCAGGAAACCCAAATCACATGTTGGAATGGACTTATGGAGGATGACGAACCACATCATCATGTCCATGTGATCTTATCGTTGATTTATGGATACGATTAAGCAGACTAACACTGTGGAGGTAATCCCAAGTGATCGGATGATAGACTTGAGCTGTTGTCATTTAGCTATTTGCATCTCTTTCCAATCGAAGTGGGAATTCTACTTGTAATGCACAACAAGCTTAGACTCGATTGGCTTGGAAGTACAAGTGATACAACAAGAACTTATCATGTAATGGCATCCCTAAACAAATTTATTCTGACCAGTGAAATGAACACACTTACATGAACAGATGTTCTAACCCAAAAAATTTCTTGATCTCTTTTCTAACACTTACATGGAATAGTCATCATAATCCTTGTGCTTTGGATAGTTAAACCTTTCACCATCAGCCACAATCTAAAAGGAAGAAGACAAATGTGTTCGTCTTAGCTCATTCTTCAAACAATTAAATCGATTGTTTTTTCTTTCTTTCTTTCTTTCTTAAGAATATATGTAATTGGAGAATTCGTAAATCAAGTAATAATATACTCCGACCGCTGAATACATATCCCCAAAGGCTTAAGAATACAAAGATTAAACAACAAATTTTCACTTCAATTATTGGTTCAAAAAAAAAGAAAAGATAATGAATATTATTTTTTTCTCAAATCAAAATTTCAAGTCAATAAAATATATCATTAAGGAATATGGGTAAATCATCACTTTCACAAAGGACGATCAACACACGCATAAGATGCCATAATAACTTAGAACCCAATCTCACAGCATGTTTCATCAACGGATTTATTTGATGCTCAAATCAAAATGTAGCCAATTCGATCATTTCAATTAAGCATTTTTAGAAGTGAGATACATAATTGTTTATATTGACCTAAAAACATTGACTGCGCGTCGGACGTGACAATTGGATATTCGCATCTCTCTCTTTTTCTCCTATCAGTACCGAAACCACGTGATGTGTTCGATACGAAGCTTTTAAGCTGCTGCTACGTTTTCCAGAGAAACCCCGTCCCGACGGCGGCTCGCAGAGGCAAAAGCAGCAACCGAGGATGATACTGATGTAACGGTAGAACATGACATCTTCTGCGGCGAGCGGTTTGCTTGACGCGCAGGGCAAAAGATCAGAATGGACGCTGTGGGGCCTATCACCGAGCAGGTGGTGGGCAGTCTCCGATGTAAGCAGCTGCGAGATGAAAGGACGAGTGGTGTTCGCGGGAAAGATGGATGGAGACGAGCGATTTTAGGCCGCGCGTCCGAATTCTCCACAGCTCGCAGCCGTGCCAGTTGCTTCTTAATCGGATCACCAGAACTTGATGAGCCAAGGAAACACAAGCAGTTGCAGAGTAGAACAAATGTTGTTTGAAGAGCAAGAAATGTGCTGTTAATTCCACTGAAGGAAGATAAGAAGGCAATCTTGATGGGTAAAAACAAGGATAAAACACAAATGAACTGCCACATTGTTTAGTCAACAGTAAAGAGTTCGATTTGATGTAAATGAATCACTTCCTTGCATTACTCCTTTATTAATGACAGTCTTCAACCTGTTCGATCATTTCACTGCTGCTGCTGTTGCTGTTGCTGCTGCTGAGACCTCCAATGCCTGGCGTTCTCGAACCCATTCTTGCAGTAATGGTAGTCCTCGATGGCCTTCTGGATCTCGGCCTGGGTGGTCATGACGAAGGGGCCATACTGCACGATGGGCTCGTTCAACGGCTGCCCGCCGATCAGGACAAACCGCAGGGGCTTCGCCGACCGGTTCCACACGCTGAGGCCGTCGCCGGGGCTCAGCACCAGCGTGTGGTGGCTGGTCGCAGGGGACGCCTTGGGGTCCCCGAACACGCCTTCCCCCTCCAAGATGTAGACGAAGGCGTTCCAGTCCTCGGGGACTCGCTGGTGAACCTGCGCGCCCGGCTGCAGCGTGAAGTCGAGATACATGGTCGGCGTCTGGGTGTAGACCGGTGAGCGCACCCCGAAGGATTCTCCGGCTATTATCCGGACGTCCACGCCGTCCTTCTCCACCCTGCTGATGTCCTTGCTCTGCAGCTCCTGGTACCTCGGCGCCATCCTTGGGACGGGATCAACAAGGTGAGCATGTCACAGCGAAGGCTATCAAAGGTCGAGAAGGAGGAGGAGGAGGAGGTGACGTTACATCTTATCCTTGGAGGACAGGTTGATCCACAGCTGCAATCCTGTGTTTTCCCCTTCGTCAGCAGGCATCTCGGAGTGGATGATCCCTCTGCCAGCAGTCATCCACTGGAAGACGATGGAAGCATGAATCATGGTGATCCAGACCTGAACGTTGGATTACATGTCGGGTGAATTAATTACCTGCAAATCTCCTGCCCTGATGGTGCCTTTGTGCCCGGCGAAATCTTGGTGCGTGGAAGCTCCCTGGATTACATGATCACAGTCATACTGTTAGATTCTCTCCGATCAAAACACTTCCCTCTTACTCAATATCTCATGCGAGAATCATTACCTGGAGCATGTAGGTAACAGTTTCGAAACCTGAGGAAGAGATCGTAACATGAGAAAGAGGAAGAAGCATTAAAGATCAATGAATGACCAAGATCGCTGACCTCTGTGAGGATGATCCGGGAATCCGGCAGGGGCAGAGACTGTGATGCCGAAGAGAAAAGGAGGTCAACGATAGAGAAGCCACGATCCATGATCAATGATCGGAGAAGAGCAATAGAAAGAAAGAGGAGATCAAGAGTCGAACCTGAGAACTCGTCCAGCATGAGGAAAGGATCCAGGTTCCGGAGTGCTCCGCTGGAGATCAAGAGTCCCAACAACACCGGCATGAGATCGATCACACGACACCTATACGGAAGATGGATCAAGAGATGTTACCTTCCTATGCTCCTCCTGACACTGGCACCGACGCCCTCTTGCTGCGACCTGGCAAGCACCTTCTTGGCCACATGCCTGGGCTTCTCAAAGCTGGGGGTCTCATGGTCGCCCATCTTGCTGCTGCTGCAGATGTTGTGATGGTTGCCGGGTGCGGCCTGGGATTTGAAGTGGCCGAAAACAGAGGAAGACCAAGGGATGCCGGCGACGACGGAGGATTGGTTGGTTGGTGAAGATCTAAACGGGAGGTTGGAAAATATAGCAGAACAACGAACCGTCATGCGCATCGTCATGATCTAATGCGCATGTATCTGTCAGATCGTTTGCTGTCTCTCTGTCTCTCTCTCTCTCTCTTGTCAACTTTCCCTTGTGTTATTGGCCGCTCTCTTTTACCGCATGTTGGATCCCGTGTCAAGCTGTTCTAGAAAGGGGGGAGAGAGAGAGAGAGAGAGAGAGAGAGAGAGTTGGACTTCGTCTTACGGCAGAGGAGGAAGACTTTGGGGAACAACGAGGGAAGTCGAGATGGAACGTGATGCAGAGATGAAAGCCTGCTGATGTCGGGACTCATAATAATATCATGATGCGCCACACACCTGACGCCTCCACCCCCAACCAAACCCCTTCCATCGCAGGCCCGTATAGAATCTCACACGCAGCAAGTCTTGCATGTGAGATTTATATAGTGTTAATTTAATGGTAATCGAAAGCTTGCGTGGAGAAAAATAAGAGATGGTTGTTAGGTTAACTTTTTCTTTTATGCATTTTTTTTGTATTTTTGGTATGATTTATAAATAATTAGAAAAGTTTGGGTTTCTACCCTTGTCAAAACATAGCAAGAAAATAAAAATTCTAATCTACCTTATTCCACTCCCAAAAATATAAATATTTTCAAAACCTTTTCATGTCCATATCAGTTACCAATAATTAATTAGCTCTAACCAAAGATATTTCTATCAATTAATAGGAACTTTAGGGTGACCTGATTACGGTCTTACTCTTTGGTCCAGGATTGCATATTTAATGAGTCCATATCAAATAGAATAAATAGGGAAATATAAGATATTTGTCTTTTTTAATATATATATATATATATATTTATTTATTTATAGAGAGAGAGAGAGAGAGAGCAGCACGCAAACGACTTCAAAGTAACAGAAAAAACAATTTTCATAATCATCACAAAATCTTAAAAATTCATCGTCACTTGCCATTTATAAAATAAATAAATAAAAATATTCACAACTCATCACGTTTGTGTACGTACCAAATGAGAACGCAGTGTGGAACACGGCATCCGTGTCTGTGGTCACAAGCCAACGGCGTGGAGAAGACGACGAAAGAAGAGCACGTCTGCTTCGCCCATCGTCACTGTAGCAGTCGGTTGTTCCCCCTTCGTTTTCTTTTGTAGGGACGACGACCTCCTCCTCCTCCACCCTTTGTAATCTCGACTTTCGACCACCTCTCTGCTTGTGATTAGCCAACATGGTCACATCAAAGCTAAAAAAAGAAGAAAAAAAAGCTAAAAAACGAAACGTGCATTCATGTCCCGATCCTAATAAAAAAAGCTAAAAAGCTAATAAATAGTTTTTCTGCTCCGGAAATATGGCATAATTGAACAAACACAAGTGTCATAGCAATTCAACAGTCAACAAGGATGGAATTATCTCGGGGTAGGTGACTACATACAAATCGGAAGCATGCGGATGATATCATGCTCACGCTAATAAGCAACCAAATAAAGTAGTAAGACTTGGTGGTATGCAATCCATATGCCCTAGTATGGAGGGTAGTATGGAGGAGAATAGTCAAACACAATCAAACGATCAATCCATTTGACCAAAAAATGGTGGGTGGGGAAATGGAAGCTTCTGTTGGTCAAGAATACCAGAGACAATCAAGTCAGATTCAGATGAGAAATTCTAATCCATGATCAAAGTTTTGTGCATATATACATTTATATATTTATCATATCAACAGCAAGCTTGAGCAACAAAACAAATATACCCACTCGAAGACACGAGATCCAACATGACACATTCACAAAAAGGACTCTCTCCAACTTTCCTGGCTATGCAAGCAAGCAAGCAAATTGTTCAGTAATGCTACATGTATCGGTACCGAAAACATGCCTACTCTCATATGACAACAAGAGTCAATACCAATTTCTATAAAATTTTACCCAAATAGCCTCAAATATCAGTAGATCACAGTGGCTCTAGTTTTGACCAACCTGAATAATGGAACAGATGAATACTTGCATGATATCATGGCTTTCTCAAGGCAGATGCTGCACCCATAACTACCGCCATCACGAGGCCGAGACCAGCTCCAAGTGATGCACCAACGGCAGCGGCTGTAACGGAACTTTCCTTTGCCTCAGAGTCTTGCTTTACGTTGACAGAATTCTCTTGCTCCTTTGCCAACTGCAACGAAAACCTCTCATTTGCAAGTTCCTGCAGCAGACAAGCAGCAGGGCACAGATGAAAAAGTTGACATATCATTAGAATTGTCCAGGAGTAGCTATTCAAGGAGATAAAAGACTGCAAAGAAAATAGGCAAAATTTTCTTATGCTGCCACTAAAAATTCGAAGCATTTGCATCTCACAATTGAAGCAAACACTGACCTGGAAAGCCATCTCCTCGTTACACGCAAGCACACGGTGCACAAGTTGGCGAAAGGCAGTGATACCTTCGACGGGCATAACTGCTAACTTTTTCTGAAATGACAATCGAGCAATGTTAAAAGGGAGTAGCCAGACTTTCTGGTTAGACTCATTCCCGACAAAGTTGTCATCAACTGAATGTAATGGCTGCAGATTACTTGAAGCAGTTGGCATCACAAAAGGACAGGAGTTCACAACTACAGTCATGTCGGTAGATGCTTCATAAGCTTCCATTGCAGAATCAATTAACATTTTCTGCTGATGGGCACTGACAGAGAACTTGTTTGTTATGGCTAGAACCCATGGGATCTCATGAGCCTTGGCCTCATTCAGGAGAAGTGAGAGGGCTGGCACTGAAGTGCTTGTATCATTGAACCAAGGTATTTTATTTGATAAATTATGCACAAGAACAACCAAATCCGTCTTTCTACTAAGTTCACGAGCTCCTATTTGCAATTCTTCTCTAAAACGAGAAACCTCTAAATGTAATTCCTGCAGCACAAAAAATGACATGCTGGATGTCAGTTGTTGCAACAAGTGTTCCAATTCCAATCACGCTGAAGTGATAAACCAAGAAAATGACCTTTTTAAGATTTGAGTCAGAGTACAAATGAGAAAACAGAACATTTTCAGCTAGTGTTTTGTGTAGTATCATTTGCATAGTCAGCACTAACAACTTTGACATATTTGGAAATGATACCAAATACTGAATACAGTAAAATAAGATGGCAAGAAAGCAATGAAATCTGATGTTGGTCGCTCCCTGATATCATTTATTATTGGACGCACATTTAATGGATGAAGATGTTGATCACCCCCTGATACATGCACCTTGCCCATGAGAAGATATACATGAACCAGACCATGATATTCACATGGTGAGACATGCATGGCATGGCATGGCATGCACAACTACATATTCTGGTACATTCATGCTGTGCATAGGCACACACAGCTTTAAGACCTTGATTACAGGTTTGAATTTTTTTTGAACTGTTGGATGAAGTCATACATGCTATGCTAGCAATACATGGGAGTCCACATTTGAGCCTAATTCTCATTAACAAATCAAGCTTTGGACATCTTAGCCTTGTTCTTGTCAAAGACCACTTTTTTAATCCTCTTCAAGCTTCTTGTTTAACTCAAATTTAGGAATTTAGACGTAAATTGAGTATCTTCCTACCCTTCGTTAATTCATGTTACATCAGGATTCTCAGATAATTAATGCCCTTAGTGTCCCATGATTTCCACAATAACCCACCACCCAAAAGAAAAAAAAAAAGAACAAAGATAAGAATCATCCTCGTGCTGCCTGATGCAAAATACTAGGGAATGAATGAAACTTGAAGTACTTTCTGCCTGAAAAACTGAACAAGAAACAAATACTAGATCAGATACTACACACACTAAGAAACCAGCATAAGTGTTTATTTCACAATTTTTTAATGCATTATGTATATAGCCCTGGTGCATATATATAAAAGTACCTGCAGGTTCACACCAACTGAATCTAAATAACGTATTCCACCAACTACACCTTCTGGAGAGCCCACATCTGCATGTATGATATCAAAATTTGCATTGTTTCTCTGTCTACCCTGAGCCAACAATGCTCTAAACAGACTAGTTTTTCCAGCACCCTGCAACCATCCAGTCATAAATTTACAACCATTATAGTCTCTGATAGAAGAATAAACTTAAACATCTACTGTATGACATGATACCTCAAATCCAAGTAATCGTACTCTCCGAGTTCTGACATGAACCTCCTTGCAGACGGTTAAAAAGTCACTAGTACAATATACAATGAAAGTATCAAAATTGCCACTGCACAACTTTCCATCTTCAGAGGAAGATTCTATATTACAGTCTGGGCCTAAGCTGGCACGTTCTGCAATTGAGAAGCCGGGACGCAAAGAATCATCTATAACTGGATATTTTGGTGGCTGTTTCAGAGGAGGACCAATAAAGATCCGCATCTTTTGTGTCTGCGTTTGCATCCCATCATTCGTTGAGTATGCTGGCATCGGAGTTAAGGATTCCACTACTGTTGAACACCTATGTAGTCATGTAGAGTATCAGGCACCTTAAAACATATGTGACAGAATATACAAAATTCACAAGAAGACAATACAATGCTAGCTACATATATGAGATGTTAAATCATAAAGCAAGAGACAATGTGCAGTTCCTCTCTTCTTTTGTTGACTAGCTTGACACTTAATTCTCGAGAGATGCATTTATTTATGCAGGTCATGGACTCTTAGGGGTTAAGATCCCTACTATGCCTAGACTCTATGAAAGAGTTGTAGTCATATCCTTCATTACCATATTTTCTGTATGTGCATCCCAGAATGACGCTTACCAACAGACACAAATCAAGTGTGAAAAGTAACTACAGATGCAATTCAAAAGAGGTTCAACATGAAGGAAACATGTCCATGAGATGTTAAATCATAAAGCAAGAGACAATGTGCAATTCCTCTCTTCTTTTGTTGAATAGCTTGACACTTAAATCTTGAGAGATGCTTTTATTTGTGCAGGTCATGGACTCTTAGGGGTTAGGATCCCTACTATGCCTATACTCTGAAAGAGACAATGTGCAAGAGATGTTAAATCATAAAGCAAGAGATGTTAGGATCCCTATGTGACAATGACAATGTTAGGATCCCTATTAGCTACGTAGATGAGATGTTAAATCATAAAGCAAGAGACAATGTGCAATTCCCCCTTTTGTTGAATAGCTTGACACTTAATTCTTGAGAGATGCGTTTATTTATGCAGATCATGGACTCTTAGGGGTTAGGATCCCTCCTATACCTGGACTCCATGAAAGAGCTATAGTCATATCCTAGAATGACGCTCACCAACAGACACAAATCAAGTGTGAAAATTAACTACAGACATGATTCAAAAGAAGTTCAACATGAAGGAAACATGTACACGGCAGGTGGGTTTAAGTACAAGCAGCACCACAAGAACAGGAACCAAACAATAGGTGTTGATATCCTTTCCTTTTTCTTTTAGGAAAAGATGCACAAGGCCCATCAAAACTCTATTGCAGTTAGTAGATGGAATAGGACAGAAAACAGGGGACGAGAAAATACAAAACAAGGGAAGAGAAAAACATGGAAAAAATAACGGGGAAGAAACCAGGGAAGTACAGCATCATCGTAAGGCAACTAAAAGAGTTCTACTTTCTTATATGTAGCAGTTACCTTTCAGAATTTCAGAAAGGTCAGCTTTAGAGACCAACAAGTTTCAATTTGTACTCGCTCATCCAAATGTTGAAAATTTAAATCTTTAAATCAACAACACACCTTTTCTAGCATATATGGTATCTGCTGCATTCACATGTATCAAATTGGACAATTACAAGCTACAGGTACAGGCAACATAATTACATCAGCTCTTATTGGCTTAACCTCTTCATTCCACTAGTTTATCTTTCATGGTGTAGAACAACCTTCTCAAAGGGCGGGCCTTGGTGTCATAGTGAGTGCTCCTTTATGATTTAGTAGCTAACCAATGTTTGAGTTTTGGAGGAAATCTTTATCCATAAGATGTTAAGACCCTAAGGTGATCATGATTGGTCCAAATAAGTCAAAATGGGTCATCAAATAGAACATTCAAAAACATCAAAATTGGTTGAGGTTGACTGAATAATCAGGATTGGCAACAACCAGCTAGGAAAGACCAGTTGAGCCTGGCATAGACCAACTTTGCTGATCCCAATGATCCCCAAAGAGTATGCATTAAGCAGTATGTTACATAAATAAATCATTATAGAGAATATTTTTCTTGTCCGAGGAAATCTATTAAAGTCAAGCGGCAAAAGAAGTCATGTTTTCCAAATCAATACATACGTACCAGCTTCCATTTACTTGAGCCTGTACAAGCTTGCAGAGGTGCAGACCATGTCCCACAATATCAACTTTCAATGGCTGTGCATTCCTATCACCAGGAACTCCTGTCCATCCAAGAGGAAGAATAGAAGTTGCTGTTTGGATAACAGGAGGCTCCATGATGTGGGCAAGTTCAACAGCACCAGGAGCAGCTAGACCAAGTAATTGTTGTAAATGTGGAAATTGTGGTAACTGCTCCATCCCCAGAAAGGGAGGAGTATTTATGCACATGCATATCTCATATAGCCTGCAGAGAAAGAAAAAGAAGGTGCCAATTTCTTAATGTTTCTGCGAAGGATGATAGGTATTAAAAATGAGAAATACAAAAGCTTTTGTATTCATTTGGCATCAACCTGAAGCAACACCAAAAAATCATGATAACTGAAAGACATCTGAGACATGAACCTCACTCCGGAGTATGATCATATCAAGAAGCCATACAAAATGACTAGCTTCAAAATTGAGAATGCATGCCAAATGCATCTGGTTTCCTTTAAAGAATAATTCTAACAAATTCTTGTTTCTGTGAATTATATGCCAAGCAGACAGAAAACCTGTTCTACAGTTCCAATCACCCAATACATTTGATGATGTCAAATTAAGATACTCTACCGAGAACTAATCTCTAGCAGCATAGCAAGGTTAGCAGTTAGTGGTGTATCCTTACCACTGAATGAAGAACTCATTTAAAAGACTAACTTTTATGAATCCTGGAACTAGAAGGGTAATGCTAAAGCTGAGAAAAAAAAAATTATCTTGAACAGAGAGAAAACCAACGAGGAAACTGTGCATGCCATACAGATTAAAGGAGACCATCTGGAAAGTGATAATTGTAGAAGATAAAAAAATAATCCACTTGGGAAACTCAAAAGAATAAGTTGGGTTTGAAAACTGTCAAAATTGCAGCATGTATAAGGTCTAATCTAGACCAAATATACAAGAGGAACCATACAGTAAAACAGATTGTTTTTAGTTCCGACATAAAAGAGAAATTGTACTTCTGCAAGCCAAATCTTTAAGCAGGGAAACAAAAGAACAATCTGGCTGTTACATGGGGAAAGATAGCATGCCAAGAAATTTTGTTTTGCAGAAAATTGACAAGATCTTACTTCTGAAAGCGAGACCTATATGACTTCATAGAATGAGATTGAAAACGCTCCCTCAATTCTGTTATGACAGACCTCACCTGCAAATACCTTTGCCAGAATAAAGCATTCAGAAGGAGTGGCTAGAGACTTCTATTAATTAAGAGTTAAATAAAAAAAATTGACACTACCATGACCAAAACCTGGAATGATTACTATCAGAAAATCACGTTAGGAAACCAACATTTATGTATGTTCATACCGATGTCATTTTTGAATATTCTGCATCAGAAAGTGATTCAACTGATGAACTTCCCAAGAGATAGAGCTGATACAGATCACCAAGGCAATTATCTCATGTTAGACAAAGGCGGATGAAAGAAACACATCACAATTTCATGCTCTTGATAAGCAAAATCATAGAATAAAAACTCAAAGTGATGATAACTAGAAACTAAAAGTCTAAAACAAAAATCATATCTATGATTAATCCAATACAACAAAACTAAACATACAAGGAAATGACAAAAGATGAGAATAAAAAAAATGCAAAATAGTATGACAGTCAAGAAGTCCTTTCTAATTTACAAAAGCTACACTAGATGTCACAAGACCTTTAACAACTATCCTCCACGCAAGCATCCCTCTCAACAACAAAAGACCTTCCGCAATATACAGCTGAACTAAAAAAAAAGCAAAATAGTATGACACTCAAGAAGTCCTTTCTAATTTACAAAAGCTGCTCTAGATGCCATAAGACCTTTTACAACTATCCTCACACAAGCATCCCTCTCAACAACAAAAGACCTTCCTCAATATACAGCTGAACTCAAAATACCAAGTCTCCCTCTCTGTACTGTCACCCTCACCTTATATACAAGCAGGAATAGTTTCTAGACTAATGTAGCATCCAAATCCAGAAATGTTTAAATGCATCTGAACTGTCAAAGATTGGCATAATATTGACACTGAATGTCAAGGATAACATAACCAAGTACATATCCATAGACTTGTTAAGAAAACAAAACGGAGTTTGTCCAGTTATTAAGATGCAAATGCACCTATTGAACTGATCCATTGTTCCACCCACACAACAAAAGCTCCAATCCATATCAAGAGCTGGGTTTCAATTCTTAAGAAAACCATTTTATGCTTGGAAACCACATACAGTTAGCATGCTTCAAGGTTGACTAAGCAACAACTCAACAAGACAATTTATCGAGCACTTAGTAAGATAAGATGACAATAACCATCAATTAGTACCAATATTGGTTCTTGATGTTGGCAAAAATTTTAGATAACTATGATATGCATGTGAACTTTGAAAAATTATGAAGATAATTGTGATTTTTTTAAAAGGTCAATCAAGGATTATGTGGGTCAGTACTCTATGAATGGGAGCCTGAGATAGAAACATTTGTCCATCTCCAGCGCCTTCTGTTTCAGCATATATTGGCATGGATATGCCTAAAACTACAGTAGCATGTTGTCAGGAAAATGTTGAAACAATATGGTCAGCAAGTAATATTTGCCCATACCAACTCTTGACCAACACATACACAGCAGGAATAGTTTCATGGTTGGAATTAATACTTTTAGCTGATTCTAGTAAACTAAGCGTAAGCGATCTTAGTGCAAAAAAAGATATAGTCAGTTGTTTTTAACATTAAAAAGTGTCCTAACATCATAACTACAGCAATATCCTTAAGCCACTTGTTGTAGTTTTAACACTAAAAGATAAAAAAATTATGATAGTAAAGTTTTAAGATATTTCTGACCAAATTGCAACCCAAAAAATCTGTGAGTGCAACTAACTTCTTGCCCAAGGAAAGTTATACTGTTGCATAGTAATTGCCTGGGACATGTACTAATTTCTCAAAGCACTATCTTGAGTGTGGACATGCATCTAAAATTTCTAATGGGTCTCTTCTCACTCATGCCACCTCTGGACCCAGTCAGGTCTGCAGCCCCAAGTCCAATGGCGTGTTTAGGAACAAAGAACTAACACCTAAATTCATTTATAATTCTCTAAGAAGGAGTATATCTGTAGAATATATGTATCCACACACGAGCAGTATATACTGACGTATATATGAGATATAAAAGGTTAACTTCTGTGCATTCTTAGGTGTAAATAAATATACCAACATCGTAACTACAATCTAATTTTAAGTTCCAAATATCTATCTGAATGGAAGGTAGCTAAGCTAGACATAAAAGAAGCAAAGGAAAAAAAGATACAGCTACCTGTCCAAATGGTACATAAGAAGGTAAGTAAGGAACTCTACGCCAGCCTTGTGATTCCGCAACACCAGCGCTGCTTTTCCCAGTTACATAATTGCCATTTGATTCAATAGTTCCTTTCTCAGTATCAAGAAAAGGAGTTAAAGAAATCCCATCAGAACCCTCCTGGATTTCAAGAGTCTGTGGTTCAGGATCTGTCTCGTAAATTGCAGATTGCATGTTACCATTGTCAATTGAAGATGTACCTCCACCCTCGGTTCCTAGTTTTCTGAACACATTTAAATGCTTACGAACACCCTCTAAGGGAACAAGTTTTGAGAGTCTCCAAAAGGAGGTCTGAACAGGGCCAACTCCCAAAACTAGTCGTTCCCCATTATTTCTTTTGGGCTTTTTTGAATTTGACTTACTAGTTTCATCTTCCTGTTTCACCAAGACATCATCTGAAGATGGTTGCTGAACTTGTGCATTATAGTGATGAAAATATGCAGGAGACAAAATCCGCGGAACCAAATCTTCTGGAATGCAGTATGTTTTGAAGTAGTGCTGCCATCCTTTCTGATGAACATAACTAGAAACAGGTAAAAGAGACTTTACAATCTGATCAATCTAGTGTTAGCATGGTTTTAGTTTACAAACCCTAGCCAAATAAGTAATCAATCACATTGTCCCTTGATATAAAACTTAAGATACTGTATTTGATTAGAAGGAACCTACTCTTTCAGAGCAGCATTCCCAACAGGCGGTTGAGAGAAAGTGATGCATTTCACTGGAACATTCTCATGCTCTTTAGCCAGAGGAGAAGATGCAAGAACTCGCAATATTGCAAGCGTAGACAATACAGCTACCTGCACAAATAAAGAAAAGATATATGATACATATAGAAGTAGACATATAAGCTAATATGAGTAGACTATAGTCGATTTCACATACAGCTCCACCAAGTGAATGCCCACAAAGAACAAGCTTACGATTTTTCTCTTGTGCAAGTTTATATAACTCTAATGCTGGAATTCCTTTAGCACGAGCCAAGAATCCCTAGGCAAATTATAAGAGAAAAGGTTTTGCCTAATCAGTGAGATTCAAACAGAAAACTAATGTGAAATTGGATAGGGTGAAGAGATTACATCCTATGTTAGCAACAATCAAAGCAAGGAAAATTAACCAGAAACCTCACCCGATGCGCAGCAGGTTTTGGACTTTCTTTCAACCGTTTTCGTTTTGCTTGAAATGGCTTCCCAAGATTTTTATCATATTTCTTTGGATTGTCAAGTTGGTCGCTTTCAGTGTCACTCAAATCATCTTCAACATTATCCTCATGGAATATTGCCCCCTGAAGTATATTTGCATCAGCTATGACATCTCTAAAAGGATGAATGGAAGATGTGTAAGTTGTTGAAGACCAGAGGCTTCTTTTGAAACAAATCTATGACCTTTATTAAGCTAAGAGTTTTGCTTACTTGTATTGCTTTGTTCCAATAAATGAAGCATAAATGGTGTCACCTGTCTCAGCTAATAGGTACCTGAAGAGATGAAGGAATATAGAAAAATAAAATTAAGCAAAGATAACGACATAAATATAGCTTAAACTCCCAATGTACTCAACTGTGGTTGCTAATACAAGACCACTTTCAAATTCATCTATAAAACAGAGAATCACATCCGCCTTTATAATTTTATCATACAACAGTATAAAAACTTCACAATAGCAACACTTGATCATTAGCACAGAGATATACGATGATATGCACCAGGCTGACAAACTATGCAACCTGGAAAATTCTACATCTCTATCATACCTAAAGATTCTAATTTCTACAGTTGATATATACAATAAAGGAACAAGCCAATTGGAAAATGTCCAGGACATGGTGCTGGAATATGATCGGCACCAGTTAGACAGAGACACTCAACACATGATTGTACTGAGAGCCATCATTGATATACATCTTCCTCCAACCTATATATTTATTGCATGATATAGTTCCTAAACATGCATCCATGAACCATTCACATGAAAATTCATAACTAGTATGAGTCATTTTTCAGGATGAAAGACCTTCATAAAAAAAACAAATTTGTTCTAAGGTATCTCCAGCTCTTGTTTGCTCCATTAGGTTTGGTCCAGAAGAAATTCTTCGCATGCAAGCTTCCTAACCAATGTCCTTGTTGACTTCAATGCTTATATACTTCTAAGCAAGAATTTAAGTGCCATGGGCCATGCCAAATCCATTTCAGTTCAGATATAGTATTAATGAATCTAAGAAGTTTATGATTGCCCTTGATGGTTTCAATGCTTTTATTGAAGTTAAAGTAAGAATCTAAAGGCAGCCAATACCCACTATGCAAACTTGTGTAAAGGCACGCTCACAAAAAAATGAAGGACTACAGTTTGGTTTTCATTCCCTTTTCGAACCAAGAGGTGTTGAAGTGTCAACATTTTTGGTAGTACTTAGTTTTTAAGTTAAACCATTAAAACATTCACATTATTCCAAGCATGTTAAAATTCTTATAAATCATTATTTCCAGAATCCTCAAAATCCTTTTGTTTTTCTGTTTCTACACGAATAAAAGAATAATTGTCAGAAAGTCAAAAAATAGAATTCAGTAAACAGTGCAAGCTTTTCCTAAGGAATATATACCAATATTGCTTCAAAGAAAATAAAAAAAAAATAGTGATAACCAGATAGTTTAATATCCTAATCAAAAAAATAAATAAGTATCACCACTTTATGCATGATGGAAGCTAAAAAATGATGGCTTCTATTGTAATGTTAAGTATGCAATAGTTACTGTATATAAAATAAAAAACACACATTGGATAAATCCCAGACTGGTAGATCTCACAAAGTACCTAGTCAAGTGTACGGAAGTTTGAAAGAGAACATAATTTAACAAAAATGACAAAGTAACCTGTTTAATGTGATTAAAGTAATAAAAAAGCCAACCTACAAAACTAAAAGGTGGACTTTTAAATTTGTAAAAAATGACAGTGATAACGCACCTATGAGGCACATGTTCCAAAGATGGTTGCACACGCTCAAGAGAAACAATTTGTCCTCCAAAATCAGACTTAAATTTGTTTATATACCAAATCATATCAGCAGTAGGCCTCTGTCATTTAAAAATTGTCACCAGAAGAATGAGTACAAGAATTTATCATATATCTAGTCAATATGATAATCAGTAAATTATTTACTAATCATAAGTAAGTTATCTGCCTGCTAAGCTGATCATATAACAAGATCAGCAACTTTTGATATTCAATTGTTGACGTATGCTTACATCTAAATTGTAGAAATTATGACAACCTTTTGCAGTGTAGTGCAGCATGACAAAGTAAATTGATATTCAACGAGAAATATGGATTCAACTGACCACTAGTTGGCTTGGAATAGGTTGTCATAACCAACAAGGCAATTCACTTGGACATTTGAGTTTAGTTTACATAACTAAAATATGTTTCTAACATATTTATATCAAGGTTTGTCATACCATAGCATACCGCTCGGTACGGATGGTATGTATCAATCCGACAGGAGATCGATATAGGTGGTATATGCTGGTACATTGGTATGTCCTACCATATATCGGCATGGCTCGGTACGTATCGTACTGACGGCCAATCGATATATTGGTACGGACCAGTAAGGCGAACCATGATTTATACAGAGTCAAAGTTTTAAATTGGTTTGATCAGACTCGAAACTTGAAGCAGCAACAGAGTTTCAGGTATTGTTTGGATACAATGTGAACAAGTGAAGTTTACGGACTGACCCTGACTGGTCCCAGTTGACAAAGGTCCCTACCATCCCACCAAATTTAAAATGGCACTGAAGTCTCATGCCACAAACAGTCTGACTCGGTACCCTTTACAAACCTGACGAAAAACCAGCCTGCCATTTAGGGGGGAAAAACTGAACTGGACTGCTCAAATGGTGGTTCACACCTCAGTTCATGCCCAGTCGGTATGGACCAGTCCAGCGAAATTGAATTCCATGCTTTTCCTATCAACCAACAAGAACAACATCTTTTTATTGTTACTCTTAACCTACAGTGCTTTGACTGTCTTTGGCCAGATCACTGAGCTACAACTTAAAATCAGATCTTTCTACGTAAGATGCCTGAAGCCAACATATAAATATCATAATTTAGATCTTTAGTTGGTCAATCTTAAACTTTCTCAGAGCAAGTGGTGAAATATAATCATTCAAGATCTTGTTGGAAGACATCATCCATTTTAAAATTTTGATACTCTTTTGTTCAACGAAGATTGATGACCAGCCTTACCTACATGTAGAAAACATCAGTACATAACAATACTCAATTATAAGCTAAGCAAAATTGATGTGCCATCTTGGTTATGAAGATTACATGGTGATAGATTCTCAAAGAGAACTTATAACTGAAGATTTGTCATATTCATTACAAAAGAAGAAAATAATAACCAACCCCTGAGCTTGTTTACCCAAACAACAGCAAAGAAAGCAATCGAATATACTTCTTCAAAGAAAGATGGAAAAAAAAACCTATTAAAAAATGGGACAAAATTATAATTCAGTGTCGATGATACTAACCTACAAACCTATATTGAAATGTTTTTTTTTATCAAACTAAACATGGCACCTTACAAATTTAACAACCTATAAAAACTAGGCATTTAGATTTTTAATTCCATTAAACATTTACATAACAGCTCAATACTATATTATTGATTCTCATATCATATCCAAAAATTGTATTTTCATCTGCGACCAATACTTACCATTCTATAATTAAAAAATGCATAATAATGACAACAACAAGTTAACTTCCATGTGCAATTGTATTATCCTAAAATTTGGCTTCTGTCTACTTCTGCACATCCATTGTCATCCCTATAAAACACTGAAGGTGAACACAATATATCTCCTCCAATAGGGCCAAAGCTTTGTTTTTGAACAATTTTGCTTCCACTCATCAATGTCAAGCTCCTTCTTTCTCCAAACTCCATCTCACCCTACCATTTCATAAAGAATTGCAACTCCAATATTTTTAAGGTGACGTTTCTAAACCTAGAAGTAAGCATGGTAAATCCAAATGTTCTGATATTTGTTGAACCATCAAAAAACAAATAAAAATTTAAAAAATGACTGGTGGTATTTAAAATTTAGCATTTGGCATGATGAACTAACTGACCCTTCAAAAGAAAAATTAGAATGGAAAAAAACATGGCTGGTGATAATTTGAAACGCTAAATTTATAGTTTGTTAATTTGCATGTTCATGTGATTGACATTCAGGCTATTTATAATGTGATTATGCATTTGATTGAACAATATATTAACACAAAAGCCACGTGCCAGGAGAATACTCCTGCGACTGATTTTTCCACTTTGGTGAACAAAGCATCACACACTTCCATACATGTGAAGCAAAACCTATTGACATTTCTGTAGAATTTCATTTGCAATTTGATTGTACTTTGTTGCACATAATCCAAATGAAACCTACTTAGTTGCTTGATTTGCAAAAAATAGAATGCTTATTCCATTTTTTAGGGTAATGAATAAACTTTTCCTCCCCAAGAAATGAAAATGTAATTTTCCCAACCAATGCCTGATCCAACATTTCTTGTTCTAATCCTAATTGTTATTTCCAACTTGTGTCTGCCCCTAGAAGATATGAGTCCACAAGAGTAAGTACTGAAAAAGAAATATGAACTTCTTTCCTTCCCAAGACTCATTATACACCCAACTTCATCCTCTTAACTCTTACATCTAAAAAAATAATCTATAATTTGTAATCTTCTGTGAGTATAATAACACAAAGTATTCTCGAATCTTGACCAAGAAGAAGAGGAGATGAAAAGATTTTTGACTTCAAAGAGGAAGGGAACTGAAGTGACCTTATAGACATACTTAGAGAGGACTAATGCCAAATCCAACTTTTCTCCAAGAAACGAAAATTCGAGAGCCTCATATCTTACATGGTCTTATGATTTTTTAATCTTCTGCGCGTCAAAATGCACATAAAGGTCCCTTTAAAGAAAAAGAAGAACACGCAAGGCATTGTTGATTCTCGACCATGGGCAAGTTCAAGAAGAAGAAATCAAAAGTACAAGAAAGGAATCACAGGCATTCTTGATTCTTAACAAAGGGCAAATTCAAGAAGAAGAAGAAGAAGAAAAAAAGTGGAGGAAAGGAATCACCTTATAGACGCACTCGGAGAGGACCATGGAGCAGAGGATCTCTTGGAGGTCGGCGACGGAGTCGACCTTGACGGCGCGACAGAGGTCGTTGAGCTGCACCCGCTGCCGCTCGAACTCCTCTCGGAGGGCCTTCTCCTGCTCCCTCCGGTCGCGCCGGCCCCTCCAAGGCGGCCACCGCCACTGAGGCGGCATCGAGGGCGGCCACGAGATTCCCACCCTCGCCGTCTGCTCCCGGATCCACGACTCCACCCGCGTCCGCAGCGATACCATCTGACGAGAAGGGCGAGACGAAGGCGTGGCGGCGAGGCAAAGGAAAATAGAAGGACGGGGAGATAGATAAAGCGGGAGAGCGAGAGGGCATATGCCGTGGATCCTCTAGATCTGATGCCCAATTTAATCGAATGGGAAAGAAGAGACCGACGGGTTTATTGTGGCTCCCAAAGAGGGACGGTGGCGTCGCCACAGCATTTGTGTGGACGCGCAGGAGTAATTACATTTTTCGTCTGTTAAAATACAAGATCATGCACATAATTTTGGAACGAGAATAAAAATATTAGGATGATTTCCGGACCCTCATTTCAGTCTTTCCTTTTTGATTTTTTTTTTATAACGCCCCATGATTCAAAAAAAAAAATCCAAAATCCAAAATAATATTTTTATTTAACTCATTTATAATACTTTTTAAGATTTTATAATATTTTTATTATAATGGTCAAAATACACAAACTAATTTTTGTTCTTATTTTTAAATTATTATAAATATTAATCAGAATACTAGTAAGATATGTCAAATGATTATGTTTTTATTTCAGTTGACTCATTTCTATTATTTTTAAATGTTTGTAGAATTTTTATTATGGCAAAACACTATAATAAATAAAAAATATTATAACACGTCAAAACACAATAATAGATGGAAAAAATACAATGAGCTTTTTTGAGAGACTTTTTAGATATTTTTTGAATTAAGAGATATTGTTTAAAAAAATTAAAGAAAAAATGTCTTTTAGAAAAGATGATCGGATTTATTATCTCGATCATAAATTTCTTGGAATTACGTGGAATTACTTGTAAAGAAACGCACCATCCGCACCGTCTCTCTCTCTTAGGAAGCTCGAAAAATTAGGGATTTCTCGGCGATCGCTCGATGGCAATGAGATTGGAATTGCATGCTAGATGATGAAAATAACGCATAAATAGTTAGATAGTGTCAGATGCATATGAAAGATTTCCACAAAATTTCACAATCAAACATCTTAGTTCCATTGGAAGAACGATCAAGTCAAGATGGGGATGGCTTTTGGGAGTTGTGGAGTGAACAAATGGGCTAATTTGAGCATTAGAAGAAGATTGCATCAATCCTGGGTTCCTGACCTTTATGGCCTCATCGAAGGTTAAGAGCAAGTTTGATTGCAGTATATTAATGTAAAACTCCAAGTAACAATGCAGTGCAAAAGGTTGCCATCCATGGAAACTTGGAACTACACACAAACGCAATTGTGGTCAGAATTAAAGCTCCAGCCAACGCCATTCATGTTAGATACTAAGGATCATAAAGTGCAACTAGCCAATTTCTTGTTACCAAAACTAGTTTCAGACCAACAAACACAGTATCTCAGAATTAAGATGATCCAACAAGCCAAAAATGTGCAAAATTGAAAAGAACTAATCTTTGAACTGGTTGGTGTTGCAGACTTTCCGTCAGGCTCATTCGTCCTCCTGGCTGCGCAGCCTTGCTAGCTTGTTGGTGACAACAATGTCAAGTTGAGCAGCTCGCTCAACGATCAACTTGCGCTTCTTCGTGGAGACATTGTGTGCAATTTCAGCACAGTAAGTCCTGAGAAATTACACAAGACATCTTGAATCAAAAAAATAAAACATGCAACAACATATCCATCTCCGGTGCAGTACTAATATCTTAAACCAACTAGTGCAGCAGCAATTAGGAAGTGCACCTGTTGTGCATCATGAGCAGCTCTAACTCAGCAACATTGTAAACCACAAGCTTCTTAAACCCATTTGGCAGGTAGTGGCGTGTCTTCTTGTCTGAACCGTACCCAATATTTGGCATTAAGGTACATCCTTTAAATTTTCTCCTTACACGAGAATCAATGCCCTTAGGCCTGCGCCAATTTGGCTATAAAAACCAAAACATTTCGATCATAAGAAACATAAACAGTTAAAATAAGCATAATACACCTTGTAAGAGCAGCAAAGAAAACTTAAACATGTTACGCTTTCAAAAACATAACCACATATAGAGGCAATGCCCTAGCCAAAGAGGAACGCTGGAGGAGGAAATGCTAGCAGCATCATGCAATATGAAAGAAAACGAGGTCTCTAAGATAAAGAAACTGGGCTTCTATTTCAAAGGGCTGACCCATTTATCTTAGTTGAGCATTCAAACTTCAGTAGACTGAAGTGCTGAATTTCAACCAAACATTTTGTAACACTAAAGTTAGTCAGTTCATTCGGAGGGATAACAGGGAGAATGGACCAGCATGTAGAAATTGTACACCATGAACAAGATTTCCTTTGGACAAACAACTTGGCACAAAAAGATGTTACTAGTTTAGATATTTTGACTACTCCAGAACATCCACAGTAAAAAAAAATTCGAGTGCTGATTTCAGAAAGCTGAGCTGGCTATATTCACAGAGTGATTTAAGTTTCAACTTAGTCTAGGCATGCTGAATAATTGTATTTCCCAGCATACATTCAAATGAAAACAATACATATCAAAGAAGAAAAAGAGAAATTTAGAGTACTGTTACTGTTGGTACTTAGCAACACACTCCAAAGACCAGGAGTTATTTGAAACCAGAGCACCAGCCACAGTTTCGGAAATTTTGCATGTTTCTACAAGCCCACGAAGTAGTCTGATTGATAGAATTAATAAGTAAACTAGAATTCTGTGATCACAGGAGCCATCTTTCTCATAAAAACAAACCATTTACATTAAAGAACATGTAACGCAATATAATGTTTAAGCATTTACCTTAAATATGAGATTTAACAAACTTGAAAAGCTCGTTGAATTCTCAAAAGTAATCCAAAAGTATAATTAAGAATCAATGCAACATGTGATAGGATATCAGTCTTTAAGTTATATCAACTTTCTCCATGATTGAATATCACTACTCCACTGACTTTTGACATTTTTAGAAGAAAGAAAAGAGAATTATATCCTACCAATTCTAGTTGCATTAATCGAGCATTTAAATCTACAGTAGGTGAAGTCACTCAAAATTCGTGAGAGAGATAACAAGCTCTTGTGATGGCAACGAGATCTTTAAAGTCAAAGAAAAAAAAATATAATCATGTCTAGGCTTATCCACAAAAATTTAAACATTGTATAACAAAAGCTTGAGATATATCATGGAACTTTCAAAAGGATGTATCCATTACCCCCTGCCTTACAAGGTATATATATGAAATTGTCCCAGACTTCAATTCTATGGCTCACAATCATAGAACCTCCACAAGGATGAAAAAAAATACTCAACAGTAGAAGAAATAGACAGCAATAGAAATTTCACTTGGACCATGAAAGGAGAATGCACATGGCGGTTTTACGAGGCATTTTAACCTATTTTACCAAAAAAAAAGCAACCCTAAACAAAATTAACTATCTAAAAGAAGAAAGACCATTGTCATTTTACACGATTATTTATTGAATTTTACATGTTCTTCAACATGTCACAGCGATGGTCTTACTACGAATGGCCATGCATTTCGGTTGATCTTACAAAATCCTTAACATGTTATTATCACATATCATCTGTCATAACCAAACTAGAGGGAGACGCAAACAAGTGCTGCTAGACACTGACATAAAGCAAAGTGAAAGCAAACAAATCATGTGAACTATAGAACAAATGCAACAACCTAAGATCACAATCTACAAATGAACTGCAATCCATCAATTAAACTTCAACTCGCAACAGTTCATAAGGAAACCAAGGATCCATCATCAAAGCAATCAAACCTTTACATTAAAGGAAGCCAAGGAATCAGATAGAATCGATGTTACCTTCACGCAGATTTTGCGGTCGCTCTGGGGCCTCTTGAACTTCTTGACACGCTTCTTGACAATCTTCTTGGTGAGCAACGGAACCGCCATCTATTGTTGAACAGATAAAAACGAAGACAGATCAGCATTCTTAAACCAAAATGCAACAAATCACCAAAAGGTTCGATTTTTCCGCCAGTCCCAGCGTCACAAGAGCTAAAGACAAGTCGGTAGTCAAGGATCGGGGAATGTTACCTCGGGCCGGCTAGAAGACCACAAGATAACGCGACAAGCTGCACGCAAAAGATCAATCAGGTGAAAGATAGTATTAGCACCTCAGGAGCAGGCAACAGCTCCAGAATCAAAACCCTTAGAGATAGGAGGTATAGGGCGAGAACGATGGCCACTCACCACCGTGCTTCCTTGTATCAAGCCCGCCGTCCCACGGACCTCGGCGCTAACCCTAAAAGAAGGCTTGCGTAGCGGGGATTTATATATACCATCGAACGCTTGCGGAGCCCATCGATGCCGTCCATTTGGCCCACATCGCCTGATACTGGATGAATCACCCTGCGAGGTTGCAAAGAGGCCCCACTTTTTGGTTCTGTGAGAGGCCACTTCATTCATGAAATGGATCCGGGTGACTCAGTTGACACGTCAGGTCGATACACCCCGGTAATTTATCAGAGTCCCATCGCAGCCGTCCATTTGGCTCGCGTCGCGTGATACTAGGTGAACAACCCTGAAAGTTTGCAAAGCGGCCCCACTTTTCAGTTCTGTGAGAAGCCACTTCATTCATGAAATGGAGATCAGATCGATACACCCCTGAAACTTATCAAGGTCTTCAGCACCCGATCGAATACAAGCATTGCAGCAGTTTGCAACGACCAAAAAGAACATTACAACAGGCGTAGTTTCCGCTATTAGGAATTAGAATCCTTCGTCAATAACTATTCAGACCTTCAGCCGTTCCTTTTTTCTTGATCCTTCTTGGTTCTCAAAACAAAATAATTCCAGGATTTGCTATCTCATTGGCTGTTGATTGAAGAGGAAACAGGGCTCAAGAATGGGTTTCGTGGTTGATTTCATCATTCAATGTCACACTCTAAGTTAACTAATCCATCAATTTCATTTAAACTAAAATTAATAATAATACATTCGATTCTTATAAATCAATCTTAAACTTTTTTTTATTTCCAACGTGGACTACTCAGGAATGTTACTTTTATGCTATTAAGAGAGAACAGACCATTAACATCAACATCATCTTATAAATAATTACGAAGAATTAACTAACAAAATGATTAATGTGCACCACACTTTGAAATTTGAGGTCTAAAATGCATCAAAGAGTAATATGCAAATCTAAAAGAATTTTCTTTTGGAACTTAAGGAAAACATTTACACAAGAAACAGTTGCACAAAATATAGGCACATAAAAGAAGAAAGACAGCTCTGGAACTAATGTTCACATACTCTCGACTCTCGAGAACCAACTTCAGTAACCATATCTCAGAGATATCAATGGAACAGTGTCCTTGAAAGGATCTCTAAAGGGAGGAAATATGTACATAATATGTACCTTATTCACTCAATTTCATGGACATCTAGCAAGAATAGTGTAGGCGCAATGTCCGCTTCCATTTGTCTAGAATCCCAGCAGCCTTCCGACGTGCCCTAGAAGTACCATTCTGAACCAGTTGAGAGATGATTCCGTTAGAGTCCTCCTCTTCCCCAACCTCCCTTAGCCTTTTCCGGTCATACATGCAGATTGAGTAGAGAACGGCTACTGCATTCTCTTTGTTTCGTGCACATGAACTCTCCCTTATGATGCTGAGCAGACAAGGAACTCCACCAGTCTCAGCAATCTCCTCGATAGCCTCTTGGTTGCTCGACAGGAGTGCAAGGATAGCCAGTGACTCATTCACAAGTGACCGATCAGTAATAGCCTTTAAAACTACCCCCAGCACACCGCCACTCACTGCTCTTGCTCTGTTCTCATGAGCCAAGCACAGGCTGAAAATAGCAGACCCCGCATCCTTCTTGGCAGATGAACTGCTTTGTTCCAACAACTCTATAAGTGGTTTCATTGCCCCCAATTCACCAATCTTGAGTTTGTTGGAATCAAGGGCTGATAAGCTGAAGAGAGCTGCTGCTGAATTGCTACATGTCTCGATTCTTCCAGCTTTCAGAGCATCAATAAGAAAGGGTATGGCTTGCGGGTTGTCCCCGACAATCTTCTTATTGGTTTCATTGATCGAGATGTTCAGAATTGTCGTCACAGTATCCTCTTGTACTTTTGGGTCAGCACTCAATTCAGGAATAGAGGGAACAGCCAACAATTGGGAGATTGCATCATCATTTTCTCCAATGAGGGCTCTAAAGGATCTTTTGCACTTCGTGAGGAGTCGAAGTTCGCTTAAGGCTCGCTTCTGTTCCATAACAGAAGAGGGTGAACAAATCTTTTGGAGGAGCCCATCAAGCACATTCTTCTCCGTAACGGTGATTAAACCTTTGTCTTCATCTTGCTCATTATCAAGTGGAGGGAGGGAAACATTATGTTCTATGCACCATTGGGAGATCATCCTATGGACAAGGTGATTAGGGGTGAGGATGGTGTTTGGCAGGATCTGATGTGATTGTGGACAAGTCCAGTTCCCAGAATTCAGCCATTCCTGAATGAATGGCCGATCATAGGTCTGCAAAAGGATACAAAATGCACACCTATCATTGATACTGAAGAAAGGAACAGGACATCATCATTAAGATTAATGTGCATAGCAAGCATGTCCCAGAGTAGCATCTGTGGTGTGCATGGTTGTCCTGTCAACAACTTTCCTAATAACTATTGCCAATTTGATGATGGAATATACTTGGTATATCAATTTGATTTAACTTGAGGAACTAATATGCCCAAGCTAAGAGATCTGGAGGACTTTTATAATGCAGAAACTAATAGATTTAGGGACTAATATGCATTAGTATCTATCACATTATCTCATTGACCGCAAGAAATCTAATGGTTGGGAATAATTGAAAAACCTAAATATCAAACAATAAGAAATTTACAGTAAGACAACCAATAGTGAACGTTTAACTTGGAGGACTTTTATAATGCAAAAACTAATAGATTCAGAGACCAATATGCATTTGTAGCTATCTCATTGATCACAAGAACTCTAATAGTTAAGGATAATTGAAACACTAAATAACAAACAACAACAAGTTCACAGTAAGACATTTAAAATTGAACAATAGTTTTTTTTTTTTGTCAAGAGAAGATTCAAAAATAATCAGAAGTAACCTTTTTTTACTTTTCTACTGCAACTAATAAACTTATCAGAGACAGGATGAGAACTAAAGTACAATGACTACATGAAGTCCTGCAAAAGTTCCAAACACAGAGAGCATAAATAATTGTATACAACTCAGACTAATAATTAATTTTGATGCCAAAATGAACCAATTTATTCAAAAGATTTACAAGTCTAAGGTTACATAATGCATTGTTCCCCCTTTTTTTCGACTTAAAAAATATATATATCACATACGATATTTATGTTTTGTTATTTATAGGGTGGTAGGAGATGCAATCTCTCCACAAGGTAAAGTCTTTCTTATCATATCGTGTTCTGTGAATATAGATGGTATGAGATGCAATCTCTCCACAAAATACGGTCATTGATACAAAATGGAGCATCATTTCTTAGCTTAAGAACAACACGGAATTAACCGAGAAAATATCAAAAGATAACACAGAAAAAGAAATATCGCAGAAAATTCCAGTTCGAGAAACCCAATCAAACCGTAACGATTCTAATAAAAAAATTGTAAAGAAGCATTTAAACTTGAACTCGATATCTCCAAAACCCACCGACGTAAAGATTGCAAGAACAAAACCCTAACCCTAGATGTTTTAGACCTGTCCGGAGGCCAGGACCACAGGGTCCTTCATCAACTCCGACGATATGGGGCACCGGAAATGCTCGGGAACCGACGCCGAATCCATCCTCTCATCCGTTCTCCTCTGGTTCGCCAAGGGCGACCGCGGCGTACCGTTGGAGACCCCTCTCCCGGCAAAGGTGACCTGTTTGAGCGCCGCGAGCACCCTGGCGGCCTCCTCGTAGGTCCCAATCTGCCCGTCGTCCTCCTCAGCTATCTCCCTCACCAGCCTTTGCAATTCGTTCTTCAACTCCCCTGCCGCCGCGGCCGACACCCCCGGCTTCGCCATCGCCGCCGTCCCTACGACCCCATTAAGGAAGGGTAAGGCCATTCGATATACTATGGTTTCTCTGCTCTCTTCTCCTCCTCGGCTTCGCCTTCGTCGTCGCCTCCCGCTTCCTTCATATCTCTCCTCTTCGGAGGTCGAGCGAGAGGAGACGAAGCCGAAGCCGAATTCGAGAGCTCGTCTCCAATAAATACATAGAAGCATTACTTTTCCTACCTGTTTGTGTCTGCACGCCGTCTCACCTGCCTTCTGGTTGCACAAAATGGTGAGGTCCACGAGCAACTCCTCGAAATGTAGGAAAGACGGGTGCCACTTAAGTAGGTCGAAAAAAGCGTTCTTTTGTAGTTTAGTTCCTTTCTCTGCTAAATGCTTACACCGCTGAAGTAAAGTGTATATATTGCTTCGCCGGAGCAGGATAAGAACCTTCCTTATACGATGAAATTTACACAAATAATCACCATAATGATTGGAACGGTTTTATAACATAATAACAGTGAGGGAATAGGATAGTCTAATCTTGTTCTGACGGAATACTTGGGACAGAGGGGTAAAGGGACCCACCCACACGTCATAGCGCTGCTGGCAATTGTTTTGCATTTATAACACCATATTAAATGAGATTTGTATCGCCCTATTTTTTGAGATTATGTGAAATTAGAAATTGCAATGGGATTTGAGTAATTGTGACTGTTCACCTTCAGAATCTTAGTGAGATCAGAATTGTTCATGACGAGGAATTATGATGGAGATTATGTGAGGAATTATGATGAGGATAGAAGGTTTCTTACTTAGGAATATAATGATTATTTTTAATTTTAATGATAAATTAATTGTTTTATTTTATTTTGTTCATAACGTGTCATTTCAATTGACAATTAATGCTCATTTTCCTTGTTAGGCTATTACGATAAAAAAAAAAAACCCTGATTAATAATTTTAGTTTTTAATTAAAAATAATTTTAATTTTAAGGGAATAGATAATTAAAATTTTCAATGGCCATAGTTGGTGTTGAGCCATGGAATTTGTTCACCTAAGAAGCTTTGATCGTAAAATAATTTGTTTGGAATCAAAATTCTTGTATATTTGATAAGAATTTGATTCTTTGATTTTTATTTGGATATTTACTATAGAACTTACATCGAAGGTAAATCTACAACGTTCCAATTCTATTGATTCTGAGTTGTTATTGTATCATGTAATCAAATAATATTATAGATAGGCATATCAAGATCGTATAATAGATATCTATTCATACCTCGTGTCATATGAGCTATCATCCCAATATCGTATGGTTAATATCTCAACATTACATGATCAATACTTAAATATCTCAATACCATGTGATCGTAACCTTAACATCATATGATCGATACTTTATTATCATGACCAACAACTAGATCATGATAATAAGGTCAAACGAATCTATTGTATTTGAAGTCAAACGCGATCCGAGTACAGGATAAACATACAAATCTCTCTTATGGTACATAAAACCCATTATAAAAGAACTCCTCGAGTACGATCCTTGAACACTTAGATATAAACAAAGTTAAGCATTGAATGATAAAATTTACGAGGTTTGACCTTTTTAGAGTTGAACAAATGTATTGTTAGCTGATGTTAAGAGATTATACTGAGACAAACACAAAAGAAAACCTCGATTAACTTGCAATCAACATCCAACTCAAATAGTATTCCGACTTACAAATACAAATACAGATACGGTATTGAATACTTGCCGCGACGATAACAAAAGCTACCCTTCGACACACGCGTCACGAAACAAGAATCTCGTCATGTGCACCGACTCAATCACGCGTTTTAGCGTACAGCTCCATGAACTCGGCCGTGGATAGATTCCTCTTCTAAGTGCGCCACCGGCAGTGTGGCTTTGCGGCCACCAACATGGCACGTAGAGTTGAGAGCCATAGTCGAGTGATGTGTTTTGGCTCTTGCGCTCATTCCGCGCACCACCGCGACTCGTCACCAACCCCCCGATTTGGACTCGCCACCGTCTGCGCTGCATTATGGCACTTGCCATGTCTCATTATAGTAGCAGCTTGCTTTGAGTCAGCTACCGTGGGCTGTTGGTATGTGGAGGACTAACACAGGAAACATATCACATTTAACGATGATCAGATGCAACAATTTGGATCAAAACTGAGCATAAAATTCTGTCTTCAAGAATCATCCGCATCAAGTGTGATATATATCGTCTCTTTTATAAGCAATTACATTGTCAAAATAAAGAAAATATAAGAGAAGTTTATAGGTTTGAATCTTTATATACTAAAGCAATTGTCGGCAAAAATCTTTAGTTTATATATATATATATATATAACATAATATATATAACACATAATAAAGATTCTCTCTTTATTCTTTATTCAAGTTATACGTTAACATTATATTCTACCATCAGACGGGTTAACTAACCAATAATTTCATTTGATTTAAATAATTAATTAAAATATTTAAGTTAAAATTTTGTAGTACACTCATCAAATCTTTATAAGTCAATCTTAGTCTTTATTAATTAATTGGGGAGAGTTACAAAATATTACGATCTAAGTTTAATGGGCTAATTAGCCAATAACTCCGTTTAGTTCAAATCATGGATCAAAATGCTTAAACTAAAATTTTTGTAATATACTCCTCAGTCCCTTATAAGTCAATCTTAAAATTCGCGAGAGATCCATCGTAAAAATATATGAGTGTTTGGGATATCGAATTAGACCATGATTATATTATAATTATGTTATTTGTGGTTATGGGATTGGTGAGTGGCTCGTGGTGTACTGTATCAGCCATGTCATTAATTCCCATTGAAATTGCTGTTTGTGGGATTTCAAAAGTAGATAGATGGATAGATAATGACATGCCACGAACCTCACTCTAATCCATGACTTGTCAATCCACCATAGTCCAAATTATCCGTCAAACAATTCTTGCAGGCCATACGAATTGGGACCTAATCGACATGTCTAACTCCATGTGGTCCATCGCAGCCATTTGATTCCCTCTGCGTACAACCCATCGGTTTTGTCAGTCTCATACTTAACCCACGAATGATATTATTTCCAGAGATATGAGATCGACAAGATTGATGGCTATTATCCCTAATCAAGCAGGAATTACCTATGAATTAATTGCTTAATACGAGTCGAGATTGACATCACCAGCATTACGATCTATAGCAAGTGAAAAGGATTTTGTTGGCCCAAATTAGATTGATTCATCTTATTCGATCACACTGCCTCTCTTTGATGAATCATTTATGTTAAGGAATCGAGTTAAATCGATTAATTCAAATCGAATAGTTTCTATTACAAATCTAATTGTGAATTTAAATGCGCATTATGTGGCATTTCCATCGATCACAGACTAAAATGTTGTCGATCTCATCTTGTTTTTTCATGGCCACAAAACCATCATCGAGCAGCTGTTACGTGACAATGCATGTGCAAGTCATTTTCTCTTTTTTTTTTTGTTTACTTATTATATTATATATATCGATCGATTCGGTAAGATAATTAAGTCACTTATTTATTCAAAATTAATCTTCATCTCAAAATACTTAAATTCGAGATAATAATAATACCCACGTCACGTAAAACTCAAAATACTTTAATTCGTCTCCTACTTTTAATGTCGAAGAATAAATCAGGATATTATAATCTCTCTCATGCTTAAGGATTTAAGATATGATGCAATATCATACTAGTTTTGATACTATATATCATGACCTAACCCATGAACTAATTAACATATTAACTTGTTGAGCACGAATGATTAGATTAAAATACTTAATTGATACTTTATAAGTTCATCCAATTCCATTTCAAATGAAGGAGTAACTTTGAGTGTTGCAAAAGCTGCTTTATCAACACCCAGTACATTTAATCATCTTCCACACCTCTTGACACTTGAAGCACCTCAGAAATGTCTCCCAAATCATGTTGCATAAACAGACAGTAACAATGTGAATGGCACTAGTGGATTGGCCACAAGTGACAGCACCACTGCCAGTTGGTTGACAGTGATGTCTCACTGAACACTCAAGATATGGGAATTTAGCTTGCTCATCCATGACAGGGACCTGATGTTGGACAGTGAGGCTGAAGCATCTCCAGCATCATGGAATCCAAGTATATGTCCATTACCTTAATCTTATTGGCAAAACATGGTCTACACAGAGACTAACATTCCTTAGAGATCCAACCTGATCCATGAAAGAGAGAAATGGCCAGAGAGAAATGCCTGTAGCAGATGTTCACTTGGCTTTTTCCTGTGGTCTGCATCTACATGTTGTTTTGGAAATTTATAAGATGTTGTTTGGGGGGGCAAATGTCTTAAGTGGATCAGCTGAAGCAGTGTCCACTCCATTGCAGACAGTACACTTTCGTTTGGCCTCTTCCCAGTGAAGGACAGGAAGAAGGAGAGTCTATCATGTCAAAAAGTTCAGGAAACAAAGCTGTTACTGCTTTATGTTTCAGATAGGGAGAGTTTAATCTCCACAGAATAAGATCAAAATGATCTCCAGCATAAGGGAAACCAATCAACATGCAGCAGCTACATGAAACCATTATGATTCTTCTATACATCTATGCAACTAGATAAAAGAGCCAAGATCTTAAGTAAGAATAGAAAAGATACATCACGAAGGGAAAGAGACATTTGCTGGGAATTCTGAGCTTCATGAGTCTTTCATGGCTTAGGATGATTGGAGTATTTGATAATACCCCACAGCTTGTGGAGTTGAAAGGGAAGAGAGGATACAGTCAATAGTACATGACTGATGGAGTTCATGGCTGAGTACTGCAATCATGTTTAATGAAGGGAATAATTACCAACACAAAACTGTTCTCAAGGTGTTACGTTCCGGACCTGATCGAAAACAGAACATCACATCTGATGATTTTTAGTTCGATTGGCATCACATCAACAGGGAAAACACTCCATGATGCTTGTCCGAAAAAATTGCAGCAAGATGCAGTAATCCACTAACAATCATGGCCCTCATCCTTGTCTAGGTTGGTTCTGATAAGAAGAAACAAAGCATCAGTTATGGCTTTAGTTCACAGGGAAATCACTGGCAAGATAATGTATGAAGGTAACCGATCTAACATGACAGTCCTGTGAGGATGAGAGACAATGATTTAACTTGCTGAAAGGAATCTAATTCCACCTTTTTCTTCCTTCAATGAACTGTAAAGCTATATGGAAAAATAATTCTGAACAAGGAATTTTTCAACTTGAGAGATACTTGTCAAATTCAAAAGCTTTTGCCAACCTGGTCATTTTGATGCTATTCTTCTCATGATAGGTCAGTCTATCTTGAGAGCATACAACTCGATCAGTATGTGAGTGTAGTACTTCTACTGTTAGGTGGTCCATACAAGGAAGGAAATACTTTACAGATTCTGTGGGAATATCTCCTATTCAAGCAGGAAGTACTAAGATGTAAAGGGCTTACGGATTCTCACTGCAGTCCAAAGTCCAAATATGCGATAGCGTCAAATCGCTGGAAGCAGCAGGAGAGTTGCAGCACATAACCATGAAAACACCTTCATGAACTTATGAACATGGCACTTATGGGAGTACAGAACCACATCTTCATACTGAAATCCTGCACCGTCTTGTTTTCATTTGTTACAATCTTACCTGTGCTTTTGAAAAGAAATCTCCACATCAATTACGAGCGCAGACCTAATGGTCATTAGCAAAAATTTCACAATGCTATTTCAAAGCACGTCTCATTTATATACGAAGGCTTTACTCTGAAATCACATGATCAGAGTTCAATTTTCATGTGACTAGTGTGCGTTTGGCCTGCATCAGATGATGAAATATCAGACTTACCCTAAAATCTTCAATCCATGAACTAGCCAAACAAATCCATTACCGTGCCAATTTGCTTACCATGGTTCTGCCCAAAGCCAGTCTGAGCAACACTCTGCAGGTCATCCTCCCAAAGACCCCCAAGCTGAAAGTTGATTAACATTTTTCACATGACACAACGTATTGTTTAAAGATTTTTTGATGATAAATCAGTTCTGTATTGAATGGGCTACGTCGTTTACCTGAGAGGGAGCATCTGTGTATGCGTCCGTGGTGGCATGTTGCATACTCTGAGACTGTCGTAAGGAGGATTGTAATGAATTCAAGGAGAATTGCGCTTCGAGACCGGATGTCATGACGCTCTGGAGAGCGATAGTCTGAGGCTGGTGAGCATACGACAACACTGTGCCTATCTCTGCCGGATAAACTGGCTGTGGCATCAGTCCACGAGATTGATACATCTGAATTTGCAGATGGTTAAGGCATACATTACTTGAGTCGATGAGTGTGGATGGAACTAGAACTAAGGAGATTGCACAAGCTTACATCTTTTGGCAGGAAATTTTCCATGCTAACATCCATCTGGGGATTCAGGGTGGTTAACTTCATGGATAGGAACTGAAACCAAGAAATTGGGTTCAGGTGAAAACCTAGATTACAAGTAATGCAAAGTTCAATCCGAGCACAATGTTGATACCTCGACTTGCCGCTGCAGTGACTGCACATAGTTTATGATCTCATCAAGCATCACAGCCTTGCCGGTCACCTGCAATTCCGAAATTATCATGACTAACTAATTACATGAAGCTAGGGAGTGATGATCTGAGATCTACAGAAGAAACCATTTTACCTTGTTGCAACCTGGCACAAGATCTTGCAGAAACTTCATCCTCTTACTGATCTTCTCTCTTCTAACCTGGTGGAAGAAGGCATTTTATGAACTCGGGACCAGTAAATTGTGAAGTGCAAGACACGGAGATGAACACTGAGCCACGTTTTCCTTACCCTCTCGGCGAGGCTGTGAGCATCAGTGGCTTGTCCTCTTCTCGCCCTCACATGGATGTAATCCTTCGGTGGCTCAGGGGGCTTGTGATCATTATCCTTGCCCTCGCGGTGGCCAGGATCTCCATTCTGCTCCGTCTTCGGCTTCACCGCCGCATTCTTTGCACCTCCATTTCTGTCAGCCGATTTGCATCTCTTTGCATCGGAGTTCTCCTCCTCTGTCATCTGCATTTGAGAGGAACATGGAATTAGCATAAAGATTGGCAAAAGAAGCAGAATTGTGAGTCAATTCAACCATACATTAGCAGGGGGATTAGTGGCAGAAGAAGATAAAGGTGCCTCCCTTCCTTTCCGCTTTGCCGCTGTCTTCCATTTCCCTGAATTGTTGTCAGCGATACCTCTCAGGGATGATGCCTCCGCCGTCATCCGATGGGACAACGACGACTCCTCCGGGCCATTTCCGAGCTCGGACTCCTCCGCTGTCGAAGATCCACCAATTGTCGACCTCATCTCCGTCTCCAGATGGGCAGGGCGTTCGCTCCTGCTCTGTCCAACTCCCACGCAAGACCCAAAACCTGCCTTCGGAGATTCGCTGCGCGAGGCCTCCGAAAGATTTCCGGGCTCCAGGAACCCGAATTGGCCTGCGAAACTCCCCGAACTCCTTCCTGCAAAGCAAGAAAGCCTTGCGGCGCAGTCCTCGAACCCCGGTTCGGCCGAAAGTGGCCCGAGATGAGGTCCGGGCACTCGATTCACCGGCATCGGTGGCCCTCCTCTTCCCTGCTGCCGGTGATCCATCACGGAAAGATTGAGTTTTGGTGGGGAATTCAGCGGAGTGCCGTAACAAGAAGCGTCAGCACTACGGTATCGAGAACTCGGCGAGATGTCGTTGGAGTTGCAGATGCCTCCCAACCGACCTATGAGCTCTCCGATACCGCTGCCGTCGGCGGAGGCCGGCGGGTTGGAGCACGGCGAGGAGACGAGCGAGCTGAGCGCCGACTCGAAGTCGGCGTCGTGGGCCATCGGCTGCTTCCAATTGAGGTGGAGGAAGCGCTGCGGCAACTGGTCGCTGGCGGCGGGCCCAGAATTCAACTCCGGCGGTAGTTTGGCACCGGTGGATTGCCATTGTAGGCCCCAAAATCCCTCCTTTTCCATTCCTAACACGTACAATTGAGCCGAAAATTTCGTCAAACGGCAAAGGAAGGATTTTGACGATAGAATTAGGCAGGTCAAAAAGTTCTTGAAGAGAATGAGGTTGTGGTGGTGGTGGTGGTAGTCGAAAATGTGCAGAGAGAGAGAGAGAGAGAGAGAGAGAGAGAGAGAGAGGCGCAAAACCAAAGGTAAAGAAGAGATCTGGATCGGTTAGTGGCGGTGACAAGATCTCAGGCTTCAGCTCACATCTTCTGGTTTCAGATCAGAAGATTAAAAGCACGGAGAGAAGAAAGATTCCAAGATAAACGGAGAAGAAAGGATTGTTCCTTACTGTACCTCTTCAGAGGTTTCCTTCAGAAAACATCAAAACCATTTGAATTTGTATTTCCTTTTGACAAGTAATTAAAAATAATATCTTTTTAAATAAAAAAAGAATATTTTTGATTCTTAATTATATCTCTCACATATTATTTGAAGAGCGTGAGGGTTGGTAATCTTCTTGTACCTCTCTCTCTTCTTTTCCTTTCCTTTGATGCTTCAAGCTCAGTAACATGGCTTCTATGAACACACTTGTTGGGTTTTTGTTGACAGAACCACATGCCACCAGTGGAAGCAAAATAATATACGCATTTGACATGATTGGAAGCGAGCTTTTTGTACATCCATCCCCCTTCTTCTCCACCTCTTAATCAAGTCTACCAACGACTTGCTGCTCGAACCACTGCTCATGGAGAAAACCGAAAGGTTAAAGTTCCGGTGACTTGCTGAGATTTCATCCCTCTTGCAATCATTGGAGTTACGCACAAGTCAAGAGTGAATTGGAAGCATCACAGATCAGAGTCGGATCTCTATTCTCTTCAGCATCGTAATCATTGACTGCTCGCTGGGATCGAGGAAGGATTTATTTGCTGCATCAGGTCCGGAATCATTCGTCTATCGCTTAAGCGTTTGCGTGCAGTACGAGCGCAGACAAAGTTCACCATCCTGTAAAGGGAGGAATGGGGGAAAAAAGAAGGGCAGAGAAAGGAGAATGGCAAAAGAACACTTTTACGTGGTCGCATGTGCAGGGCTAAGCCATTGCTTTGGCCTACCTCTGAGAGTGACACAAGATGCTAATCCACCATGTCTCGTCCTTCTCCTCTTCCGCCCTCTTGCCATCCCTTCCCATCACTCTCCCGGGCCACCTCCACCGCCTCTTTAAAATGGAGCATCGTGATTCGTACTACTCTGGCCACCTGATCATAAAATAAAATAAAAAAATTAATATATCAAGATATATATATATATATATATATTATAAAATATATACCAAAAATTTGTTTAGAAAAAAATGGTTCGTTCGACCAATACATAATACATGATTTTTGATATACAATATCTTTTCCTTATAATTTCGGAGAGACATTATCTCATCTCGCATGAACTAAGTTATGCGATAATATCGATGTGTATAATTATACATATTTAATTTCTTAAGTAGGATCATATCGATCATCGAATGATATACCAACAAATACTAGTTTTTTTATGATAAAATATTATAATTAATTATAATTATTTTTGTGATTTAATAAAAAAAAGGTTTGCTCTCTTTTAGGGTTTTACTTATCTTAATAGGCATAGGGTTAGCTAGAATTTAGTCAACCTTGACTCAAATCTTGATTTGAGTTGGATTCAATTGGATTGTTTGTCAACTTAGCTTGTGTACCAAGATCAGAGCCAAAATTGTTTAGACTATTAGGAAGAAAGACAAACCATAAGTTACATACATCAGCTAGTTGATTTGCAATCTCACACATTAAAAAATGAGCATCCATCAGTCAGTATACATTAACATATACAAAGTTCATATTTTTAGGACACAAATAGGCCAATAACTTGACCAAGAAGAAGCATTAGTTATAGCTCATTTATACTTCTTGTCTGGTGTAATGAGCATTCCCATGCAGGCAATGACAGGCAGTCCTAATAGACAAATGGTGATCAACTCTGGTCCAGATCTAACACCTTAAACAGAGGGAGAACTGCTCTCCCATTCCCCCAACACACCTTCAATTTTCCTATTTGCACTTCTTCAACTATACTGAAGCTATTGTCTGAAACAACTTATTTAATTCAGCTTCAATGATGCTGCTTTTTAGGTGCATGTATGTCTCAAATAAATCCATATGAATGCTTCCACCACTGGGTTGGAAATGAATCATTGTAATATATAAACCCATGTGTTCTTTGGCATTGATGTGCCCAAAGAGCTACAAAGATGGACAAGAGAGCGGACACTTGCCCCTCTCTTGATGGTTGGGGCACTTATAGATTGATTGTGTGTGAAGAAGTGGTACTCTTGGTGTGGGGGTTGTTCCTCTTCAGTGATATTTTTATATATCACTCATAGAGTATATATATATATATATATATACACTGCTGGAACTTGTGTTTTGGCTTTCTCTTTGGAAGCTACATTTGCTTTCCAATTGATTGTTTTCTCAAAGGAAGTCATGGCATTGATCAAGAATGGGACAGTAAGAGTTCTCATGCGAGTCTTCAAGGAGAAATCTACAGTGTTACTACTTAGGATTCTTTTGATACAGATTTGCCTTCCATATCTGAGATTTATCAGTGGTTTGTATACAATTCCCTTTCTTCTTTTGGTGATTAATAATAGAGTCAGTCAACAAATAGAAATAGGATTTATGGAGTGTAATTAGGGTTTGTAAAATCGTACCATACCACTCGGTACGTTAGGTCTACTAGTAGATTGGCACGTGGACCATCCGCTACCAGGTAGTATTAAGCTTTTGGCCCCGTATCGAGCGGTAACGATCGAAATTTCAATTGCTATCGACTTGTACCGACTAATACTAATCAATTTCAAGAGTAAAGCTCTATCTCATTATATCATTAGATCCTAATTGAAGCATCTTTCACAAACAAGCCCTCGCACTAAAGAAAAAGGAAGGGATTGTCTGGGAGAATCATGCACCGATAGTATATGGCAGTTGGGTTTTGCCTTTCGTCAAGAGTCGATGGTTGGGCGGAGAAAAAAACTAATCCCCGAGCCGATCATGGCCTAGGTGGAGAGAAGAGCTTCGAAGGCTATAGAATCGATGAGGTTGACCGAGCTCTTCTCAATGTCGATAAGCATCGGAGAAGAAGAAGCCTAGGAGCGAAGCCCAATGCCATGGCAGCTCAGGGATGCCAAATTTTAGGTGGACCAAATTGGCTTAATCCAAGTTGGGGATCAAATTAGGGAAATCTTGGTTCACATCGCATTTGGATTAGGCCAAATTGTAGGTGGACCAAATCACATCTCTTGTGTCGAACCAAATTGTAGGTGGACCGAGCTACAATCTTGAATTAATTTTGGATTAAGCCATGCTCATTTTTAGGCGTACCGCTCAATATGTCATATTGAGCATACACTGATACGGAATAAGAAACGCATAGATCCTCTTCTGCAGGACACAAAAGCTTGGATCCAACAAGAACATGGTATTTAATCCTGTGATCCATTGCATGGTTTGTCTGATCAAGCTTTTATATATCTCTCCTAATAGCATTCAATGTGTGACTGACACGAGACATATCTGAAAGCAGCACAAACATTGAACTTTTTTCTAGCACTTTCTACAAGAAAAGATTCATATTTTTCTAGGACCGAAAGAATGAGGTTGCCATACAACAACAAAGTCATAAAGAATGAGGCTCTGATAAGAACAAGAAATGATACACATGAAAAGGAGGTGAATCCCTGCATGCTGCTTCGCAGTTTGTTTGCAAAGGATTCAACATTGATATGGAAAGCAATTTGGTTAATTCTGCTGACTACAAATCCCTTAGCAATCCTAGAGAGTAGCTCATCTTCTCTTTTCTCCTTTTCTCCTCAATCAGACTATTCATCCCCTTCTTCACATGTCTTCCCCAATTTCTTATGTACTAACTTATCATGGTATATATCACAAGTATCACTGTTTCGGTGGGCAAGTTGGGGAGGTCACTGTTTTTTTTGCAGTGATGTTAGTATACAAGCGATGGCTCTCGAGACATCACATTTATTACAGCGGTTTCCAGAAAAAAGTCTTATTGCAAGAGAATATAGAGCTCAACAGGCCATTTTTAATAGACAAGATAGTACTTTGGAAGATGAGAGTACAATGTCTATTAGCTGCATTATCATTTTGCGACATGCTATCTTTGAGAGTAAAGCAGCAATGACTCATCCCATCCCATTGGGAAAGGTTAAACTTATAATCTTAATAACAGTAACTGCAGCAAATGATCCCAAACAAATGAGAGCATGAGGTGTGTGGTTTAGAATTACCAGGCTGATATCAGATAAAATGACTTGGTATAGATGCAAATTGCCTCTCGGCAATTCTTGAACTCCAGAAGGTAGGTAGACGATGGCAGATATCCGTATCAACTTATGCAACCTCTTCTCTAGATGACTCAGCCCTTCGTCTGCGCATTTGAGCTCCCCAAGATAAGTTGTCTTTGGAACTGCCATTCATGCTTCGCCTTTTCAACTCTGTAAGCTGATCCTGCCAATGGTTTCTCCAACCTGATCTCTCTTCTGGTTCCTGTAAAGAAGAACAATAGCGATACAGCATCAAGACTAAAGTCAGAAAGCTTGAATCATAAAGGTAAATGAAGAATGATAAAGACAGTAACATTGTTCAGCGAAAAACAAGATCAGCTCTATGGATGCCAATAACTTTAAGAACTTAAATTTGTGAAACAGGTTCAATAAGATTCAGAAGGTACCTAACTATAAAAATCATTCTAAATATACTCCTGGATATGACCAAGGTCCTACAGAGTGGGAAATCAGACTCATCTGAAGAATAATATCTACAGATCCTAAGACTATGCGAGAACAGTTAGCTGATCGGATGGCAGATAAACAATTAACACTTTTCCTTACAGCCGAATCCACCACTTGGCTACAGGGAGTCACTCCCTGTTTCAAGTCTGTGGTCGAAAAGGAAAAAAAAAAAACTTTTTCCTTTTTCTTTGGGAAAACAAATAACAGAAAGTTAGAACTACATCACAAAGAATATCAAATAGTACCGTGATTCTATCGTTTAGCTAAACCTGGCAAAAGGTTTTTTGATGTAGTGGAAGATAACCCATTTATCAAGATCACACTTTTGTATGGATTCACAGCAATAAAATAGTTCAGAATTAGAAATTCCATGGACCCTAGACTCCTCACATTTCCTTGTAACATAAAGATAAAACTCACTGACGAACTGTACACATCGAAAGGCAAGCCAACCATCTTCCTGTCCCAACAGCTTCCCTCACTAAAATGCCAAACAAAAGCAACCACAGGACAAGAATCAGCTGAAAATTCAAGCTGAGATATTTAAGAAACATAAAACCTCAATAGAAGAATGATCTTCATGAGGTTGAATCCCAAATGACTGGATTAGTATTTGTTAGTTTGTGCAGACCCATCACAAGCATCACGATCTGTATATCGATGGAGTTATACCTAATGGGCAGGAATGACAAAAAGACACAAATTATAGACAACTGGGATGTACTTAAGGAATGCCAACAGGCTAGCATGACTTGTAGAAGTATCCTTCTCCTCACAGCAGCAAAGAGCACGTTATCTGAGCTATAACGTACTAAGAATCTTCAGTAACTTGTTATCATTCAGTGACCTTCTAGAAAGTGACAGGAAACAGATCGGACGGGACGAACATAAATTTGGGAACAAAACCATCCTCATAAGGTTTGACATTACGATCAAGATTAAACACACAGTTCAACCATTTCATCAGCCTATTAGATCTTACTAAAACCTTTTGACAAATAGCCAAAGTCCAACTGAATCGAGATCAGCAATTCCACGATTAAAAGAAGAAATTTCCAATTCCGGCGGCCTAAAACCATCCAAAATTACTAAAACCTAAATGCTAAAAGAAAACGACCGAAAAAGAAGGACAATTTACTCAATGTTTTGGCAACTAGAAAGGTCACAGCTTTAACAAATCTCTCACGATCGAATGGCATGAGATTAGCTGCTTAAAAGAAACAATGTCGAATTCACCAAAATACGCAAGCTAAGAAGAGAAACCGGACCAAAAGATTGCAACTTTAGCAAATCATTCTCGCAACGCATTCGATTGACATTGAAAGGGTACCCAAAGTATCAGCTTCGTGAAGAATTGCAGAGCCTAGAAGCAAGGAGAACACAAGCGGACCTCGTCGAACCGGCAGCGACTGGCTGAGAAGGCCAGAGGCAGACTCCTGGTCAGGTCGCGGTCGTAGATCGCGCGGCGGCCCGGGTCGGACAATGTCTCGTAGGCCTCATGGACCTCGATGAAGCGCCGAGTGTACTCCGCCGCCCGTTCCGGCGGGGAGACGTCCGGGTGGTACTTCCTCGCCAGCTGCTTGTACGCCTTCTTGATCGCGCTGGTGCTCCCGCTCGCCGGAACCCCCAGCAGATCGTAGAAGCTCCCAGCGTTCTCCCGGACGAAGCCCTCCTCGACGGCCGCACGGGGCCGGAAAGTGGACAAGCGGAGAGAAGGCCAACCACCACCACTCCACTGAAGTTGAACGCGGCCAAATCGAACACGACCGCCACCGCCACCGCCACCTACTCTCGTGGTGGTGGGAGATAGGTAGGTCCGGTTTCGGTAGACTACTAGCCCAGCGGTCATCTCTCTCTCTCTCTCTCTCTCTCGCGTGAGCTACCAACATTGGCGCACACTTTAAAGCGGAGTCGAGCGCTTTATGGCATTGAAGAAGTTGGTACTCCTTCCTTTCTTTCACAACCAACCTTTTGTTTTCCTTTTCTTTTTATTTTTTTAGTATGTATTTAAGAAAAAAATATATTATTTTTAAAAATCTTATACCCCTAAAATATTTGTTGGCAATGCACATGAAAACATTTCTATAGCTATTTTATATTATATTATATTATATTATATTGATAAAATATTTTAAAAAAAATCAAAATAATAGAATAATTGAACGTCTCCAAATGAGATTTCATTGCAATATGTCAACTGTTTATAACTAAGAATATTATATATATATATATATATATATATATATATATATATATATATATATATACTTAAATCAAATAAACTATTACAACAATGTCATTAATACAGTTTCTTTATCGGTGTAGAATTATTACGAGGAAAACATTAAAATGATATGATTAATTTCTAACGCTGGGAATTCGTGTTAATGAAAGCCGATTATTTTGAAAAAAACATAATCTATTTTCATTAGTTATATAAATCAATTAATGATGTACCAATTAAAATGATTGGTACTACAATTGCTCATATCTCCCCATCTAATTTAGCCCCATGTCTCTATAATGTTCTATCTAATTTGATGTTCCCTTGCCCCATTAAAAGAACAAGATGATGGTGTTCTCACCGGGAAAGAAAGCTCGGCAACAACATAAGGTGCTTTAGTTTTTGTTCTTCAACATAATTGTCTCAGATGAAAAATAAGGTGAAAGGTATTAATATATGTATATTATTTAATATAATAAAATATATTTTAATTAGAGAAAAAAAAAAACATACATGCATCCGAATCAGCTTGTACGACAAAGTTACTATTTGTCCTTTCACACACACCTTCAGGATTTAATAAATAGATCTTATTTCTCTTTCGATATCTAATACATAAATAGATCTTATCATGGAGATGTTGATCAATTTTTAGCTATTGATTAAGATCCAAGTAAAATAATTCGATTTCAACATGTAAAATGTTGTGAAACTTTTGAAGGACAAAAAAGAGGCTGACACGCCTCTAAAGTCTGCCGTGTTCTTTAGGATGTCAATCCAGACTTTGACAATGTAGAGGCATCAATGTGATGTTCGTCACTATTTCGACGAGGTTACAAGAGACTTTTGACACTTCCACGAAAACAAACATGGATACAACATGCTTCTTCCCCAACTAGCACAAATTTTTTTTTTTTCTTCCAAAAAGGGTTATTACGATTTGGAAAATCTACATAAGGAACTATGCAAATCAATGTGCAAACAAGAAGACAAAGATTCCTCCCACATAATTGTTGATTTAGTTATCTTGGCTTTAAGAACAACAACTCATTTAGCAGATTAGGCAAGAACCTCACACCATACAACAACACATAGTTCTACTTCTCTACTTATATTATGGAATCAATGCAAATAATGTAAAGATTTTCTTTCTTTTCATATATCACTTGGGCACATCTGATCCGAATGAGACTGAGTGCATGCATCTTCGTAGAGACTAAAGGATAACGAACATATGAGATTGAATCCTCAACGCAAGAAACATAGACCCCAACCACCAAACGGAACCAGCTTACCTCATTTGTGTGAGAAATCTGAAGTCTTGTGCAGTAAAATCGTCACACCATCCCGAGCAAGTAGAAAACACTGCAATATTACATCCAGCTGCAACAATTTCAAGCATTTTCCAATTGATTTCAATCACCTGTTCGGATGTGCCAAAAGAAAAATTAAAGAGAACAAAAAATATTACATCATCAAGACCGAGGATAATTAAAAAAAAAAAACTATATCAAGTGCAATCTAAACAACATTTTCACGGCATTCATATTCTACACAGTTACTAATGAAAATTTGTACCATGCATTGCCGCTAGCAATCATAGTATGCAAAAAACCAAAACAAAACCTCTCATTCAAAGCTCTTGAATCATTGCTAAAACAACAGGAAAGAAAATTACTGATTTAGGTATATATTCTAACCAGTGTCAAAACCAACAACCGATAAGATTGAAACTAAAATCTCAATGCACCCCCTTCCGTTCAGTTTTTGGCAGGTGCACTAATGCCTGACGAGCCAGTATGGCTTCCACGACCGCCGCTTGGTCCCATATGATCAACCCTCTGGTATCCGACTTCGGTTCCACGATTTGAATATCCTCCCCTACCACCACCTCTGCCTCCGAAATCAGGTCTGGTGTTGAAATCCCCTCTACCAAAGCCCCTTCCACCACCATAGTTACCGCGTCCTCTCCCATCATTGCGGAATCCAGCCCCTCTACCGGGTGCAAATCTTCCTCTGTTACCAACTGCAGAAATCAAATTTATAATTAGATAATCCAGGCAGAGACATCTATTTAGCTGAAAAATCAAAACGTGTGGCCACGTCTATCAGTGACTCATAAAATTTAACAGGTGACATGAAGCAACATAATCTGGTCCAGATAATTCTCATGTTCAGCTTACGATGCCATAATGATATCCTACAATAAGGTGGTACAGTTCATTTGAGTAGATGAATTGCTTAATGTGCTTATGGAGACAAACAAAATTTAAAGAAATAAATCCATTTGTGTAACCTTACAAGTGAAGGAAAGAAAACAATTTAAAATGTGGAATAATGTAAAAGTAAATATCCATGCAAAGGTCTAGAATAGAGAGTTTATCTAGCTAGCACTTGCCTCGTGAACCAGTAGCTCGCTTTTCCTCAACATAAGCTGGGCGACCTCCTATCATTATAGGTGAGGCCTGCAGTTTGAAAGAAACTCATCATAAAAATTGCTTTTCCAAACTTGAAGAAGCAGGAAAGTAAATTCTTATTCTAACTAACCAGCTTCCATCAATTTCAAGTATTCATTTTGTACTTGGAATTGAAGATATACAACAAATAAATATGGATCTGACAGTACCATTTCATAGTCCCAACATGTATATGGGTTGAACAAACAAAAATACAATGCATAGAAGTTGTATCATTATATGCACGGACGCACACGCACATGTGCACACACACACACGTACGTATATATACCTATATGTGTGTGTGTGTGTGTGTGTGTGTGTGTGTGGATAGAACTTGGAAAATAATTTAATATAATCTCTGAGATCTGTTTTCATACATAATTGAAGCCAGGTAAAGTTATACAAGAGTGTATCTGCATCCTTTCCTCAGTTACTTGTTGGCAACCTATCAGATAAACGTGGAGCTCACATTGGTATCCATCTTGAATCCAAATTGAATCTATATCAATCATAGATCTGATATGTATCTATGTTAATACAAACATATATGATTACTCCATTTAGAATCCATCTAATATCAGTTTGATATGAAAAATAACTATTCCAATAGCTGGCCCATTTCACCACAAGATACAGATAACGGTGCAAATCAAAGGATATGGCAGAATTAGCAACAGATACAACAGTATTCACAATTATATTACATCCGCTTCTAACCCAATTCTCTAACTAGTGTAAACCAAAATGGATCCAAAAAACATGGTGCAACCAACCATGCACCAAATCACCTACTGAATAATCCGATGAACCTAAAATTCTTTTCTTTCATCATACATCAGCATATGGTTTTTCATACCATACGACCAGATTCATTAAGAAAAACAGAAAAAAGATTTTTGCCTCGACCTAGCTGGGTCCGGAAAGGAAAAGGAAAAAAAAAAAGCTCCACAGCTGCCATTAATGTTTGTTTTGCTCAATAGCAAAAAAAGTTCGATGTAGCCAACCTCGAATAGTTAGGACATTACAGCTGGCATGTCTTGGTAAATTTGATGTTGAGGATTATGTAGCAAGTAGATTGTATATACTGAGGATGCCTGTATGGAAGGATAAGACCAGAAACTAATGGCAGCTAACCCTATGATTAGCCTAATATACACTTCCATAAGTTCCAGAAAATAGGTCTATACTCTTTCTCTGGAAGACCCTTGAAATTACGTTTTTATTTTCTGGCCAATTTGTGGTCATCTCCTGATCTTAGTTGTTATTTCATCATGTAATGTTATAAAGGTGCCCCAAAGTCAAAAGAAATTGATAAGAAAAGCAGCAGATGGTCTCTCAAGAAAGCACAGACTAAAAGATTAATCAAACTTTAACCTTGTCTTCAGAATACAGCAGGTCCATCGGCTTTCTAATCTGAACTTCTTACAAAGATATGACAAATACAAGGTAATTTTGCTCACACCAAAAATGGCTCATGAATTTTACCTCAGCAAACCTTACTCATAGTCTTTTACCACCGAAGATTCATGTCTTTTTTCTTTTAAAAACCTGTACTCTTCAAATTCCTATTCTATTTTTTAAGTTCTGTAAGAGAATCTCATTGTGGGATATTCCCACAAAACTTTTTTTTTCAATCGCTTACTCTAGCAATTAAATATCGTGTGTCAACTCATACCAGTCCCCTCTTGGACCAATATGGTATGTCGCTGCAGTATATTATATTGTAGAATCCATAGAATTTACTGTCATACTCTTCAGTGTTACCAAAGTGGTAGCAAATGTTGCTACATAGGTGCATCTCTTTTTAGGAAACAAAAAGAAAGAAAACCAAATGATATACCATGGTCTATCATCTAAATTTCAAATTCTTTAGTATGTTGCCAAAAAAATATAACAGTTTAAGCTGAAGCTTTGAATGTCCAATTTTCCAATATGAAGTATAAATAAGATCCACAATGATCCAGAAAGAAACGTTAACTATGTTGTTCAATTTCTATAAACCGACAGAGAACAATGTCCACTACCTATCCTTATTAAACAATTATGAATTTTTAACATCCTATGAAGGTTAGAGATTTTTCTCACCACTTTGTTTGTGAAGTTCAATCTACATCTATAATGAATGACATATAGGCCATAGGTGGGTGATGTACGGATAGAACTTGTGGACTTAAACATGACACTCATAATACATGATGAATCACTATACATGTAAAATTCACATACCAAATAACCTAGCAAGGGGTACAAAGAGAAGATGCTATTTTGCAAAAAATAATGACCCAACTTAATTTCTATATTGCCATTTATTCAGAATATACCATATGAAAGATGAAAAGAAAACCATACTGATTAACAATCAGAAGGGAAGTAATGTGGTCATGCACACAACAATTAGCTGGCAGGCGAAGACAAAAACTTAACAAAGAACCAAGAAGCATTATATGTGAGATGGTTAGGAACACCATAATTCAGTAAGAGCAAAGGAGAAACGTAAAAACAATTCTAAATAAACTCTATCTATGCATATGCAGAAAGAAAACCATATAAAAGACCAAATAATTCCTAGCTTCCTCAAGAAGTGACTGCTAAATTGGTGAAGAAGCTCATAATTCAAGTGAAATATACACAAAAGTTGTGAAATCAACTAAATCTGCCATGTAAATTAGCAAAGTCAGTTAGCAAGAACACTTAACAAGAAGGTTTATTTCTACAATTTTAGCCTGCTTGACTTGTATTTGATGTGCAGAAGAAGAAATCAATCTTTGAAAATGTAAGCACTTCCAATAGCCCAGCAAAGTCCAAGAAAGTGATATCAGTCTTCCTTGCTTAGTAACACAATCTTCATTCATATCTCAATTAAATACTTCCGTAGTATTAATATTCAAGTACTAGCGAGCTAGCCTAAATATAAATTTAATTCTACAACTACAAAACAGGATGCTAATGACTTGAGGTTTCCCACCATATGGAATACCCTTACTATGATTAAGTCATTGTCATGGTTTCAAACCTAGATAAAATAAACATATATTGCCGCTATATGCAATTTGTTGAAAATCAATTTAATTTACTTATAGGAATAATTGACTATTAAAACTAGATAAACCCAGCAACTCAGTATTTTGTATCAGTTTTGGTTGTCATATTGACTACAACATAATCATCTACGATAACAGAAACCTAGTTCCCAATCTTTTCATGACACATACTAACTACCGAAAAAACTAAAGATAATCAAGCTGATAAAAAGTCGTTTTTCCTATTAATGATGACATAAGATTAAAAAAACATTTGGCACTTCCAAGTCTAAACTGACAGCTCATGCGACACCAAAAGTATTCAGTATTGCTGCAACATAGATTACAGTGCATGCAATATTACGTCAACCAGTAACACTTGGCTCATTATTTCATAGTCCTCCAATCTATGAAGTTCATCATATGAAACATAAGAATTGTTAAGCAACAAAAAAAAGCTTTAAAGGCACTCTTTAAACAGGCAACACATAAGAATCTTAAGCACCCATAGGATTCCAGGTGATCACCCAGCACAAACAAAAGATCCAGCCGTCTATTTAAAATTATGCTCCTACCTTCTTTGTTCCCAAAGATATTATCTGTCAGATGTTACGACAAAATTACTCAAACCTTCCTTCTCAGTTATCTCAGCTCTACCTAAGTTATTCTAAGGTCAATGCAGTTTGAGCTGTGAATGATCAATTTAGTTCTTTCGAATAGAGGTGGTGTAACAATCTAGGCAACCATCTTTCTCAAAGCTGCTAGCAAACTACCACTACCTTTAGGATCAGAAAACCATGTTACACACCTTGAGTGTCACGACCCGGGCCCGATGGGCTAACTAGCCTATCAACTTTGTTTGAGCTTGACGTCCTCGTTAAGGCCCAGCCTATCAACTTTATTTGGTCTAAATCACTAACCAAAATGCTTAAGCTGAAGTTGACAGTAGTACACTTATCATACCTATATATGTCAATCTTAGTCCTGCCCACTTTCGATGTGGGACTAATCATGAGTGTTACAATATCCCCCACTCAAAGCTTGACATCCTCGTCAAGGCCCAGCATAGCCCAGATCAAACTCTAGTATGGTGCATGTGAGACGTAGCCCAGTGGTGGCTCCACGTCGTGACGAGTCCTCTGGTTCCATCCATGGGTAACCCTTTCTTACTCAAGCCATCTCACCATGCCCAAATACTAGATTGACTCTGATACCAAATGTCACGACCCGGGCCTGATGAGCTAACTAGTCTATCAACTTCGTTTGGTCTAAACCACTAATCAAAATGCTTAAACTGAAGTTGATAGTAGTACACTCATTAGACCTATATAAGCCAATCTTGGATCTGCCCACTTCCGATGTGGAACTAATCAGGGGCGTTACATTGAGCATCAAAAGGCTGAACAACCAGGTGATGTATGCTGGATAAAAGCACCAATAAGCACCACAATCCACAGATCTCAAAAAATGGAGTCATTAGGGAGCTAAAGCAAAACATTTGGTTGCAAGAAACTAAAAGGCCACTGTGAAAAGTTGTACATATATATTCTAAAAACATAACAACGCCATAGACCATAGTGAATGAGCACAAGAGAAAGAAAGACAGAAGAGTCAAGAAGAAACCAATTCAAAAGTATTAATGAACACAAAGAAACCAAATGAGAGCTCTAAACCTCTAATAAAATGCACCGTGCAGATCATAAGGACAACAAATGTTCGCAAGAAGATTAAAAAAAACAAGGAAAATTGTATCACATGAGTTGACTGCATTCAGCAAATACAAATAGAACCTTTCAACCTCATTAATGAGACATAACCAAATGAGGTTGTCAAGTAATAATGATGCCAAGTATCTTATTCCACTAAGTCAAGCACTCGTAGCTAGGGTGGTCAATGTACCTCAATAACATAATTATCAACCTGAATACAATCCAATTCTTTGGATGATAATACGAACCATTAAGTTGTTGGGTTCAGCATAGATCCATAACGTAAGTAATATTTTGTCATATTAGGTATGGCTGTAAATCCATATACAGAAACCAAAAAACACAATAAGTTAACATTGATATATACTAATCTAGTTAAAAAATTTAACTGACATGATTCTTGTTTAAAACGTTTGATTGGCATGTGATACAAGATACAGATGAGCTCATCCATAGCTAAAATGGTGTTTGATGTTTGATTGTTGTGATGTATATAGACTATGTGAATGTGGAGTGCAATCCAAGGTCAATTTTAGAGTCTACATCCAACTCAATATCTAACATATTCGATATGGACTAATTCAGCCATTACTGGATTGAGATTTGGATCTCGCATGAATCCAACCCAATGACACCCTAAAGTAGTTCAAGCAACATGCAGCAAATAAATAAAATAGAAATTGATGACAGATTCACCTCTATTGCGCTTTGAGCAGCGTTAGCCACCTCAAACTCCACAAATCCAAAACAGAAACCTTGCAACTGCAGATAATTCAAAAACATTCTTCTTAATGTACTGAAAATTAGAAAAAAAATGGTAGGGATATTAAAATTAGGTTTCAAAGGACAGGAAACAGAAAAGAACCTTGTGGCTTCTAACTTGTATGCCATCAGGCTTGATAGCACCAAATTTCCTGAACTCCTCTTCAAGTTGAGCAGGTGTTGCATCCAAAGGCAAATTTTTAACATATATGGAATAGCCATCAGCTGAAACAAAGCATATAAAGGATGACATTCAGGATCCAAAGTTACAATGAAGTTGATAGATAAAAATCTAGCTTGATACAAGACCATTATTACCTTCTGCATCTTGAGTATAATTGCTGTCGACAGTGGTAGAACAGGACGTAGGCATATCAGATGCTGGTCCTGCTGGAGGTGCAGGGAGTACCTGAGGTTCTGCCTTAATTGATGATGGCTTAGGAGGAGCACGTGTTGGAGGTGATACAGAAGCATTATTCATGTCTTTCACCTGCATCCATGATCCAACAAGATGTTCTTACAACTAAATCCTTCTAATAGAGTCCTGTTAATTGCACAGGAATTATTGTCGTTTTGAAGGTCAGTTGAACTGGTAGAAAATAACATTACATATATCTACAATAAACTGTGTGGCCAAAACACTGGACTAAAATCATATATTTGAGGACTTCTCAGTCACGATGTCTCATTTTCAGATGAAAACTAGATTCATTGCTCCAAATGTAAATATGTAAGTCCCAAAATAGAGAACTACAAAAGGTCCAAATGATCAAATTTCAACTCATAATGCTGATGATACTTGGTGTTAAATCATATGCTCATGGAGAAAGGAAGAAGGAAAAAATGAATGTTGCACCACTGACTTGGGTGCGAGGTGCACAGTCACCTATATGTTATAAGCATGCAGGTGATATCAAGTTTCATATCATAAAGAGTGGTCATTTAACCAAAAAGGCATCAAGTTTGTGTTACTGTCATCAATATGTGGTGCTAAAACAGTACTATAAAAAAAGTACATTGCCGATTAGCTTTTAGATAAACTGACCAACAGATTGCTTGCTAAAAAAAATTGCAATGTTTCATAGAAATATGTATATATTAAGTCCATTTAATAAACTTTACTAACTAGTGGGAATACACTAGAATGATGACAGGTAGAACTCTAAGTAGTCTTGTAGAAGAAAAAATGGTAAAGAAAGAACTTTTACCGTTTTATTCCTTAAAATTAGACACTTAACGTTTAGTTGGTGATCAGCCGAATATTAGATAAATGACTATTATTGTCATATGTTTGACACTTACTATTGAAGCATATGACTTCTTTGGCATCTCTTCTTGGGCAGTGGCGACATTTGATTCAGAATTGTTTGGAACTTCATCAATCACCACACCTGTCGATTCTTCCTCTTCCACAACCTCCCCATTGTCTGAAGGATTATAGACTTCCTCCTCATTTACCTCCTCATCTTCAACTTGAGATGAAGTTGTTTGGTCCAGATCATGCTGGCCTTGTTCTGAAGGTAAATCTGTGAGTAAAAAGAAATAAACTTTGAGAATTTCCATATAAAACAAATGAAAATTTTGACAATCAAACTTTAAGGTATTTAGGAAAGATGGGAAAAGAAATATTTTTATCATAAGCAACTAGGTATCACTTGAATGGGGGATAAGATGAGAGAAAATCATTTAAGATTGTATGGACATATGTTTATGAAACCTCCGAATACAGTAGTCAAAAGAGGTAAAATAATTAATGTTTGTGATACGAGAAAAGAATAAAAGAAGATGTAAAAAGATCTTAATAGAAACTATAAATAAAGATTTAAGTACTCTGAATTTAACTAAACATATGACTTCTTACATATTTCAATGACGACAAAAACTTCATGAAACCAACACCAAATAGTTATGAATTACTGTTTTGTTATTGTTGTAAGTTTTAAGGTATTTAAAAGAAGAACCTTGCTTTGGAGCATGAGGTGCAACAGTACCATTTGCCAAGCCCTGCTGTGCCTGCTGGTGATTGACCTCTTCAACAAATCTAAATATGTCATTCAATACATAGTAACCCTTGTCCTGCAGTGCAAGAAAGAAGGACTGGGTGAAGTCCCTCTTAACATTGTCCTCCCCCGTAAGGTGCCCCGTCACAAGCACTGTCACCCCACCGCCAAGAGATTCCTGGGCATCCACCGTCTTTGTCTCCGCTCTGACAAAGCCCATGGACAATATCTTTGCATTGATCGCCTACATCCCATGTATTATTCAATTTAACGCAAGAAGTTTCTCATCCAACATGAAATCTATTGGCGGAAATATTCCAACTTTCTTAAAGATATGCAAAAAACAATTAGGGTTTTGTGTACTAACGTCGGTGGTGGTCACCGAGCTCATGGCGCCATGGGCATCCGGCCGGCCGAGCTTGCTGCCTTCCTGGTAGAACCGGTAAACCAGCTCCGGTGACTGCTGGAGGATATGGTAGTACTGCTGAACAAAGGCGTTCCCCACCTGAACCACCAACCCTCCAAGTTAGAGAGAAGATCAAGGCAAGACCAGAGTAACAACTTCTCGAAAAAGAGGCGAATCCACAACCACTTGAGCCGAAAGCGGAGATCTATCGACGCTCGACGGCTGGGCGGCCATTGTCGCAGCGGGCTAGCTCAAGGGAGGCCAAGCGAAACCCTACAACTGGATCCCAAGTCTGCTGACCAGCGGGATCAACGAATCGAAGACGATCTGTCGAAAAAGGCCGTCGTCTGAAGAATGATATGCAGCCGATTGGAGAGGAGGGTAGGAATTGCCCTTGCTTGGCGGCTGCTCTCTCCTTGGGGATCCTTTCAAGGGCTTCGAGCTTCGGAGAGCGGATTTATTTTAATGTAATCCGATTCCTCGACTCATTTCCACTCAATATTATGCTCTCTTTGAAGGCGAGGATTCGCACGTGTTATATTACGTCGGCCCCCTCCAAGACATGCATTCTGTGGGTTGCGGTACGGTGTCTCGCGAGCGGACGCACACTGGGCGGAGATCTTGAGTTTGAGCCATTGAATTGGATCAGAGATCGATCGGCCGTTGGATCATCAGATTTATCAGCTCTTTCGTTATAAAGGCAAGATGCAAGTGAAGACCGCGTGCCGCGGGACTAAAAGATCACAACCGTGTTCAAAGCACGGTCAGACATTCCCACTAAAGAGTGTGTCTTGGATCTAACAAGGTTTCTTAGTGACATAAGTATTTGGAAAAAGCAATTTTAGATCAAGAAATCCTAATTTTCAGTATATATATCACACGAGGCTCTTTCATAAACATAAAAGATGACACACTTATGACCGCCAAACTCACCAACTCGATGAGATAGCACAGTAGTTTGACACCAACTATAGCACTCGTCTAAAGAAAGAACAGAGAGAATGGATGAGTGAAGAATGCACAGGAACATACTTAAACACACGAGGTAAGATCAATACCAGAAATGCAATTTCCATAAAATCATGCTTGCAGTTTTTCTGAAATTGAAAAGGAATTTTTTACAGGTTTCAAAGAACGAAATCATAACCATAAAGTTTAATTCACCTCAGAATCTCGCATATAACTATAAGCCCAGGTAGAAACCTGTTCGAGAAATCCTAAAGGCTTAGTAGAATAAGGTGCTCAAAACAGCAAATATGAAAGCTTCAGGAAGCCACTTGCTCCTGTATGACAAAAAAAAGGTAATTATAATTGGATAAAGAAGGAAACATTAAGGAAATACCATGGCATAAACCCTCCGATTCAAAGTCCGGGGAGGAAATTCTTTTTCAGTATTGTCCCTTGATTTCACTAAAAATGAAGCCTCTGCCACAGAACCAAATTGCCAAAGTTTTGAAGAATTTGGAATGACAAATCTATGATTCAATAGCATACATCCTTCTGATTTGAAGAAGCTTCAAACAGTCTGCAACCTTTGTTTCATAAAAGACAAGAGTCATGATGCTACATTAGCTTATATGGGAAATAGTCATCAAGATTACCACTACCTAAGCAGCAAAATAGCTGGTTGGGCACTTGAAAAAAAGATGTAATCAGCAATGTGTAAATTCTGATTGGTAAACATTCAGCATCAAGAATAACCCAGGGCCTATTTTATTTGATGCAAACCTATCTCTATCATTTAACAACTTAAAACAAAATTTGAAGGTATCAACTAGCTTAGTTAGTAAAACCTTGACATTATACCGCAAGATCCTGGACTCAAATCCCGCATTTGCCACTTACCCTTTGTAGAAAAAAAAAAATCAACAAAATCTTCTCAGCTAGCAATCTGGGACTACATTGAAAAGAGTGTATAGCACAGCAACTCACCATACTCATGCTGAGTAATTATAACTTAATTTGCCTTCCATGTAACTCCTATCACAACTTTCTTATTTAAGATCAAATTTCATTAAGTATGGATCCCAAGATCCTAGTTGTACCACCACCTAAACTGTCTCTTCATATAGTGCCTTTTTATTCCTAGACCAGCTGAGTGGATACAAATAGTATATCAGCCCTCTGCTATCACATACCTGATCCCCTTCTAATCAGTGGAGTCAGCCTTAATTGTTGGCCCTTGAGACACATTTACGAGCTCAATGAAAGATGTCCCTCGCAAACCAGAAGATTTAAGATGTTATATCATATATGTTAATCACAAACAGGCATATCACTGGGCTCAGCTGCACCAAATTTGAGTACTAACCTTTTCTCAAAAAAGCCCAGTTGACAAAGACAAATATCAAACTATACCTGCAACCCTATCTGTGAAAACATAAGCACGCAAGTTGCATCCTCGATTGAGTCTAAGGGTGTCTCCCAATAATTGATGACTTATGGATAAAGAATTGATATTACTTAATGTACTCCCAGAGCGCTCAACACCAGCAAAAAAAATGGCAACCTCTCCCTCACTTGCTGGTAGGGCAAATCATGCTGTATATCTGTGAAAAAAAGGTAAGCGAGAGCAACATGTGGTTTTAAATCTAAACTAATCTAATATGATGGCCATGAACTGCTATAGTACCATGAACAAAACATGCTAAATATTTGCTAGGGTTAAAGACACCTTTTCTAAATTCTTAGATACAGATTCATGCCATCTTTTTTTCTATAATAAATCCTTGCCTTATATTGACAATCTCAGAGTGCAAGTCATCTCCATCTTTCTACAAAACCAAATATTTTTGCACAACTTATTTTTTCTGCAATATCCCAAAGGAGCTCGATTGATGTATACATCCAACTCTAAACCAACCAGCCTCATCTTTGAAAAGTTGAACTAGCTAAAGCATGCTCTTATAGTGACTAAATACAAAGATCTATAACTCTTCAAAGGCAACATAACAAGCAAAGTGCTAACACAGATAGCATATCAAGCACTACAAGAATAAGCAATTACATGAATAGTTCTCTCTCTGAAATTTATGGTTCCACCTATGGTTTCCGATATGTTCAATTTGTTCCAATATATGATTCTATTTACAATTCACTAAAGATGTTTAACAAGTAATGTATAAGCATAACACATGAAAAAAGTTGTGGATAAGATATAAGTGCAAATACCACCACATCACTATATTAACAAGGCAGCAAAAAATATTAGAACATAGGAAATTAACTATCTTTGATTTTGTTTAGCTCTTTTTTATTTGATAACCAAAACAAACTATGAAAGAAAAATAAGATGCACTTTTAGAGTGTTAACCTAACATTTACTACTATATAATCAAGTTTTCATCATTTTTAACTGGTCATGTCACTAGGTTCTCAGTTATTACAAGATAAATAGATGCAAGATCAAAATTTTCCGACCAAACATAACTTGAAAACAATTAATTAAAGGATCAACAAGAAAAAGACAATGTTGATGCCCATAGATCATGTTGGTAAGAGAATCCCAATTATAATACCATATTGCCAAAAATGTATAAATACAAAAACTAAAAGCATCAGCAAAAGGTTTACATCAATGTTTCATGGATGAGATATAAAAAATTTCTCACTGAAAAAAGTTGACACATCCCTTTTTGCAAGATATTACAATGGTATAAGATCCATTTCAACAGTCCCACCAGTTATAAACCGATTCTCTAAAAGATTAAACTAAAAGAATGAGTATAGAGCATCACAGGAATAAGAAGAAAGAAGAAATCAAGAAGATAACTAAATCATGGCCAAGAAGCAAACACAGGGGAATTCAAAATGCCTTCTTATTCTGCATAATATCTAAACTTATCATTCATCTGCAGAATATACCCTTACAGACAAACATAGGTTGACAGTTATCAACTATGCTGCAAAATTGCACTGACGGACAAACTCCAAATCATAGTCCACATATTTTGTCCACAAATGTCGGAATTGGTTCATGGCAATATCAAGCCAAGGTTTCATATTCCCATTAAAATGCACAACAGCAGCATTCTTGATCTCCTCCATGCTTATACTTGGATTATATCCGAGTCCAAGCACATGCCAGGACTTGTCCAATGGTTTTGTGGTAGAGTAAAATGTGATTAGACCTGGTGGAAGAGTTCCTAGTTTCCACAATGTTCGATTCTCATTCTGCAACAATAACAAGTGCTTCCATATCAGACACTAAAGGTAACTGAATAATATGAGTTAAAGATTGTGAAACAAACAAGATACCTAGATATCTTTCTTCCTAGTACATCTAAATGGTAGAGTAATAATAAACACTTCCTGTTGCATTTATCCAAAACATAATTTTACATATGGAAGGCACAAATCACATCATAGAATCACAGCATCCAGGTCTCCTTTAAACATGTTCATATCATCTAGACAATTATATCATTTTATTCTCTATCAGAAAATAACAACTGATTGTTCTTAAATGAAAATATTTTTTATGTTATTTTTTCTAGTAACTCCACGCACATCAATAATCATACTTTTTGTGTACGATATTTCTTAATTGTCCAATGATTTGGCCCATTAAGCATACTGACCTGATATATGTCTAATAAAACCTTTCTTTTAATCTAAGAGGAAAAAGTAGATTTTCATCCAAACATCACATTTACAGAAATAAATATGTCAACAAGACACTAATGGGAAATCTACTGAATATCTAATCAAGCATATTTCTTCTCATGCTAATTTCAAATATAAACTTAACCAAGGTCTGTAATTTCGTACTGTACCGAAGTTTCGACGTTCGCTCGGTACGGTACAAAATTGTATACCGAGCGATATACCGTTCGGTATACCGCCCGGTATATATATATATATATAAAACTCGACGACGTCGTCTCTCTCTTCTCCCAGGCGGGGCAACGTCGCCGAAGCGACGTCACCTCGTGTATATATATATGTATATATATGTATATATATATGTATATATATGTATATATATGTATATATATGTATATATATGTATATATATATATATATATATATATATATATATATATATAATTTTATTATTATTTTTCGTTCCGTCCGGTAGCGGACGGTCCGCATACCGATATGTCGTCGGACCGGTACGTACCGCTCGTACCGGACAGTATCATTCGGTATTGCCTACCTTGAACTTAACCCTCAAGAGGTGACTTTTGATATGCATTTATTTCTAGCTAACAGGAAGAACTTCATATGCAAATTAGACTTTTTAGACTACTTTTGTTCCCCATTGTTTGCATGATTGTACATGCTAGATTTAGCTTCCAGTTGCAAGAAGATATAATTTTGCAAAGGAGACACAATACATGCTAATTTTAGCTTTCAGTTACCAAAGAGATAATTTTATAAAGGAAACAATAAAGAATATAGCAACTTACCAGATTCTGCCAGTAATGGTACTGCTCAGTGCACTTCTCTTTCCTCCATGCATCCAGATCAAAGAAATTCATCCCGTATGCCCACCCACATGCATTAGGGTTGAACTTCTCCTTGATAAGTGGGTGCGAGAAATTCATATACTGTGTATACCGGTGAAATGACCCAAAGCACGTCTCAACTGCTCCATTCACTTTCCCATCCATATCAATTTTCCATAGTGCTGTGAGATCCCGTTGCACCACCACATCATCATCCAAGAACAGAATTCTGTGGAGCTTTGGGTACATCTCAGGCAAGTAAAACCTCAGATGGTTTAGCATTGACAGATACTTGGGGTTCCTAAACTTCATGTTAGTGGTGTCCTTGGTGGCATTCTCTAGCTTGTTCTCAAAATAGAACCTCTGGAGGTTTGCAGACTCGAGCTGCCGGAGCACTGGCACATAAGAAGAGTTGAGGAACTTATAATCCTCCACGGCCTTGACTTCGATGTGTGCTCCAGAGTAATCTTTCATACGAAACATAACCTGCATTGCCCCCAGGTTCATCCGATCTGTAACCACGTGAAAGACATGCTTCCAGGGCTCACGGGCGTTGCGGACAGCAGAGTTCACCACGACGGACGCTGCGAGGACATTGTCTGAGAAGATGGCATAATGGTAGAGCTTCGGGTCTTCCAGCTCCGGTGGAGGCGTCGGGGGATCAACGTAGCGATCCGTATGGGCGATCCTCTCCTCCATGAGGCGCATGGCAAGGCAATGGAGGCTCTTGGGGATGGACTTGGCGGCAATGAGGGACGAGAAAGCGCCGGCCTTCTTAGCCTTGGAGAGCTGCTCGTTGACAGCAAAGATGGTATCCTTGAGCTTCTGGATCTTGAGCTGGTTGTCGAAGGACTCCTTGGCATCCGCGATAAGGAGGCGAGCGGCGCGGATGCGGTCCTTGACGCCGCGCTCAAATCCTCGGACGGTTGCTTCGTCCAGTGGCGCGGCGGATTCGAGGAAGGGGCGGTGGGCGGCGAGAAGGAGGGAGAGGTTACGAGCGAGCTCGGCGAAGAGGCGTGCCTGCTTCGAGCTCTCGAGCTTTAGCCGGCGCGCGAACGACGCGTACGCCCCGGCCACAGCGGCATGGTCGCCGACCTGCTTCCGGATCAGCTCCGCCCGCGACCGGAGGGGATCCGATCGCACGGCGAGGACAGATCGCCGCACAAAATGGAGGCCCGAAGAGTACAGATCCAACGGCGGAAGAGACAACAAACCCTCATCCTCCTTCCCGCTCACCTCCGGCGCCGTGTCGGTGAGGGAGAGAATCAGAAAGATGATGGCGACGGATACGGCGAGCAAGACGACGAAGAAGCGGCGGATCGCCGCATTGCGTTTAACCTTCGGATTGGGAATCGCCATTTTGGCTAGGGTTTCGAGATAGGATCGAAGAAGAAGAAGAGGAGGAGGAGGAGCTAGCGAGTGAGACAGAGAAGGGTTTATATTTATTGGTTTAATTGATTTATTACTACGAGCTAAGTAGATCTTCGCGTAGTGTTCATATACGGGTTTAATTAATGTTACAAAGGAAGTGGTAAATAAGATGGTCGTGCGGAACTGACTATGTTAACGTGATTCGGTGACATGAGACTTGGGGAATGGCCTTGGTGGGCAGATGTCCATTAACCGGGCGTCGAAGCTGTGATATTAAGGCGTCCCGCGGAGGATCGTAACGGCAGTGGGGCCGAGCAGGGAAAGAATAATGGAAGGTGGACGACAGTTGTGCTTCGCGGCCTAAATCTGGATATGGTCACGCGGTTCGAGACCATCCTGTCGGTAAATCCGGTTGGACCGGACCGGACCGGCCTTGGCCCTGATGGACCGGATCAGGCTTTTTGATCAACACAAAGGAACACACAATGGTTGTCAATGAATCACAAAGTAACATCTGGATCTGTATGTTTTCTTTTCATTCAACAGAAGTGTTACCCTTCAACATTCTTTACAACAGAGTTCTTCAACTATATAATGCAATGCCTTGAAATTGATTTCTCCCTACACTTTTATCACACCAACAGTGGATTTGGCTTCAACATCACATCTTAGTTGATCATAGAAAATACTATACGGAATAACATTCAGGTGGCTTCACCAGTGAAGTCGAAAACTGGATGCCTGCATAAGTGGATGTGCAAAATATGCACCCAATGTCAAGGCTGTGATTGTTAGATAAGGTAGCCGGAGAAATTCCTTGTAATAATCCTTGGGCAACTTTTGACGTCCATCTAATATTGCTGCGAAAGGGATTACACTTGTTCTACTCTTTAAGACTTCGAAAGTTTGACCATATCGAAGTGCCAGTCGCCTATCGCCATTCCAAACGCCAAATATGTGATGAACTATCAGTCCAACGGAGGCGGCCACCGCTACAGAGTTACCGATCCAGAGCGTATGGGCTAAGCACCATATTACCTGTCCAACCATCTTAAGCAATAAAACGAAGGTTAACATCTCAAAGTACAAATATAGAAATTCAACATCCTAATGTAAGCATTGTTGGATAAGCACCCTCAAAGTTGAGATTTAATCCAGGAATACTTATAGAGGAAAATATACCTGTGGATGCCTGGTGATTCTCATGATTCCTGTTTCCCAAAGATGCAATTTTGGCTTGTCAACAGCTGCAACTTCTAAAAGATTAAAGGTGGATGGGTAAAGAAAGAAAAAGGATATGAATGACGAGAACCACACAAGTTCATGAAGTCCAAAGACACTCTGTAGTTGCCACAATTGAGTACCATCATATCGATGATTGATGAAATAGACCTATAAGAAAACATATTTAAGATGATGAAAATAAGGATAGAAGAATACAAGAAAAAGCAGCAGTTACAAGCGAGAGAATTATTTTATGACTGCCAAAATCTGACAAGCTGTTAACGGACTTACAATGGTGCTGACTGCCAAAGGAAGTGAAATCCCTGCAAACAAAACTCGGTAAGCCCGCTCTCCTATGAGTTCTTCACCAGCATCCCGTAGACTTGCCAAACCACTATGGACGATAGCAAAAATGACAATAAGCAACAAAAGTACAACCTGTATAAGCAAAGAAAAAGGGGTCACCATAAGAAATTTCCATTTTATAATGGCCTGGATAAAGAAAAGGTGGCAGGCACTATCTACAACCTAGGAAGAAACAACTATGAAATAAAGGAATCTATTCTTCACCAAGAAATTAAGGAATAAATTAGCAGGGCTTTCTTTCTCAAACATTTCAAACATATCCTGTCTATTAAATCATGTGCTAAGTAATGGTACTCTCTTCCATTGTCTCATTTCCAAGAGACCACTTGGATATCATACAAACCACCAATAGTTCATCATCATTCCCATCAATCCTCTAATTTTAGGTTCATGTTTATATGTTGTGTGTGCAAGGCTTACTTTAAATATTATACAAGCCACCAATAGTTCATTGTGATTCTCATCACTTCTCTAGTTTTAGGTGCATGTTTATATATGTTGCACCTGCAAGACTTACCTTGATATCAATCTGTCTGGCAATCTAAATGCTTGGCTTTAGTACAATATTAGCTCCGCAATTAAATGCAAAACCCAGAGTATGTAGTTCTTCCCATTTGTCAATTTGTGTATTCTTATGTCTGTCTAAGATGTTCATGAGGCCCAAGGCAATGATCTTCCAAAGTTTCTTAGCTGGACAAATGCTAGATTTTAAGATAAACTCATAACAGAAAGCTTGATCCTGAAAGCAAAGAAAATAAACCAAAAAGTTTGAACATATAGGATCAGTGTTGATATGACACAGAATAAATTTGAACATAAAAACACATGACATCAACTGCAGGAAAAAACTTTCTATAGACAGACCCACTTGAACTGTAATGTTCAGAAATCATGTGAAAACTTCACAGACATTTATAGTGAGATTAAAATTCTAGATCTAATTTGAAAAGAAATCAAGCTAAATTAATGAAAAGAAAATGATTCGATGAGAGGTAGTAATTAAAATGGCCTACGAAGGATTTTACTGGCAGCAGAATGACAAGTCTGTCCAATGACACCTAGATGACTAATTTGAATCCAACTAGAGGACCTTCAAATGAATTAGCTTCAACAGTCTTTGTTGGAGATTGAAAAATTGATGATGACTTCACAATATGTGGACTTGTCATTCTCCCATGAATTATTCAAATTAGCTTTTTACAAGGCCTAAGATTAGGGAACAACCAATTGGTTAAATTTTATATGCTTATGACCTTAAGTTGAACAAGAAGATAAAAATTACCAACTTGAGGAATCCAAAAAAGATAAAGAAAATAATACATAATATTTTCAACCATGTTATTGCCAAAGATGCAATGTATTCTGTGTCACACAACTGCATCATAATTACTTATCATCTACTACCCCCACATAATCTTATCTTTAAATATTTAAATATTTAATATACATAATCTTATTTTTTTTTTAATATTTAAAAATTATTTCCCTGACTATCTTTCGAATAAAATAATAAAATAACGAGTTCAAAAGAGGGAAGAAATCTAATAAATTAGAAGAACGCATAGCATAATGCAACTACCAATCCTTCGGCAAGTTAGAAGCTTTTTATCCAAACTCACCTCCGGGCTCGGGGAAAGTCCAGAAACCGCATCGATATATGCCGTGCCGAACCCCGTGGACGGATTAATCCACAGAATATTGAGCGCGACGAGCACGGCGCCTAGTATGGCCGTGAAGTAAGCCCAGGATGATAACTTTTGCTCCCCTAACTCGAACGACGCCGAGTCCTCGCCGACGCGAGACTCATCGGAAATCGAAGTCTCGGATTCCGCCCCTCCGATTGGAGTCCCTCTGACGTGAGCTCTACCGAAGAGACGAAGGGAATTCGAGGAATTGGTGCCCCAAATGTTGCGGCTTTGGAAGGGTTTTAGGAAGGCGACGGAAGAAGGATAACGGAGCGGGGGAGCCGCGATGTTGTGCGGATAAAGGCAGCGGCGGCCGAGGGGGACGAAAGGAGTTGAGATGGAGAGGAGGAGCGGAGACGCCATTTCCAAGAAGCAAGATGAGAAGGGAGAGAGACTCGAGAGTGATGGAGTCGCGTCCAGTCTGCGGAAGGAGATGAGGAAGGCCTTCTAAAAATAAGAGTTTTGACAGCTAATAAGCGTCATATCATTATATATTAAGAATGACGGCATCTTAGGAATTTGTAATGGAATGTTTGGAGATATATATATATATATATATATATATATATATATATATATATATATATATATAAACAAAGGTAGTTAAAAAAATTAATAAGATGATAAAGTTTTTATGTGTAAGTCATACACTTACATGTTTTAGCATTTTGTTTGGCATCATAAAGGCTCCAACTGTCATATATATATCAATTTCTTTTATCAATAAGTAGAAAAGATTTAAAATATGTATTTCACCCAAAACTTTAGAAAATTGAAATAAACATATAAACTTATCTTTTATTATTTTTATGAAATTTAAAACAAAGTTTACATGTTAGGTTACCTATATGAACTAATGGACATGGCCATGATCTTGTAGACCCCGAATTGACCAAAAGGAGCAGCATATTAAATATTAATATACTGTTTTCAGGCTCACTAAGGACCCTACATCGTGGTCAATAACGTTAGCAACTTCCACCATCACAAAAAGCTAAGAGGCATTTATATTCTTCATACTTTCCATATGACAGATGATTCAAATCAAACACAGTAAAAATTAATTACATAATCATGAACTCAGCACACTTAATTTTGATATAATATTTAATTTTTAATCAATCTCATTGAATCTAAAAGTTTAATAGATGAAACCAACTTATTCATAATAGAAAATATTAGCTAACAACTTAAGCTCCTGGAATTACAGTTTCCATAACCAAAATATTTATCAACTAGCAAGGGAATTTTTTTTTTTGTGCTTGGAAAATCCTAGAGGAGAAAATAACAAAGTTGGCTGATTAGCAATTGGAAGACAACAGAGGTTGATTTTAGAAAAGAAGACAGAACAAGTAATTCAGTATTTGGATGTGATTTCAGTTTCTGATCTCCCTCTTTCTTCGCTTTCAGAAACCAACTCCTTGTTTCATGTTTGCCGAGTGAACCTGCAGTTTTTCTTCATCAATAGCATCTTATTTCAGTAACATTTTAAATATCTGCACCTTAGGAGATACAAGTAACTTTTAAGGAACTGAATTAGGCATATAATAACTCATGGTTAGGAAAGTATAACTATTTCCAGCAAAGAATTCAATGACTCAAACTCCCTCATTATCAATTTTCCTCTTCCAACTACTTCATGTGAATTGAAATAATTAAAGCATTCAGAAATTTATTACTGAATGAAAAACCAAAAAAAAACGAAAAACAGAGGAAAATTGATCTCATCCTTACTGGACTGATTTGCATAATTTGCAGCTTCAAAGAGGCTGCAAATTATGCAATGCTTTGAAATTAAACCTACTTTACATGTTGTCAACATACATCACATAAATTGGGTTTGACAAATTAAACCAAACTTTGAGCCAACAATCCCAAAATATAAATCAATCACCAACCTAGTCCAATGATAAATTTGGCTAGGTGGGTTTTTGATGAGCAATTTTTGTGTTATAGAAATGCACTGCAGAAAGTCTCTATTATACAGATTATATAAAAAGAAATCATAAATGGAGTATACCTAGGAGATGCTCAATCTAAACCCAAAGCCAAAAATTTCAATCATGATCAGCTGATGTTGATCGAAATTTGAACTGCTATTTCCAAACTAGAACAACTCAACTTTCTCAATGACTCACTAATTATCAGATATTTTCCTACAAAAAAAAAACCAAGAATTGAGCAGGACAACATTACAATAATCTTTGTGACATGTTAAGAGTGAAGATTAAGACAAAATAAACTGCTAACGTGACCAATATAGAAGGCACATAATCATTGGATGCGTTATCTTGTGTGTATGTTTTCTCTAGATTTATGTTCTTATGCTGATTCATTTATTTTTCTACCTAGGTTACACATGATTAAAATATGTCAGAAGCTAGATCATAAGCTGTCAAGAAGACACACATAGGCACATGGAGGGAAGGCACCCTCCAGAAGCTGGTCAACAAGATTCCTGCTCTTCAAAAAAGCCTTGCATGGCATGCATACTCACAGAGGATTGTGGGGTCACTAATACTACCAATCCCATGAGATCCCACATGCAGAGGACAGTACAAATTCGCCTATTTGATATATGAAAAGAAACCCTAAATTACAACAGTTGTCTTAGAAAAAAGATAAGCACCATCTTCGTCTTCTTTTGGAAGGGATGATCCCAGCTCACCATTAACAAGAGGTATTTATTCTGTTCCAGTCTATATATGTATACAATTTAAGACTTCAGAAAGCATAAAGAAACATTGTTTCCAAGGAAAAAGCATAAAGAAAGCTTATGCGCAAGGCACATCCATAACATTCTTCTTAACATCATCATGCCATAGGCACTCAAATTTATAGCAAGAACTACATACTCAAACACAACAGAGTGGTAAGTAAATGATCCCTCAAGTAGCCTTCCATCACATGAGGTATTTATTCTGTTCCAGTCTATGTATGAATGCAATCAAGAAACTTTTGTCTCCATGGGAAAAAGCATAAAGAAAGCTCAAGCACAAGGGACATCCTCAACTTTCTTCTTGACATCATCATGCCATATGCACTCAAATTTATAGCGAGATCTAAACACTAAAACACAACATAGTGGTAAGTATATGATTCCCCTAAATACCTTCCATAAAAAATAAAAGGACCACATTACCAACCATACTACATAAACTATTGGCTTTAATGCCCCTAGCCAACTCCCACCCACCTCCCACATACTTTTGGGTGCCTTCTTTATTGATGAATGGTGAACAACCAACCAACACCCTTAACTCAGAACTCATCTTCGAACACCCACTCACAACTGGTACTCCCACTCAATTCTAGCAGTATCAAAAACCATGAGCAATGCACTTGCTACATTCCTAAATGCTGACTAAACTAGTACAATTCAGCAGACAAGTACTACAAATTAGAAGTACCACTCAATATAAACATTTTAACAATCGCCTGTGCGGATGCAATACATATGTAAACCAATACCAATAGAAGCAGAAATCAAAACAAAAAAGAACATTCTTTCTTCTCAATTGGCACCCCCAACACACACACACAGTGACTGATGACCAAGCAAGTAAAGGATATAACCTAGGAGAGCGGTTCAGAGGTGGCACCCAAAGCAGTTGCACGTCTTGGGGGTGAAGGAGCAGAAGCCAAAGGGCCTGTTGGGGATGTTGCAGTTGATGGTGTAGCAGCAGGGAGAAGGTAAGCAGAGGCCCCTTGGGCCGCCACAGCATGTGCAAAGGGCGCATATCTGGAAGCTGCTGAGCCGACGCCGCCGCTTGGCCTCGTCGATCAGCACCGATTTCAGCCCCGGCAGCGCCGCCGATGCAGGCCTCATCGACGCCGTCGGCCCGCTCGCCGCCTGGCTCGGAATGCAGGAAAAGAGAAGCCTGCACGATCAGTACATGACAATGGCAAAATGCCAAACAGAAGTGAGGAAGGGAAGGACTCACATCGGTGGAGCATGGGAAGTGGGTTAGTAAAGCAATGACAAGGAGGAGGAGGAGAAGGAGGGGGAGAGACTGAGCTGCGGGGACAGAAGCCATCTCTCTTGGGGAGAAGAGGCTGGTTTTCTTCCGGTCTTGGAAGGGGAAGGGAGGAGGGACAGTGGTGGAGTCTGGAGTATGTGTTACCCGCGGTGGCAGGTTGACATGGAAGAGGAGGGGTTTTGAGAAAGAAGAGAGGGAGAGGGTAGTTGTTAAAGGGAAAAGGGAGACGTGAGAGAGAGAGAGAGAGAGAGGTTGAGAGGGCTTTGAAGAAGGGAACGCTGTCGTCATATGGGCCTTTAGAAACTTTGGTTGGGATTTTTTTGAGGCCCAAATGATTAGGAAGATAAAACTAGCTCCTTTATTTTTTAAATATTTTTTTACTTTTCTTTTTGTAACTTTAGATTTATCAAAAAGTATTTTTTTGTTATATTTATAAATAATACAATGATTTTTTTTATTTCTCCTATGTTTTCTATTTATGTTATACTTATTATTTTCTTCGTTATTTTTTCATTTCTCATATGCTTTATTTTTATTATTTTAAACTTTTATTTTTGTATTTTTAAAGTTTATATTAATTTCTCCAATTTTATTTTTTATTAAAAATTAGTTTTTATTGAAAACTATGTTTCGTGTCTTATTCGAGACAGGAGATCTTCACCGCAGCCCAACCTGACATGTCGCTTCGTTTCGGTTTGGACCTCGGTTCGTCACCGAAATTTTCTGTTGCTTCGTTCTCGTCCCGATCTCGGACTACTGGTTTAAACCCTAGAAAGCCACGGGAAGTATAAACCTCGTTCTGCAATCGATGAATCCATAGGTCTCAGATCGCACTCCGGATCTGCAGCGATCGAGACCTCGGCCGCTCCCATCGTGTTGCCGGTCCCTTGATGCCCTCCCCTCCCTCAGGCATGGCTTGGAAACTTCGGTTCTTCGGGTTTCCCGGCTTGATCTGCGCGTGCCTTTCCATCTCCGTGGCTTCCGTCATCAGGCCGGTCTCCGACGCGCACCGTTCCGTAGCATTGGAGCTTTTTGTGCCCGTCGACGGATCATTTCGAAGGTTAGATTATAGGTCGCGTGATGTTTGCATAAACAAGTCGAAGATAGATCTTTTAACGATCATGGGCCCGTTGCAATTCATTTTGCTTGGTCCAGGGTTGTTTAGTTTAGCCGACGGTACCGGCTCAATGAGATTCAATTTACGAGGAAATGTTTGTCTTGATCAAAGCACTTATTGAACGAAACGTTGGTTTTACTGGGAAAAAAGAAGTTCTTAGTGTTGAAAATTAGATCATATTCGCATATGCATTTTTGAATCTATTCGTTTCCAGTGTTAGATATATATGTGGTGGTAGAAGATCTATATGTATAATTTTTTAGAAAACTTTTACTATGTGTTTTTCAGCCTTTTTCCCTAATATAATGTGCCAGGAAATTCTGCATTTTCACTTTAATTAGACTGATAAACATCCTTCAATTTTTGCACGCTTCTTTGTCTACTATATTTTATTTTGACATCTTTTCTTCTCTTCTCTCTCATTTATTTTATTCAGATAATTTTTCTCCAATGCTTTCTTTAATCACTTATATGATTCTACTGTTCTGAGTATTAAATTATGTTTATGCTCTTGTTCTCTTGATTCGATTAGTTTGTTGTTCTTCCGAGGGGCTTACACTTTTTAAGTTTTAACAGTGATACATGTAATTTTGGTTGTAATGATATGATATTGTTTTACAGTGATGCCAGGGACCTTAATAACTGCACCTTGCAAAACATCTACATGATTTTGCTGGTGGTGAGTGGTCACTAACAGTAGTCACTGATGCAGTCAGTTGAATAATTGCTGCTTAAGTGTGCTATTTTTTTAATATAAGTGTTTTGAACCATCATCACAGGATATTGTATGATATTCTCATGTCACATTCTGTAATCATGCATGCTAATAAATGATTTTGCTTATAATCATGATGACTATTCTGGAATTCGTAGTTGTTTTTTGCACTGGTGTCAATTTTCAATTGTTAATCTGTCAAGTTCATTCAAATGTATCTTTCACTGCTAGAGTCATCTACTTATCAAATTCCTATGATGAAATTCTTTGTTCAGTTTGTAATTCACCTGATAAGATCATATTTTGATTTGCTTGAAGTCTTTTGGTCCCTAATCGCCAAACTGTAATTTTTCTCCACACTCCATTTCCTTAATTCCATTTCTTTCTAATATGCACTGTTGCTGGTAATTGAACTTTTCCTTCTGTTTTCAAACAAGACCATGCTTCAACACTTAGGTTTTTGATGGTCTGGAGTTTATTTTTCATAATTCTTAAATGATGATGGGCAATTCCTGATGTGTATTTTGATTTGCAGCTTGGAAGAAGCTTATCAAGCATTGAGAACTTTCCAGATTCTGGGGCTAGAGAGAACCTATGACATAAGTCATGCAACATGTCCAATTATTTCACAGATACTTGGATCATCTTCTAAGCCCGAGGATCTCTTCCATGCACTTAGGGTGAATAGCATTTTAGGATGCCAGATTGGCACCCAAATCTTTGAGGTAATTTTACTAAGACCTTTAGATACATGTCACTTTTTAGTTTGAGTGGGTTTTATTGCGACCTTGTCATTCAGCACATAATTCTTTTTTGGTAGGATGTTGCTTCAAGACTTCTTGTTGGTATAAAGGAAGCAAACTCGTTGATGGATTTCTACTATTCTGTCCTTAGCTTGTTTTATATCAAGGTAATGGCTCAGCAAACATCTAATGTTAGGGTTATCTTTGCTATTTTATAGTTTCTTTCTATCTGTTTCTTAGACTTTGATGGACCAAGATATGTCTGTTTAAATACTCCTCAGTGTTTGATATTCCTTGTTACCTCCTAATCTAGTTCTTCATCTGAACTCTTACAATGTTTTAAGTATGTGGAAAGTTTGGGTTCTGAGTTGATTCATTTTCCATGCAGCAACAAGGTTCTAGCATTGTCTTGTTAGATGCTGATGTTATCTTTGATTCCATAAAGGTAATTGATTTGGCTGCTTCTATTCCTTTTTTCCTGCAAAATTTAGTTATCTCTTCTCTCTCTTTCTTTTGTTATGTAATCCTTGTTGCACATAACGATTATTTTGTTACTTTTAGGCACATGGTCAAAGTGATGGAAGATATCGCTATGATTCCAATAATTCTGAACCTAGTACTCATGCTGCTGGTATTGAACATTTTGCATTTTTGATAGAACTTGGATTCAACATATGTTACTGCCACTGTCATCATCCTATATTTGACATTTGTCATATGACCTTTCTAATTAGTCTTACATCGCTTACATTACAGGGATAGCACTTGAGACACTTGCAGGTGTTCTTTCATTGGCTGATTCAGACATGGATCAATCTAAGGCAAGTCTTCATTATGCATAAAATAATTTACTCTTTTACATGGTATCAAAATCCAAAAAATTTAGTGTTATTGGCAAGGTTGATTTTTCCCGATCTAGTTGACCAGGGTTTTAGTTGTGGAAATAACCTTCCTATTTGAAGGGTTATTTCCTGTTATCCTGCATTAGTGGAAGCCTTGTGCACCGGACCAACCGTTTTTTATAAAACTCAAACTTCTATTTAGTGCAACAATGTCAAAGTATCTACCTTGAATTGACATAAGATTTGTCTGAGTCAAGCTTATTGATTTGTGCTTCATGTTGTATCTATATTGTTTGTTCAGTAAGTATAAAAAAGTTAGGCTGCACACAAATTTGTTGATTGTGAATTAGAGACTGAATCTTTGTTGTAGTTTACACAATATATCTAATTTCAGTAAAGTTAAAGTTCCGTATGACACATGCAGCACTTTTGTATTCTGGATAAGATGGAGATAACTGTGCATTGATATAAGTATTCATAACATATATATAAATTGGATAAAAATTTTGGAAAATCTAGATCTATAACTACTAATAGAAAAGTATCTAGAACTTTAGGACTGATGAAGCCATCTCCTAGTAGTTAACATAATGCTTGTTGGTCTGGTTATTTGTCTCGTCAGCCTTTACTTTTCTTTTTGGTTCAGTCTCAACTATCGACTCTTCAGTTTGATAGTTGGCTTTGGAGACAATGATAGGTCAGTGGCATCACCTTTGTTCTAACTAGTTAGCTGAGTTGCTTTGTTATTATATAACTTTTGATTCTATCTTGTTTATCTTTTGGTTGGTATTAGTTTTCAACACTATAGCTGTTGTCCAATTTATAACCAAATTTTAATTTTTCTGTGACTATGTCAATAGTTTTATCTTGCTCAAGCACCAAATTAAACATGTATTTATGTTTTTGACAGATTGAAGTTGTAAAGAATGACATTGTGAAGCTATTTGATAGCATTAAAAGTTATGGTATGTCAATTATTGCTTCCTTGTTACTGTGCTTGATATCTTCCATTTGATCAATTACTGTTTCATCTTGTTCTGTTATGTGTGAGTTTTTATATATCAAGCATTGGGTTCTTTAATCGATGTATTTTTCACTGAGACGAAGCTAATTGGTTTGACAAAGCTTGTTTTTTGACATCATCCTGTTGACTACTTTGACTAAGCTGAGTATCAATAAGCAAATCTGATCTGCCTTTTTCTTTTCACATGTATAAAGTATATTATTTTTTCAAGTGACAGTGTCCTATCTCTGACATAAATAACTCCTGTGCTTAATGCAGATGATGGAACCCTATACTTCGATGAGAAGCGTATTGGTGATACAGAATATAAGGGCCCTCTTGCAACCACAGCTTCAGTTGTGCATGGTGTTACTGCCTTTGCAGCCATTGTCTCTGGGAAATTGGAAGTTAGTGAGCAAAATGTCCTGAAGCTATTTTTGTTCTTGTTGTGTTTCCCCACCCCCCACCCCCTACTTACACGTCTGCTTTGGTCAATTCTTCAAACTGAATTTTCAGATTAGTGGGGATAAAATGGCAGGCTTGGCAAAATTCTTTCTCAGCATAGGAATTCCTGGGAGAACCAATGATATATATATTCAGTTGGAGTCCTTGTCATGCTTGGAAAACAACAGGCAAGTAAATTGTTTTAGTGATCCCGGTAAACTGATGTGTTTTCTTTTCATAGAATTTATTTTTTTTAAAGCGCCTACTTTATGGGTGTTGTTATTCAGTGTTTCTGGTCTTCTTGATACTATGATATTTTGTCTTAATATTTTGGTGTTTCTTTGTCTCAGATATGATATTTGGCAACATAGTTTGATACAAAAATATGTCCACTGATCTAGTAATTATTGATTAGTAGGGTGTATGTAAGATGTATCTTAAGTAGGAGATACTGCATCTAAATGTTAATAGTACTGGTCTCGATATGGAACTTTATTTGCTTATAAGATTGTTGCTTGCATTTGAATTTATTTTGGTGTAAGTTTTACTGTCTTGTAAAAGGAAATCAGTTTGTTTTTGTGATATCTATCAGTTAATTTCAATGTACAGATTAGGAAGATCTGTAGTTGACATATCAATAGAAGATCTGTAATTTCTTTTGCCATCTTTGTTCTCCAAAAATGATACAACTAAACATTTGTCAGATTGTTGTGATATTTTTCCAGTTACTGGCACTTTTATACATCATTGACTAGATGTGCCTTCTAATGGCTTGATCGTGCTGCTCCATGCAGTGGTAACTTCATTCAAAGTTGCTTCTATAATATTGAAAGATTGATCTTATATAACTTATTTTGGTTTATCACATGGAATGTGAAAGGCGTCAGCTTTGGTTGGTTGTATATTTAGATTGGATATGTAGCTTGTTTTATGACACATTTTTGACTGAATTTTCTCTCTATATTATCTTTCTAGCGTGTAAAATCTCTTATTTCTTTTGCCTTGATTTATTTCTGTAACAAACCTTTTGTTGACTGAATGCTTACCAGGTGTACTGCCTAGTACATGCATATGCTGTGTCGTGGCCCCTTTTTATATAATATATATAATATGATGTTGTGTACCAACTGGTTCTCTACCATATTGACCAGTATGTACTTATATAACAGTCTACCAAACTGGTTCTGGACTGGTATTTAAAACTTGGATGGTTGTACTTCACTGGTAGTTGAATGAATTGTGTAAAATAACTCTATGCCTTGTGCTTGACAACATTCTTGATATTGATGGTTGTAATTATTTGCATTGTTGGTTTATTTGATCATTGCACAGTTTTATCAGCTTCATTTTTTATATCATCATCAAATTAGAAGTTGCATATTCTTTTACTACCCTGCCGACAGCTACATATGAATTATGTGGTAAGGGTATTAGGGCATTACTCATCTCTAAAAAGTACACCTGAATATTCCCTTGTAGTGGCAAATGCGCGCACATGACTATTGTTTCACTATTGCTGTTCTTTGTTGCTTGATTATGCCAGATGATATTTAGTTCACCTTTTATTGCAATCACTTCAGTATAATTGTGGATGTATGTTAACATGTTTCATCGGAGCATTTATTTAAGTACTTACTGCAAAAATCATTTACTATGTGCAGGATATCTATACCTCTAATTCTTTCATTTCCTGCTGCTGTGCTTTCATTAAGCTCAAAGGACCATCTTAAGGTGACTTGGTGCAACAGTCTTATTCCTGTGTCTTGTAAATGCATTGTTTATCTTTCATTTTGCTTTTATCTAGTAGTACTAATTAATGATCCAATAACTTATTGAGTTTTAACTGCTAGCTTGAAATTATTATGAAAGCTAGATCTGTAGAAGAGAGAATCAGTAGACAGTTTGGACTATGCCATTATGATTCTTATATTAGGTCTTTCTGTTTGTTACTTTAAGGTAATCAGTATTCTTGTGATTATCTCAGGCTGACGTGACAACAGTGTTTGGTTCAGCTGCACCTCCTCTAACAGTGAATTTGGTGCAAGTTTTCAGTCTTGATTCAGAAGATGTTCCAATCCTAGAGAACAAGGTAAAAGGAATCTCTATTTTGATTTTGTTTGTGGTATTCTTCACTTCTTTGGAACCCTTTATATGTTGTTTTTAATTGTGTTCTTTACATATGCTATTTTTTTTATTATCCAAAGTCCAAACTATGCCAATTTTTTTTAAAATAACAGGAGCTTCAATTTGACCCAGAAAACAGCATTCATTACCTGGATCTCCTACCACTAAAAGTAGATGTTGGAAAATATATTCTGTTTTTTGAGGTACTTTAGAAATTAATATTGCTTTTTTTTTATGAACCTTTACTAAATTATTTTTACAATTGTCTATCTGTATCATGACAGATTTCCCTTCATGATCCTGACCACTTGAACATTTATGCTACTGGCGGGCGCATCAAAGCATTTTTCTTTTTTACTGGAATCATTAAAGCTGACAAGGCTGCAGTTGGAATATTTGTAACTGATGCTGAAAATGCAGTGGCCTTGCAAAAGTAATGTGTTTTCTGTTTATACAATATGAGTTCATTCACGAGCATTATATGTTTCTGCATCCAACTTCATATCAGTTCGGTTTTTCTCCCTTTTGAATAATTATAATTTGTCTATCTAAAATATCATTACTTATAAAATATAGCTGGAATATAGGTACAATAATATGTAAGTTTTTAGTCTGATTCAGATTGACTTGGCTTTTAGTTCGAGCTCTGGATTTTTTTTCAGTTTAATAAAGAATAAAGTCCACAAGTGCATGCCTTCTGTTATGGATCCCTATGACACATCAAAATTAAATATATCTTGTTTTGGACTCATTGATATGAATAAAACTAGATATGTGAAAAGAGAATAGGGTTGATATTCTCCTGTCAGTCAAGTTGGTGAAAAAATGATCCTGAAGTGATTAGGCTTATCACCCATTGCCTAGAAGATACACCTGTGTTTTAGCGCTGATGTACTCTGGACATAATTAATAGATTCTTGGAACAATCCACTCCTTTATCTGAAGTTGGCTTCAATCTAGGAAGACCTTTGTGTGTGCTTGTTAATTAGAGATGCTACTGTAGTTGGTTATTTCATAGCAGTTGTTAAAACAGAACAAGAATACTGTCATCAGAAAAGTGGTACTGTATTAAGAATTGAGTTACCTTTGTTTTGATCTATTTTATGATGTTTCCTGTGGAATACATTCTTTCTTAACATACTTCTGCAAATTGTCTTCTTCTAAATTGAATTGTCAGAGGAATTATTGAATTATTAAACTATCTTTGATTGTATTATTTTCTTTTCACAGGTTAGATTTATCAAGAGACAACACAGTTTCGCTAGCAGCAAATCATTTAAAGAAGATGCACCTGAATTTCCAGCTTTTAACTCCTCTTGGTCATACTTTTAAGCCACACCAGGTGTGCATCCCAACTTCTATGAAAATCTTCTGTGCATTTATTATTCTTGTTTTTGTCTGATAAAGAGCATTTATTCACAGGTGTTTCTAAAATTGACGCACGAAAGCAAAGTTGAGCACATTTTTGCTTTGGAAAGCTCTGCAGGAAAATATAAAGTTTTACTAGTTAAGTTTGTCTTTGTCTATATCTGTTCCTTTGTTTCGTATTACAATCTACTTATCTACTGTTTTTTAGTTTGCATTTTGATGAGATCTTCAGGGTACTTCCGTACGTCAACTGTCTGATGTGGACTCAGGGTGCGCAGAACTGCATTTGGGGAAATGGAAGATAGTTAATTAAATAAGATAAAACGAAGACAATATTTACAGAATCCACTGAAAATGAAGTAATTAATTCAGTAAATTGCAAATAAATATTTTGTATAATAGTGATGTGTTGCAGTTTAAAAATGGCTCCAACTTACCTGCCATGCTGAGGAACTCAAACAGGACATCTGATCTAATTTTCATTATATCTTGAATAGAGTTATGTAGAATAAATCGACTTAAATAGCTACCTTTGACAAAACCAAGTAATCCTAATTCATTCATTATTTTCTCAGGACATGTAAAGAATTACGATAATTCCTGTAAGATTAGATTGAAGATCTAATGGCTTAAACCAAGAATTTAAGTTCCAGCAGCACTGGGGTGTCAGTTGGCCTTTGAAATGGTGTGTTCTGTTCATGTTAACTGGCAGCAGTGTGTCTTGGGAACAAACAGAAAAAAAAGGAATACAAATGAAATAAGCTACCTGAAAAGAAAATGCCAGAAGGAAATATACATACCTGAGTCCTTGTCTTTCGATGCTGTTTCCCTGCCTCTTGCCACCCACCTACTGAGTAGCTGAGGCAGACTGAATTGTTGAAGTTGGAATGATTCAGCTCTTTCATTATTCCCGAGAAATAATTTTGCTTTACTGATGAAGGTAACGACTGCAAAAGTACTGCAATTTGAGGCTTACTACCACTTTGAGGCTTATCTCTGATTTGGTTGTAACGGTTCAACACTCATCAGTTACACTAAATGTGTTTTTGGAAATTAGTGAATTTGGAGAGTCATACTGTTTTACACTTGTACTATTGTGTTTTTGTGAGGATATTCCTTTTGTTCTTTTTTATTTTGTGAAGGTCCAAATCACATTTTTTGTGAGCCGACAAATTTGCATGTAAAAGGTGGAGACGATACATGACATCTGTACATATGCTTGTCTTTCCGAGCCTTGAAATTCTCGATGCTAACAATGTGAAATTTGCAGGACTTCCTTGGTTTGGTGGAGAAGTTTTATTACCTTTCTGGTAGATACGACATTAAACTTGCTGTTGGCGATGCTGCAATGGTATAACTTATAATATTATAATTAACTGTCCTTTCTAATACGAGTCATACTGAATTTTTTCATACCATGCAGGAGAATTCATTTCTTCGTGCCATTGGCCACATTGACTTAGATTTACCACAATCACCCGAGAAAGCAGCACCCCCTCCACCACAACCCATTGATCCTTATTTGAGATTTGTGCCAAAGCAGGAGATATCACACATCTTCAGGGCACCAGAGAAGAGACCTCCAGAGGAGCTGTCTTCTGCATTTTTGGTTCTTACACTTCTACCACTTGTAGGATTTCTGATAGGGGTGAGACTTTCCTCTTCCAGTTGGAAATTTACTTGTAATTCATGGTTTTATGTTATCATAATCCTAGTCTTTCTTAACAATATGGTATGGTGTAGCATTGTAGTTGTTCTGAACTCTGTCCAATATATCATATCATAAAAAGTAGCTTGATTTTTCATAATCCAGATTGAAAGAAAAATAGCAAAAGTAATATAGATGTCCTATAGCTGTGAAGGCAAGATTCATGAATTGACTGTTTCACTGACTGGTTATTTTTCTATATCATTACAGAATTGTTTTACATCCATATGTATGCCCGGCTAATAGCCCCAAGCATGGACTGATTTATCCATTTAGTGTGTCGTCACCCTTATAATTATTGGTTTTCCTTTTCCTGCAGCTGTTGCATCTTGGAGTGAACCTAAAAGGCTTCCCTTCCTCATCTGTGCCTGCTTTTTGCTCCATACTCTTCCATGGTGGCATTGGTGCCATATTGTTGCTCTACGTGTTCTTTTGGTTAAAGGTGCTTTCTTGCTCAGTTCAGGCATGAAGCTTTTGCAATATTTCATCAGCGCATCTTATTGGCATGTTTTTTTTTTCTTTTTTTCTCATCTTTTTTGGAACAGTTGGATCTCTTCACAACTCTGGAGGCTCTCGGTCTTCTTGGGGTTTTTCTAATCTTCGTGGGTCATAGGACTCTTTCCCATCATGCTTCAACACCAACTAAGCTGAAGACTACATGAAAGGATATGGAAACTGTAGCCTCCATTTTGTAGTTTTCATCAGCTTTTAACTTTGGACAGCGATTCCACTTCACTGAGACAAAACATGAAATCTTCAGCATTTCAACAGGGTTAACACATAGTTATGGACTGACTGGAATTATTGAGAGTAGATTGATTTGAGTGATCAAAGATTTGTCAAATACTTGATGCAATTGCTTGTTAGGAAAGCTGAGATGGCTTACAAGAAGAATTTTCTTTTCTGTAGTCTTCCTTTTCTTTTACAAGAATTTTCTTAAATTATAAGAACACCTTGATTAAGACTCTTTCTATTATATTGATGGCATCCTCACTCATGTTTGGCATCTTCTGACATGCAATTGGTTCCTTTGGGTTTGAGTTTGTATCCGATGCTGTCTGTTTGAAGCCCTTTGGAATATGTATGTATGTATGTATGTTTGCTAGTCACACAAAGTTTTGGAATGCACCCATGAACATATATACAAAAATAGAAGAATTTTTAGGAATCTTGGTCGAACATAATCCACTTAAACTAATGATTTTAGGAATTAATTTGTGAATTGACCAACTTTAATGGGTATCGATGGAGGGGAAAGCAGACAGCGCGCAGAGCGTCACAGAGTCTGCGGGTTTTGGGACGCGTAATAAAGGCCCAAAGTACGATTTCTTTTGCTCTCGTATACGATGGCGAAAGTTCTGTGCGGCGCCACCCGTCGATCGCGTCTCGGCTTCTCGTCGGCCTCCGCTTCGTGGGGTCTTCTGACGAGATGTCCCCTCTCCCCTTGCTTCGGCGACGCGAGGTCGCTCGAGACCCTTGCTTTCGAAGAGATTCAGGCATCGGAGAAGCCCGTCAACTCCACTGCGTTTGTCCTCCACGGCCTGCTAGGATCCGGAAGGAATTGGCGATCCTTCTCCCGCGACCTTGCCGCCCAGCTTCAGAAATCATCTCCCTCTCAAGGTTCATGTTCCTTGCAAAAGTCGTGTCTTTATCCCGTTGCTGTCCAATTAGCAAATAATCAATGCCCTTTAGGTTCGAACGTGGTTTCATTTTGTGTTAATTCTGCGCAAAATATTGACTCTCTCTCTCTCTCTCTCTCTCTCTCTCTCTCTCTCCCACCCCCCCAACAACCAAATTGTGAATTTCATTTTCTTGGATATTGCAATAATATTTCCATCATTTCTTCTCGGTATGTTTCTTTCCATTGAAAAATATTGAAATTTTCTTTTATGATTCTCTTGGCTCAGTTCCAATGCTCAGCTATTGAAATTTTGTTCCCTCTTATTCTTATATGATTTTTTTGCCCATTGATATGATTTTATTTCAAGTGTGAATTTTGGTGCATTGCGACTTGGGTAATCATGTATGAGCCACAGAGATACCCCACTATTTAGTATCCCTAATTCCGCATGGATTAGATAGAGTATAGTGCACGGGGCTATCCTTTTTTTTTTTTTTTTGATACACTCTATTTTCATTCATATTCAGTTGTGCTATATTACTTTGTTTAGTTAATGGAATTTTATTTGATTGATGTTTGTATTATGCGTATAGTTTGGAGGATGGTGCTTGTAGATATGAGGAATCATGGTAGATCAGCTGGACTAAAGGGACTTGATCTACCCCATGACATGGTTAATGCAGCAAAGGATTTGGCAAATCTGGTGAAGTCACATGGCTGGGCCTGGCCGGATGTAGTCATAGGCCACTCCATGGGTGGAAAAGTTGCCCTGGAATTTGCAGCCAGTGTTGCTCGTGGGGATTATGGTGAATTAGCTGTTCTTCCAAAGCAGGTACTTCTTTGCTTGGTACACTTATGCGGATGCTCCTGATGTTTATTATACCTTCTTCAAGTTGGATTTTTCTTGTTTATTTAAATTGTAGAATGATCCTATGATATAATGTGCTTTCTTTCGCATCATGTGATTTCTTTCATGATTCCCTTTTCCAGTGAAATAGGTAGCTTCGTAGACCTATCCCATGGTTCAGGATCAACCAACTCGATCTCTATAAATAAAATTTTGGTTCTCACTTCAAGAGATTCAATCTTTCTGGATTACAGTATTTCTCTTTTTCTTAGTGAATTATATTGTTCAACTGAAAAGACTTTTGCCTTCTCATCATTTTCTGGTGCAGAACAGCTTTGGGTCTTGGACTCTGTTCCAGGAGAAGTAAACTCTGACGAAACTAATGGTGAGGTGGAAAAGGTTTTGCTTACTCTTCAAAGTTTGCCATCTCCATTGCCATCACGCAAGTATGCTCCCTGTTATTAGAAAACTCTGTGATGCCATACAATGTTTAAATTGCATGACCAAGTATGATGTGTTAGTGAACTGGCTCAAACATGTGAACTAATTAATCAACTTTTTTACTTTGGTTCGTACTTCGAAAAAAAGCACACCAATACCTTCTCTTAATGGAATTTTTTGGACAGTCCACTTTGCCATTTCTCGGAAAAGATTTATGTATAGGAGGAAATTGCTGTTGAGTTGAATGGCATGCCTCCCTATCTACAAGATAGTAGTAGTTGAGGAGCTATACAAGATCTTGCATCCAGATTGTGTCAACCTGAAAAGAGACTCATTACTTCTTATGTTCATGTTCCAACTAAGAATGCCTACTTGATTCACGTTATTACTTTGTATCATCAAATAGTGTTGCTTTTCTGATTGTAAGAACTAACTCTTGTGTAAGAAATGCTAAAATTTGTGAAATTAGTCATGGTTATGTGAGTGTGTACTAGATAATACTGACCAAATAAAATATATTCTGACTTACACTGTGGATGGTTCAAATCCATTTGCAAGTTTGTTGCATGTATCACTAGATAGAACTTTAGGTTTATATTATTGATCAGCAGGATCAGAAGAGATACTCCACCAAGCAATCGACTCATATTATATGCGACTTTGAATTTATCCATTGAGGCCCTATGATCAGGGTTTTTTTCTAAAAAAAACAAAAGCAACTACTTTACTTGCATCCACTCTATCATGGACTTGCTTAACCTTTGTGTCCTGAACATTGAAATTTACCGGACTTTACTCGAGCTATATACTTAATTAGGTCTTTTAATGCTTTGTAAATTTCATCTCAAAATCAGGTGGGTTGTTGACCATATGCTGAATCTTGGATTTTCCAAAATGCTCTCCAATTGGATTGGCAGCAATCTAAAGAATGAAGGTGAACATGTAGTATGGGCTTTTGATCTTCAGGCCTGCATAGAGATGTTTGACTCATATCGGTAATGATACATAGCACCTTAGCATTCAATTTTTGCTCTTTATTTATCGTAGCTTATGTTTTCCGTTTTTTGCAATCTCTGAGTACTAAGATGATGGTTGCAGGGAAAAGAGTTATTGGCCTCTATTGGAACACCCACCAAAAGGATTGGAGATCGCTATTGTTCAAGCAGAGAACAGTGACAGGTGGACACAGCATGTGATTGAGCGTCTTGATTACCTCTCTAGAAAGCAAGAGGGACCTGAAGAGGGAAAGATTTCATTACATGTCCTACCTAAGTCTGGCCATTGGGTCCATGTTGACAACCCAAAAGGATTACTTGAGATTGTGGCATCAAACTTCTACTCATGTACCTGAAATTCTATTTTTTATTTTTTGAATTTAGAAATATCATGATGATGACAGAGAATCTTGTGTTTGACAATGAGAAACTGAAGAACCATGTTTAATTGAGTTACCATATATCGATATTTAAGATGCAAAAATTTTCATCTGAAATTCTGTTAATACTTTCAACATGTTCTATCATTTTCCTTTGCTTTTTGTATATGCTGTTATATGCATCTCATAAACTGATTCGACAATGTTCACTTGGTTCTTTCATCTCTTCATCCATTACCTAGAATTGCATTGTTCTCGGGCTTCTATTTAATATCATTATTTGTTTGGTGATGTATACCTTTTTGAGTTTCTGGACCAAAATTACTGCAATTAGATTGAATTCAAATTGAGTTGTACACATTTTTTTACTGTTTTTTCAGTTAAATATTGAACCAGTTCAATCATAGCTCTCTCTTACTTGGATTTCTGATTTTATGTTTTTTTTTACTTACTGTAAACAGATAGGAGTTACTTTAGGTGCTAATTATTTGACTGCATCTTGCATAAAGTATAATTATTTATTCAAAATAGTTTAATCTTACACATTCCAGGTTAAAAAGCTTTTTGCTTGGAAAAATGATCATTCTGCAATAAATCTTTTGACCACAGCTTGTGTGTGTTCTTTGCTTCTACTTTTGAGATGGAAATATCCTTCCTATTTTCCGTTGGCTATTTTCCCACCTTTTTTTTTCTTTTACTGCCAACTGCGATTTATCGGCCTCACTTTGTAAACTCCAGGGAATGCTATCATTCTGCAAAATTTTGGCTCTAGAACTGACAGTTTATTGTAGTGTATTTGATGGCCATGATCTCTTAACTTCATATGGTTGCAAGAGAATTAGTTTTCCGTTGAAGGATCAAAGGAATGTAGCGAGGACAATTCTTGCGAGGTAGGAAACATGTCGTTCTGGTTCTGTCTCAAGCTGAGGTGTTGGGAGGTCAAGACCCTACAAAAAGAAGCTGCAAGGTATACCCAATAACATCTCTTTAATTCTTTAGTTAATATTCATTAAATGTTGCTTTTGCAGCGAGACACGAACAGTTACTATGTTCGACTAGAATACTCTTAGCAATTACATGTTCTTGCAAGGTTTGGCATGCTTACCGGAGCAGGTTATATCAGTTCGATTGCATTCTATTTTATGCCAGGCAACTCGATAGTTTCCTGATCGGGGACCCATTGTAGCAGTTCTTTTGACTGTGGATCTTCAATAAAATCTTCCCAATATGACTTCAACAATCTTAAGATAAATATGATGTAATGTTCATGCATACATTGGACTGTTCTATACACCCTGTTGCAGCTCATGATATTTGTTGCAGGGGCATTAGCAAACACTTGAACAAGAAAGAGCAGAATAGAATATCTATAATCCAACTCAATAATCATATCTTTTAACTTCAGACCATACCATTAACATTTTAGTTATGATCCAATGTCTCTGCAAAATCTAGAACATAGTGTTGAAGTTCATATATGATGGATGCATTGCATGTGGATTTACATTTGCTCAACTCTGTAACCAAAAGATACTTGAAATAGATTGATTGTGTGCTTCATGCTTTATCGGCCATACAATAGACCTAATAGCCCTGCCTTAGCTTTTCTTCAAACCTGGTCTTCTCATCCTGCAAATAAGTTACCCAAAATGAGATGCTATGGCATACAAATTATTACAAAATCTGCATTCTAAACAAATTTCACTAATCAATTCTAAGAATTATATACTGGCATGATATTTAGTAAGGTAGTCATAAAAAATGAACAGTCAGAAAACTGGAGCAAGCTGATTCATATTAAGCAGGAGCATCAAACAAAAGTGCAATAGACTTTGTCAAAGAATAGGATCACACACATATACATATACATATATAAATGTATATATAAATATACACACATATATATACATATATATACATATACATATATGCATATATATATAATCAAACACTAAGAAGTGGAAACCCGAATATCATTTAGAAGGAAAAGAAACCATTTAGGACTTCATATCCTTCTAATTAATCCCTAGAAATGCAGTCGACGCAAGATTATAATAGAATAACAAAAGGCTTTCCAAATATAACGTACATCATTATCACCATGGTTTGCAACCCATGTCCTTCCATTCAATTCAACCACTACATACCTTTTTTTAAACTAAGAGAACATAAAAAAAGAACTCATGGAATTGCACATATCATGACAAAACACTAAGAAAGCATGTGAACCGGCTCAAACCAGCCTCTTAGCATTAAGCAGCTTAAAATGTGCACAAAATATGCCAGAAATCAATTGGTCTTTAGCAAGTACCCCATGTATGAGCAACAGTGAACATATTGACTGTGGGAACACCTTGTGGCCTCTTCAGTCATCTGCTGATGGGTGCTGACATTAGAGGTAAACTAGCCATGAGAAAGCTAGCCTACCAAACAACCTGACCACTAGTTTTTAAAATTATTTAGAATCTTTCTCTCCCACCAACATGTCTGTGTCGTTAAAGCATCGCCATAGAATCGGCAAAGCACTTGATGACAACCCATGCAAACTGATTAACACGTGGCATGGTAGGGGAATCCTTGGTTACAACAACATTCCATTGTGCCAATCAATAGGGTGGTTGAAAGAAGGAAAAGAGAGTCAAACCCAAACACACTGGCACCATTTATAGATTAATTCGTTTGAGAACAAGCAATTCCATTAAAACTGAATTGAGTATTGGGATATCTTCAGCGGTTATCTTATCCAGGATTTTGAGCAATGGCTCAAATCGAGCAGTTATCTTCAGCCATACAAGTTTGATGCGCAGTGGGATAGTAGAATTCATAAAACAGATGGACTTTCTGCTGGAAATTTTCTCGTTGTTTAGCACTTTGATAATGGATTAATCTAGACTTGATTCTGTCACACATAATAAATTGCCCCAAGGACTTGTGAAAAGATCTTCTTTTCTATAAAGTGTTCTAGAAATAAGCTATAAAAAGCACATTATAAAAGATGCTCTCCTATATGCATTAGATGCAACATACTAAAAATAAAAAATGACTATATATAGCAAAAATTACAGATTACAGGTCTTGATACAGGATTTAAGAAAAAGTTCCATATCATTGAATTCTTCTCAAGGAAATCCAATACATGAATAACATCACGCTTTGAGATGTCAAACATCTTGAATGATACAGAAATAATCCGAATAAAAAAGAAGAGTGAGAACCGAACCTCAAAACCCTTCTTCAGATAGTCAAGCTCCTTGTCTAGGTCGTCGATTGCCTGACTATAGGCCTGTGTCGGGGAAGACTGTCTGGTCGTTTGGATCTGTGGGCCACAAGGACATGTTAAGTAGAAAATCGAGTGAAATGCTTACCCTAACTATGATCTTGTACTGGAGGGGATGCGGAAGCTTGTAGCCTGCGAAGAGAACATTGGGGTCTCTATGCAGCTGCCTGCAGGCACAATATAAGCGTCCAATATAGATTTATATATCAAAAACGAAACAAAATTCCATGAAAGACAACTTTTTTTTGGTTTTCAGAGAAAGAAAAAAGGAGAGCGGCAGAAGGTAGTGTGTGTGGACATTCGGAGGATGTTTCCGATCGTGTGATCTTCGCGCTCAACAGTGAAGGAGGCCGCATTGACGATCTTGGTGTCCCTCTCATACGAAACCCTAAAATTTTCTCCCCACAGAAGAAATAGTACGGGATTAAGACACCAAAGAATCGATGATAAATCTCGTACATAACAAGTTCATCGAGAGTCCAACCGGCCAGTGAAGATGTTCTACATCACGAAAATAAATTAATCTAAACAAAAAGAAAAGATCGATCAAGAAATTAGGATCGAAGGACAATAAAAAGATTGCATCTTGTGCTTACTTCTTGGTGCCCTCGGGCACGACGAAGCGCTCGTAACGATCCGGAGCGTTCATCCTTCTCCTCTTCCTTCGTCTGTTCTATTCCTTGCCTTCTCGCCCCCGTCTGCAACTTCTACCGGGAGAAGACATATCCATTAGGGTATCGTTAATTCGACTTGTGTCGGATCCGAATCGGGAAATTAAGAACTCGGATCGGGTTTCAATCGGGGACAGATCCGGTGAACTTTACAGGTATTCTGATCGTTCTCAACAAACGGATCAATTGTTTTCGTAGTTACCCGATCCGTTTAAATCGGATCTAATCGGGTTTTTCCGTTCGCCTCCGAGGGAAGAGCTATTGAAACAGAGTCTGCTCTCTGTTTCTACCATGTTTGTCTTCTAAGACTTCTTTTAGATCTCCAAACCTCCCAAGTTGAAATCTTGATGCGATTTAATGGCTTGTCTTCTGGTTTTGAACATTGGTAACGTATCAAGTTGACTTTTTGGCGTTGATTCTGAACTTTCATGGCTGCCAAAAGGTTCTTCGCTCTGCTTTTCATCGACGTTCTACTGTCCCCGGTTTCGATCGTGTTCGATTCGTACTCGCCCAATCTGAAAGTTCGTCTTTCTATACTCAGCACCACCATTTGATCTGGAACTTGGTACATGTATCTGCTCGGAGAGAAGATATGGTGCCAAAAGGAGACGGATTCGTACATGCACGGACGGATTCATCCCGCCATGTCTGCCTCACCAGCCTACTGACCTGAATTTATTTCCCTGCCCCTCGCCTTCTGCTCTCCCCTTGCAGCTTGCCGCTCCTCGCTTCCGAGACCTGCTCCTTCGTCCGCTCGCCCCTCCGAGACAGTATCCGCCATTGCCGACGACGCCGCCGTGTCGGTCATAGCTGACGCCGCCGCCATGGAAGCCGTCGCTGATGATGCCGCCATGGACGCCGTCCAAAGGCGCCTTATGTTCGAGGACGAGTGAGCCCCTCTCCCCGTAACCCTCTGTTTGCTACCTCTCCTCTTAGATCCATGCGCCTGACATCGATTGTGGCTTGCTTTCTCTCCTTTTGTGCCGTTTTCTCTCGTCTTTTACTGCGAAATGAGCAGGAAATTGTGGTTCTGCAGAGTTAGTATAATGTAGCTCAGTGAATGCTATTTGGATTGTGCAGATAACGATTTGTGGCAATAATCTGTCAATAGATTAGTAATTGAAATGAGATTGAAGTAGAAGAACCTTTGTAACACCGGAAGCATTTTGAATCTCAACATTTGGAAGCATACAGAGAGGCTACAGGATTGAGGTTCCATTTTGATGCCACTTCTATGTGACTACATTGGTTTAACATCATAGATGAACTGGCTCAACCAGATTTTTGCCTTTGCCAGATAACTTATAGGAGCAATATAATGATCTTTAGACATCAATTCCTCACTTTGCGACTCCATTGTTCGATGAATTTAGCCACTGAAACAGCTTGTACAGACATTGATCTGGCATTCTGACTCCTACAGCATTACTTCATATCCTTCTGTATCATACACATACTGTATTGCAAGTGCTTGTTGAATAGTTCTGAAGAAGAAACAAGTATTTTCTTTTGGATACATCTGCCTTTGTTATAACAATTAGCAAGCTTATCAACTATACATCCTCATGTGCATATATACATCTCAAAGACTCAAACTAATCTCATGTTTTGTATCTTAATTATGCTGGTATATGTATGAGCTTCTCTGACAAATGTAAACTTCACTTTTCTGTGCGTGATGCAGATGCATTTTGGTGGATGAGCAAGACAACGTCGTTGGACATGAATCTAAATATAACTGTGAGTGTTCGACAACATATTTCAGCTAATTTCGCCATGCAAAACGTTTTGTGGATTATGTTCAAGAAACAAAGTTTCTTGGCTTTGATGATGCCTCAAGTTCTAAGACAAAATTACTCCCTGAGCATCTTTGTGGTTACCATGTTTGGGTTGAGGAAGCTGCCTCCTTTGGGGTTGTTTTATTATAATTATGCTTCTGTCCTTCAAGATCAGATATTGCTTGCATTCAAAGGAAGCCTTTAGTTTAAGAAATTAGTTGGCTAACCATACAATTCAGGTTTTCATGTTTCCTTTTGGCATCTAAGCATTGTATACTTAGCTGGGGTGAATTCTATAATACACATGAGATATCCCATGTGAATTGCCAGTGCCTGTGTGTAACTGCGGCTGAAACTTGATCAACATACTACGAGTTTAGTTTCTTTCCAAGTGTTCAACAAAAATTCGTGGGATTATCTTTCGTATATGTAGGACTTGTCTTCTACTTGATGCATGTAAAATCTCATGAATTTTATAACCAGAGTATCAAGAGAGTATAAACAACTCACTAGTCGCTGTATTTGCAAGCTGATATGTTAAGGCAAGGAATGAATGGAAGATTTTATGTATGAAATGAGCTAAAAATGTTTAATTACTTGAGAGTATCTATAGCTCAGTGATTTAGTGTTCTGTTAGTGCCAAGTTTGTGCTACAAGAGAAAATTTTGACAATTACTGTAGGTCTATAATTGTAAGAAGAAACACAGATATCTCAAGACATAAAAATAAAATCAATTCATGTTTTTCTTCACTAATTTGTGAATGTTTATTGCAGCCTGAGTTCTCATTGAGGATATAGACCAGCAATATATTGTTCATCTATAATGCTCACGTTACTAATCATTTTTCCAGTCACTAATCCCTCTGATTTTATTGGTTGCTGTTAGTGTTCTGAATAAAGACATACTGCTATATTGTCATACTGACCTTTGATCATCTATTGTTCTTTAGGCCATCTGATGGAAAATATTGAGTCTCAGAATGTGCTCCATAGGGCTTTTAGTGTTTTTCTCTTCAACTCAAAGTATGAGTTGCTACTTCAGGTATGTATGCGATACATAATAAATCATGCTTCTTGCTGCAAAGAGTTTGAAAATTATGTATATCGATAAGAAATCAGAATATGTTATAGTTAGCAAAAGATCTACATTGTTAGATCATCTACTTCTTTCTCCATCATGTTTATATCAACTTCAGTCAAATCGCATGTAATGCTGATTATTCATGTCAGAGTTGAAACTTGATGTGGCGCTGGAGATGCCAAAATAGCTGATATCCATAAACTTAAATCACTTAGAAAATACACAGAAATATCATCTTTGTGTCTTAGAATGAGCTTGCTAGTTCTGGTTCAAATTTGATTTGTTTTCCCAGCAATTGTGGTGTCTTCATTAATTTTTTGTTCTTGCACTGCCCAATGATATTTAGAAACTTATTTAAAAGGCCAATTTTATGTGAGAACAAGTCCTACCTGCGGATATTCGAAACATGAAGCAGTATCAATAACTTCAAAGCTGAATTATGTACAGAATACCACATCATTGTTCATGTGACCTACAACTCTGGTGTTAAACTGTTCACACCACTATATTTTATCTTTCCCATGCAAATTATAGATAGAATGCCGATGCGTTGATGCCCGATGGATGCTTATCCTATCTAGGCCAGATCTGGACTTCGCTTTTGTTTCACGAGAAATATATATACAGCCAAGAAAACCATGTCATGCATACAGGGTGACAGCCTTACTCACTGGGTTCTTTTTCTGCACTCCTTGTTATATAGCTGCATGATTTCCGTGAGTAGCAAACATGACATAATTTGAATTCCACAAAGCTGCTGTTCGAAGTTGATCACCCTACTGTTGTATGTATCGGACATGCTTCAGGTTCTGATGTCTCTGTCCTTGAAACTTTTTGCAGCAAAGGTCTGCAACAAAAGTAACATTTCCATTGGTGTGGACAAACACCTGCTGCAGTCATCCTCTTTATCGGGAATCCGAACTTGTCGAGGAGAACTTCTTAGGTACAATTTCGCATAACCTCCCATCTTATTCTGACCTACTAAAGGCTGATACCACAACATCTCTTGTTGCCAGGGGTCAGAAACGCTGCACAAAGGAAGCTATTCGATGAACTCGGAATACCCGCGGAAGACTTGCCTGTCGATCGATTCACTCCTCTCGGTCGCATGCTCTACAAGGCGCCATCTGATGGAAAATGGGGGGAGCACGAGCGTATGTGCTCGCTATAGGCCTTCATTTATCGAATGAGTTATTGTTGGATTTAGTGTCACAGCCTGATGAAAGTGTTTCTTGATCTCAGTGGATTACCTGGTCTTTGTGGTTACTGATGTGAAGCTGCTTCCCAACCCGGACGAAGTCGCGGATGTCAAGTACGTCAACAGGGAGCAGCTGAAGGAGCTGCTGGAGAAAGCAGATGCCAGCGAGGAGGGTGTTAAGCTTTCTCCCTGGTTTAGGCTGGTGATCGATAACTTTCTGATGAAGTGGTGGGACTGTGTGGAGAGTGGCACTCTGCCGGAGGTAGCAGACATGAAGACCATTCATAAACTGGTTTAGGAATTGTTGGACGATGTGATGATGATCCTGCGGAAACTGAGGGAACTCTGATAAAATAGTGTTGACCATGCGGAAGTAGTTTATAATATATATCCTGCCCATGCCGTTGACTGTGGACAGTTTAATCTTATCAAATTTGGTAAATGGCCGATGGTGGGTGTTGATTTGCATTACAATAACCCCATCCCCATCCCCGTCCACCACCACCACCACCACTACCACTAGGTTGAATAAGCCTTTTGTTGTCACTACAATTCCTAAATTAGTTTACATATATTATATATTATATATTATATATATATAATATCAATTCTTCTTTTCATAAATTGTCAACAGGAGAACTTAGCCTCCAAAATGTGTTTTAAATTCCAAGCCAAAGACATTTTAAGATAAAAGAAGAGGTAATATAGAAACTACAAGTGTGAAGTTTGGTCACATTTTTCTAGTTATGTAATAAAAAACAATCTCACGTTTCTCCTGCTGTAAAAAGATTAACACACAAAATAAGGGAAAAACTAAAATTGTGGATGTAGGCAGCATGGCCTGAATAAGTAAACAAAGATTAAAGAAGCAAACCCAATATGCAATTTAGATGGGAGAAATAAAATGTAATCCCTAGTTTTAACCAACCCTCGTATGTTAATTCAACAGAAACAACTTCTCTGCCCAAGTCATTAAGATTTTTTTATCTACATTTACATTTCCTCCTTGTCTAAATTAGTGAAGCAAATTGTCTATTTAAGATGGTGCTGCTAGAGGTACAAAAAGTTGAATGACACAGATGGGGAATGCAAGAGCTTTGCTTTAAATACCAGAGTGGAATGTTGCACAGACCCCATTTTGAGATGGGGTAGCTATTTATCATAATACAGACAGAGGAATACACCAAAAAGGTATGCACACACAGGTAGCAAACTCTATACTGTGGTAATTTCTGGAGCAATGGTGCTTGGGGTTGGTATTAGAGCCAACATTTGGTTTTTAATGATCACCATGCATGTCTCAATCTCCCTGTAAATTGGAAGATTATGAGGAGAATGTGGTTGCAAACTGGTTACTGCAGAATCAAGAATCTGGGCAATCTCAGCGGGTGGGTACTGTCTCTCTGTACAACTCTGCAAAACCAATCAAGTTGAATATATGAATTTTTTTTTTCAAAAAGTGAAATAAAGCGTTATGAACATAAGATTTGACCGTGCATGTGTTAGTACATTACACATAGATAGATGAGTGAAGAAAACAAAAGTGCTAGTACAGTAGTAATTGAGGCATATTTCCATGTCAAGGTGGCCAGAAAAATGTCAGCTACAAAATCCTAGAATGGTATTTAAAAGGCAAATAAGTTAACAAACACTGTCTAATTTACATGTTTGGTAGTGCTTCGGTAGTAATCAGTCAGCTTTTATGTACAAAAACAACAACTTGAGAGTTGTAGACAAAATTCAAAAACCATCTAGACACGGTGACCTGAAGGAACATGTGGCAGTGTAAATTGATGGAATGACTCTCCGGAGACGATGTATCCAAATTAAAATCAGAAACGGAGATCTCTGGAAGCCAAAGAAAATTGGGTGTGTTTTAGTGGTGTTAGTTTCTGTAATATCTTCTAAATGTGGCTGATAAAATGACAATGAGAAAAAGATACCAATTCAGATACAAATTATTAAAACAACAGAAAAAAAAAAACCAATTTAAAAGCAAATAATTAGAGTCTCAGAGGACTCGGGCTCCAATTAAACTATTTGGAGTTGGCAGTTCAAATATCCTTGACCATTAAACTCGAGCCCGAGTCTGTAGGAGTTCAAAATAAAGAAAAAGCCAAACATTTAAATTATTATCTACTCGAAGCAGGTAGGATAACTAAGGAGTATACACCAATAAAGTCCTACCAACAAATTTACCTGTATCATGAGAAGTGTAGACACACACGATGAAATTAACTCGGAAGGAAGTTGAAGATCAGCATCAGTTGAGCTGTTCAGCTTTGGTGCATGAACCGTTGGCATGTCAGGTGTGCTTGCTGTGTGATCCTGATTTGCTGTGTGATTATATCCTGGATTAGGAGCCCCATGTACTCCCAACATACAAGAACCAGAACCAGAACTGCGATTATTTGCCAAATCTAAAGCCTGTCCTATTTTAGTAAAAGCATCTTCTCCTTCCTTCAGTGTGCACATTGCCTGAGAAGCACATCAAAACAATAACTATGCTCCATAAACAGACTAATGAGACCAGAGATTGTGATCAATCAAAAATTGAGGGCATAAAAGCTAGTAGCAAAAACAATCTGATAAAACCATAACAAGGTTAAGGTATTCATTGTCCAATCAGCATAAGTTATGCAGCAAAAACCGAGATATCTTCATATACCTGCACAGCAGCATCAACCATTGTCCTTGCTTTTTGCCTACAAGTAATTTCCACTACATGAGATCCCAAATCCTGATTGAGTACAGCAGATGGATTGAACAATTCTGAAGGTCCAACAGGTACTCCTGAATTTTCCATTGGCCTATTCCATGGATGTGTTGAATTATTATGGTATGTGTTACGCTGTCTTAAAGAGAGCAAGGCAAGAGCAACCTGAAACCCATATATACAGTTCAGATTATTGCTTGGGGGTATGTCCTTTGAACATTAAGTGGATATAAGTCCTACAAAGATGCTTACCTGATCATTAGCATCTCGTAGTTGAACAAGCACCATTGCATACTGTTTTCTGAAATGCTCCATATCTTTTATGGGATCACCATCCTTTTGCTTTTCTGATACTTCTCCATTCATATTCCTCAGTTCTATCAACAAAGCTTCCTACAAGTGCACCGAAATCCATTAACATCGAGGTTCCTAAAAACTAGAATAAGTAATTAATAATAAGTAATGAGATATAGGGGTATGAGTCACTGCAAGCTTCCCAGAGTGTGCTTGGATGATAAACTAGACTCCATAATCAGATTAAAAACTTTAATGCAGCAAGTGTCCAGCTTGGTTTTATGTGATTATTTTCATTTTAAGAATTCTAATGAGAAACAAGAGTGATTAGAGGCTAGACCATAGAGCCTCTCCAAACAATTTCCAGTTATTAAGCTTCCACAATGGCAATAGGGTTGAGATTAGAGTTATGAGAACTATGATTTCAAATGCTAGTAAGACAAGTATGTACCTACAAATGTTTTTATAGATCTAAGGACTGTTATCAGACCATATGGCTGGATACCGGGCAGAATTTATTTTTATTATTATTAAAATGATATAGTGTGTTATAGCTCTGTATACCTCCAGATATACTGGTGCCATATCAATCTAACAATGTGTTGAAACCAATATCGAAGCGATAATTTAACCAAGAAAAGAACTACCAATTTGAATAAAAGTTGTGTGCTGTATATCATGATAATCATCATAGTTTGCACTTGGCACCAAGTAATGGGTTCAGTTATACTAAAATCAACTATATATGGTATTGGCTAATGTACAAGATAATTGCAGTGAACCAAAATAAACCCAAACACTGGGATGTTATTTTTTTAAATCAAGATGGAATTTCTGCAATCTTAGGCGTAAATCAGAGAAAGTGGTATGTTCCACACATCAACCTGGAGGTCCATACAGACAGATGTATAGTCCAATAGCAGATTAAAATGTCAACCATTTCAAGCACATAAGACAACTGCAACTGAGTACCTGTAGCTAGAGGATGTTAACCTACATGGTGGGCAAAAAGAATGAATTACTGCTTCTGTTAGATTTTGAATGAAGCAACATGGGACATATTCCAGTCAGTAGCCAGCTCGAACAAGAGTCCTATAAAGCTCAGTTTCATCAAGGAGACATACAAGTTGGCCCCATGGTGTGTGGTGATGATATAGAATATCCATGAGGAAAGGTTATTACAGGAAACCCAGCAGAATAGAAAGGATCACACTGATGTAAAACAAGTGAAGGAAACAATACTATTGAGCAGATCAACAAGATGAGTTTCATCAAAAAGGTTCTCACTAGAAATGGATGCATGCTACTGAAAAATCTCTTGCATGCTCAAGCTGAAATTTCTTTTATATGGAGTACCAAGTAACCAGGTTATAAGCATGATTTTTATATATGGATATTGGATCCCGTAGTTGTCATTGGCCATTTTAATATGGACGTTATGTACCGTCATACCCAACATTGCATCCATATACTGGTCAGCGCCAAGGGGGCGAGTAGGAGGAGATGAAGATGAAGATGAAGATGAAGAAGATGAGGAGGAGGGGGAGGAGGAGAGGAGTGAAAAAGGAAGAAGAGGAGGTGGAGGTGGAGGCGGAGTAGGGGCACTAGGAGGCAGAGGAGAGGAGAAAAAAGAGTACCGAGCAGGCAGGCAGTTGGAAGAAGTGGGTGGTGGCAAGCAACACCAGGCGAATGAGAACCGGACGATCGGGAGAGAATGAGAAAAAGAGGGGTACTAAAACCTAAATAGACAAGAATAACTGTCAATTTTTTTAAAAAAGTCCAAACTGGATGGTAAGTTTGGACTGGACTGCCAGAGCACAAACCCTTGGTCCACGTGTCAATTCAACCTCGGACTAGTAAATACCACCCAGAGTGGTGCAATCCAAGCAAGATTTTGAAACATCATTATACATATCACAGATTCTCGAATATATGCCCAAGAATTGTCAATCCAGGACCCCACAAAGAAAAGGGGTCTTGGTACACAAGTGGTCCACAGATCAGCCAGACTGTCCTTTCAATCCTAAGCCACATAGTACTGGTCCAAATATTGCATAAAACTGTGTTTAAAACCACAGCAGCCCTGTAGATCAACTGCAGCAACAATGGAGAGAGGAGGGGAGGCTGAAGAGTAATACAACTGAATTATAAGATTTAATGTTTTCAATCAGGTTTCATCTTCTTCAACAGAATCATATCTCCAAGAAAAGATAGAGGAAAGAGAGAGAAGAGGGATAAAAAGGAACTATGGAGAGCAAAAAATTTATAAATCAATTTGTGATGCCTCTAGGGGCCTACAATACTATTATTTAGAGTGTTTGCTCTCTTAATTTTTTAAGCAATGAAACTAAACTAGAGCTTCAGGTTACTAGGGTACTAGGGTTTGCACCACAAACACTGATATGTATGTATTTTCATCATTTTTGGAAGGTTCTATTTCTCTCATCTTTGGTTGTTGTCAGCACCTGTGTAATTATCATGTCAAGTTGGCAGCAAATACCATACCACCTACCAGTTGAAATAAGGGATGCCGCAAATCAATTAGAATTTTATCAACATTTTTAATGCATAAGAGGTATAAATGAACAATCCAACATGACATCTTATTAGACAAATAGAATTGAACGACGAGATATGCAAACTTGTAGAATCATCATTACCTTTTTATCAAGAGCACGAGATAACTCAGCAAGAGCCTTTATATCAGCTTCTTTTTCCTGAATTTGTGATAGTGTACAAGGTTGATTGCACATTGCCTGCTGAGCAGCAGCTGCAACTTGAATTACAGTAGCTTTAGCTTGTGCGATGGCATCTATCGAATCCACCTGCCAGATGCACATTCTGGTTAATGGATCTCTAAAATTCCATCCTGCATAAGAATATTAAAGTTAAAAAAAGTAGAACCTTTGCCTGCTTCATTAATGTATGCATTTGATAACTCCCATCTGCAATGTTGAAACTCTCATTAGGAGCAAGTCTCGTAGAACTTCCAGTTCTCCAGTCCTTCAGACCATCTTCTAACTTCATATCTTTAAAGCTGTTGCAGTATCTGTTGAGAACACTGTCCTGTGGTCTAAAAGTTTCAGGAATATTATCAAATGGATATAGTGGCGCAGAGTCAATATCCTGAAAAAAGTGGAAAATTGCATGTCATTCCAAAGCTCAGGACGCAAAATAGTATTATTAACTAGCATCCTGTTTCCTTCCAAGCCTTGTTATGAGAACATAAAACTCAAATTGCTTATATCTAGTGAGAAAAAGGAGCACCACAGGAATATTACCGGATGCTCGCTGCAACGAAATGAGACCATATGAGTAAGAATCGCAGACAATAGTGTTCTAATTGGTAACTGGTACAAGAACAAGGACATTGGAAAGGCTAGACTAAAATCACAATAATGCTTGAACTTTGCTGAATAAAATCAGAAGAGTTTTTCTGGGTAGTAACCAGAAAAGCGTGAAAGAAAAGCAATATCAAACTTTCAGACAGAAGAGAAATTCAAATTATATATTTTTATAATACAATTTATTTTTCCTTATAACCTGTACTGATAATGCTTAGTTGAACTAAACAAGGAATGCAATTTCGGGTACCAAGCCCATGTCGGTCCATGGTTGGACTCGCATAGATCTCATCCATTTTGACTTACTGACACACAATGCCAGAACGTACTGCACTCCAAGTGTGGGCGAAGAGAAAGGAGGAAAAGGAATGAAGTGGAGACACTGAAGGAAGAGGAGGAAGAGCAAGAATGAAGAGAAAGAAGTGTACCCAAGAAGATGTAGTACTAATGAAGAAACACCCTCAAAATAGTGATCCAATGAGATGGACAAGGAGAATAAGCAGATGATGCAGATCCCCACGAGGGTAATGTTCAGCTAGAAGTTGATGAAATGTGGATGATAATTATTGACAATGAGAGCACAGGCAATTGACACCATAGAGTGGGGGGTATAATTTACTGCTAGACATATGCTACAATGAGCAATCCAGTACATGAGGGATAAGCCACAAGCATGACTTAGCAGATTGCTGATCCAGCAAAGTAGTAAATGAGACTTCTAGATTCAAGACATTTGTACTGCAGAAGAAATGAAATGCAAGACTATACAGCAGCAGTGGGTAATTAGCATGCATGTTAAGGTACATATTGCTATAACCTGAGAAAAATGACCAAGAAAAACATGTTCATCAAGTAGACAATAAAGTTTCCAAAAAGACATGTTAATGAATAGTACTGATTTTCACTTTCAACCTGAAACTTACAAATTTGTGAGACTTCATTAGATAGGGTTATTTACAAATATAAAATAAACTTCTGGCACCTACTACCATTACAAAAATATTTAAGAACTTGAAATAACTATTTTCAACTACAATTCCCGAGAGTACGAAGGCATGCTCGATGAATTCATGCACATTCTTTAACATGTAATACTGTAAGATAAAAAGGTAAAATGGAAAGTTATTTGCAAGTAATTCTAAATATTGTTATAATTAATTTCACAGTTTAGAATATAAGTTTCTCTATAAATAAATCAACATAAAAGATTCAGAAACATGTCAAACCAGAACACAATAATATACAATATATAATAGGAAACATTAAAAGTAGAAGGATTACCATTACAAACTCAACCCCTAATTCAGGCTGATCAAATTGAACCCTGCACCTACTACGGTCAACAGTGAGAATACTTCCATTGTGAAGTTCTCTTGTTTTAGGGTGACAAGCAATAACACGTTGTCCAACTGACAAAGGAAGAGCCAGATCTCTTGGGAGGCCTTCTTTAAGGCCAGCTCGAAGCTCAGCATAATGTGCCCTAACTGATTCTCGATACTGCTCGAGCTTCTCTCGTTCTTCCTTTAAGAATTGCTTTGATAATCGACGTGGCTTTCCAAGAGAACTGAAATAACAAGCAAAAAGAATAACTAACTGAAAGTCAGAATTAAGAATTCAATTAACATGTACCTTCGTATAACACCCCACTCCACACGAGTTAGTCTAGGTATGTGGCCCAACCTGACATGATTCAAGTACTCTACAAACTCACTTTTGGCAAACCAAGGAGAGTCAATTGCACTATAAAACCACTCAAACATACACCACCGGCGCAACAGTTTACATGATAGGCAGTGAGAAAGCTTTCCCTGCAATGAATAAAATAACACAATATTAGAATATTATTAGAAAACAACTTTGACCAGTTGTAAAAATATAAAAACCTTCTCAATCATCCTGTTGACTGCACTAGAGTGTCCAGGACGATCATCTCCCACAACATCAGATTTGAAATCCTTCCAGGCCAGTGCTTTCTGCAGGCATATCTTACGACGGCTTCTATGCTTAGTAAGCAAATTAACTTGGTTTTCGATTCCATCACAAAGAGTTGTTTCACTTAAATCTGTCAGTGCTCTTTCAGGATCAGTTGTAGAAGATGAGTTCTCTGGTTGTTTAATAAACTTTCCTTGCCTGAGCAACAGACTAACTTCAGTAACATGTTTAACCTTCGCAGTGGATCGTTTCCCTTCTTCAGCAAAGACCTGGTAAACAAAGTGGTAAGAATATGAGAAGACTTGTTACACAATTTTTAGCAAAAGATAAATATATATAATTACTGAAGTATAGAAGACAAACATGGGACATAAGATTGCATCCCAACATACAACTTGGTAGTTGTACAATTACTGAACAACAGAGAGATTTTAGTTAAAACTTGTTGCAGAAACTAAGATTTTAAAGCATTTTGAAGCCACAAGCATCAAAGCAAAAACAAACTATACAAGCATCAAGAGAACGCCGAAATACCTCCATCTTATGTGATTCACTTTTTTGAGTCTCACTGCAGAACTCAGATTTTGGTATCTGCCAATGGTGAATAAACAGGTAAAAATAATAAAGGAACATTACATCACGAAGGTGATGATAATTTATTATATGCATAAATCAGATAAAGCTGAAAATACTGAAATGGTTGCATATCTCTTACCTTCCTAGACAAAGATTTCCCTTTTCTTTTTTCTGTCATACCAATACATGCACAAGCTTGCTGATTCATTTCAGCAATAACTTTTGCATCATGTTGCAATCCCTTGACAACTTTAGAACTTTTCCTGGAAAGTATATCAGAACCAACACTAGTAGAATGCCTTCTCTCCTTTTTCCCGGGAACTTTAGGCTTATCTCTTTGGTAATTTAATGGCAATGATTCAGGTATATTAGGCTTCTCATCAGTATCAACATTTGCCTGTTCTTCTTTGACCTGGGCTGATGATTCTAAACACAGTATAAAAAATGTAACACAGGAACTCATTTGTGTAAGATTCTTATAAAAATGATCTGTCAATAAAATACTAAAGATGAGAAAGCAATATTTTCACACATAGGCTTTAAACACAAAACGGGCCAAATTATTAGGCAATTTCCTATAGCTGGATGGAGACACAATTTCCTACATAGGCAAATACCATTTTTGGTCGCATCTACCAATCAAACAAGAAAAGGAGAAGGTTTTACTGGTAGCAAAATTTTGACACTAATGCTTTTATGCATGTACAATCGGTAAAATTCCACCTGATGAAAGGAACGGATAGGGGAAGAATAACATATAAAAAATTATTTTGGAGACAAATATTTTACCTAAATCATGCACATATGGATTATGACAGTTTCTTCAAAAAGCATGTATACAGAAAATGAAGAGACAAGAATCTAGGTAAAACAAACTAACCAGACTCAACAACAGATAAAGGAAGCAAGATGTTAACGGACAAATCAGCTAGTGTCTGCAGAGCATCCAGGGCAGAGTTCTCATCTACAAAGAAAAACCAATAAGCTGAGTAACCATGTCATATCATCTCATATGCATGTGAGAAAATAACAATAAACAAAAAGAAAAAATATAAGTTATTCACTAAAATTTTATCCATGTAAAATTAGCATTCACATATGTTCCACCAAACAACATTTAAAAATAAAACAGAAGGGCAAGTAAGAACATAAATGATGATATTGCAAGATATTTCCGATGACCTAGATTCCACCAGAAACATTTAGAAATACAACATGAATGAAGCCATCACTTATATAAGTTGACAGAAGAGAAGGACAACTGAGATCATGAACAACGAAATTGAAAGACATTTCCATTTACCTATAAAAAGGCTAGCCGCAAACAACTATCTTATTCAACTGGAAGTTTTAACCCATAAGAGCTTAGGTTATCAATTTAAGGTTCGAGGAGCTTTAGCTTCTGGTGGACAATAAAGAAGTTTTTGGAAGGCAATTATAATATTCCACTTGTTGGTGACTACATAGCATGTTCCTGGGCTTGCATGTGGTTCACGCCTTATGCATGACAATATTGTTATAGCCAAGGATCACATGACTAAAAAAGTACACATAAGCAAGAAAGAAACAAGATGGAGAAAGGGAAATATATTATATATCAGAGAAGGAGCAGATGAGAGTATGGTCATGCCAATACTAGTAACACTCCTTGACGAGGAAGCTGACTTCAATATTTTGTATACTTTATCTCCATGTCAATCGACACGATGATCACATAATTTTCATTAATTGCAGAACATAAGCATCCAATTCAATATAGCATGTTGAGATACAAATGCAATAACCCATAAGGCAATAGACAATGTTGATATCATCTTATCTATGAATTGTGGCTGTTGAAGTATCATCAGTATAATTAAACCTTAAGCTAGAAGCACATAAGTTTATATTCTAGTCATTCTCGTCAAACTAGTAAAACAATGAAAGAATAACATGGTCAGAGCCACAAATTCCTAGAGAAAAATGGGAAAACTAAGACATGTTGACAATAATGAGGGAATGAAAGGGGAAAGCAAAGATAATTTGTAGCAAACCTCCAAAAAAGAGTTGACGGCTTCTTTTTCTTGAACCAATAGATCCACGAGTAGTTTTACTGACTTTGACCTCCAAGTCAGTTTCATCTTTAATTTTTCGAACACTTGATCCTTCCTCGGTACCACTGCATGCTTCCCTATCATCATCAATTTGAAAGCTTTCAGCATTAGAAGTTCTTGGCCTCTTTCCTTGGCGTTTCTTCACCCTTTTTGGAGCTTCAACTGCTCCAGAACCTTCATTACCATCTCTAGCGAATACTCCATTCTCAGCTTCCCTACTCCCTAGACTATTTTCATGACAATCGCCATCCATTTGACTTAATAACTTTGACCTATCAATCTCCAGTTCAACACTCTGGATTTTGCAGGAAGAATGATTCAGTAAATATAGCAAAATCAAAGCACCAAGCCAAATAAATACATGTAGTTGGTTACCTTTTGTTCACTACTTTTAACAGGAGAGGACCTTATGTGATCAACTCTGTTTTCAGGTGTTCGAGAAACCTGTGGTGAGCCGCCTCTTTGCAGAACCTCTGCTAAAGCCAATGCTGCAACATGGGCACCTTCATCATCAACAGCATTTACCTCAGATTTTGAAGGCTGTTTAATTAAAAATGCTGATTTTTCTTTGTCGTCTTTGCTGTACATATTTGCATTTGAAACAGGGATGCGAGGAGTCCTTTTCCCAACAGCACGAGGTTGATTTCCCAGAAATAAATCTGCTAAAGTTGTAGAATTAATTTTATAGATAAGGAAAGAAAGATTATGCACACAACACATGCCAATAAATAGATGCAAGGGCAGAAACATCTCCACACCCCAGCGAAGAAAACACCTATCTTTTTCAGAACACATCAAAATTGGAAAAATATTTTTTATTCTTATTGTAAATTGTTTTATAACTTTTATTAGGTGACATACACATCAAAATCAGTCTAATGTATGTTCTCATGGTCAAAATCTTTTTTTTGGTCATCCATAGCAGAAATTCTGACTTCAATTCTGCAGAATGTGTAGGATCAGAGGACAGCGATTAAAACAATAAAAGGCAATTCAATAAATGAGGAACTATATTAAAATAAGATTTCTATAAAATAACAAGAGGACCCCAGGTGATGGGGAAAAACTTGGTCTATTATATTGTCACTTTCCCAATACGTCCTTCAAAATAAATGCATGCTGATGCTACATTTCAACCAAATTGCTATCACTCCAGTATCAGATAATAGACAATAGCTAAATAACAAATAAAATAGTACTGAAAGATTGTACCTCCAGAACGCTTCTTCTTCAACAAAGATAGGCATCCATATCTTGATGAAGCTGATTGATATTGTGACCTATCAAGAGAGCACCCATCAGAACCCTTGGATATAAGTCGAAATTTTCCCCGACCACGCTTTTGAGTCTTTTGAGATGCTTTTGCAACATCATTGCTTTCTGGATCACTCTCATTTCCTTCCTGCTAGTTGTTAGTTCCCAGTTTCAGACTATCGAATTTCAAAAAAACTAAATGCACGATCAGACGTAAGAGCAAAGATTCAAGAACTAAAAAGGCAGGAGAAGGGATATTGTTCATCTGGATCATGGCATGATTAACTAATTTGTAGCAGAAAAAGATTTTTAAGGAGTTGAAAAACTTATCAAAGCAAACAAACTGGGGAAAAAGATACTAATTAGTTATAAAAAGTTATAACAAGCCATGATATCATCATTTTGGCACCAAAAGAAGAAATAGCACTAGAAACAGAAACTGTATAACAGAGCAATAATATGCAGAAACACTACCTAAAAATCATTAGTTGGTTCAGCTTTCTGTAAGATTGTCCTTCATGGTCAAAGATTTATTTAATTATTAAAGAAAAATGGCTTTTCAATCAATAAGTCAACCCCGGTTAAAAAATCGATCATACTGGGTGGTACGGGTTGTTTTTACCCGTTTGAGACTTTACTGGTATATGGATCAGGCAAGGACCAGGCAAATTTTTCACGGCCCACTTCAGAATAGTGTTTACCACCTGATACAGTTACCGTTTCAGGCAGTCCTTTGACTAGTACATAAAGGTGAGTTGAGTTAGTCCTTTGACTAGTGCATCCAGGTCAAAGGACTAAGCTTACCAAAATGTTGAGTCATGACGTTGAACAGTTCTAGCTATTTCTTCACTAGAATTGATCACTTTCAATAGCCTTTATCCAAAAAGTCCATGCTTCTTAATTCACAGTAAAATTTGATAAAAATCATCCTTTTTCGAGTACAGAAGAAGCTAGAACTAATATTCATTTATGAATAATTTATTTCCGATTTCAAAAGGAGTAATTGATTAGATGATGAGAATCAACAGTAAAGTGTAGCTAATACCAGTAAACTGGAGAAAACAAACTCCAATCTCACCAGAATGTTGTGGTGATCAGTCATCATTGCAATTAGCCCAGCTGCAGTAGCCGTTCCTTCTGGAAGAGATAAATATGCCTGAAAAACCATGGCAAACTTTAGTCAGTCATGAAAAGTATCATGGGGTCTTTTTCTTATGAATAGACAAACTATTTGCAGCAAGATTGAAAATCAAAAATTTCAGAAGTACAAAATTTATCATAAAATCATAAACGAAATCAAATCAGCTGTAAGAAAAAATGTTAGTAAGTGTTTGGTAGCCTTCATTTCTTTTCTGCATTGCATCAATTGATGCAATGCAGGTAGTCTTCGGAAGGTTGTATCTCAAATCATGAATTTACTTTTACAGTATAAGCATGCATCAAAATTATGTGTTTTGTTATGCAACCAACTAGGTCACATGGCACTATGAAGTCCTGCATAATACATCTAATTTTTTGCCCCATACCAATATTAATCAAGAAATAGTTATGCATTGTCAGCCTGCATTTGCACCAAACAACTAACCCTGCATTAGTTAATGTATGCATCAACAAATGCAGTGCATTTACTAATGCAGCGGATCAACAACCATCGGCCACTAAACATTCCATTAGTGGAACCTATCAAGTTCAACATGGAGAGTAAACCTTGGTAAAATCACACTACTATTGCTAAACTCAATAAGAATAGTAGATATTAATTTTGTTCCAACAGACAGAATATAATTGAAAGTGAGAAGCACAGCTCCATCAAAAGAAAATGACAGAGCTGCTATAGAAAAGACAGGAAATGCACAAACAATGGGCTTTCAAATGTTCTCTGTCTCAACCTGGCTCTCAAGTTAATTTCAGCAGTTTTTGGTTATTACAACTTGCAACTGTGATGCTTTTGCTTTCATGATTGCAGCCAGAAAGTTAAAAAGTTATGAGAAGTCGAGGGACTACAAAGATACTTAAGGATTATACAAAACAAGCAAAAAAAAAAGTAGCATCTTTTTATGTAGGAACTTTTGGAATTCGCAAGTATCCTACATGAGTTTCCTGCTTTTAGCCAAGAAAGAAAAAGTAATTAAAATAAGTCAAATAAAACCTCGGGAATCCACATATTACTGATTTTTATTTTATTTTACTACTCATATTCAAAAATTTTATAATATACATACTAGACGCTTACGATGGGTCTCAAACCGCCGACATTGTAACTAGGCCTAGAGAACCGTAACTACTGGGATGCCTCTTCAGAATTCTATCAACTCTTCTCTAAATATGAAGTCAAAATAAACATAAGTCTTCTTTCATCTATATCAAGGCTTATAAATCGTGGTACAGCATTGAATCTGATCGGCGGCCAGACTACTATGGTACTCTGATCAATGTTCGATATGGATCGATACCACCCGAACAAGAGAGAGAGGGGGAGAGAAGAAGGGAGGAAGAGAAAGAAGGAAGAAGATGCGTAGGAGACAAGAGGAAGATAAGGCAAACTGGAGTCGGAGAAAGATGTGTCTCCAAATGAGGAAACAATAGTGACACAGCAAGGAGGAGGAGGAGGTGTTGACGAGACAAGGAGAGAGAGTGTGTGCATCAGAGAAAGAAAGCATGCACAAGAGAGAAGAAAGAAAAGAAAAAGGAGAAGAGAAGGGCAGCTGTCTCAATTGCAGAAATTTTAATAAAATAACAACCAATATCAGTTAGTAAGCTTATGTCCAGTATAGTTTGGTACGGATCTGCATACTGTCAATAAATATGGTGCTATGAGCATATGGCACATTTTAGCTCATATCGGACAGAACTGGACAAAATTATCCAGTTCCTGTCCTAATTGGATATCGGACTAATATATACTAACCATACAAGAGGTACAAATGATATTAAAACCTTGATCAATTTATGGAATATGGAAATACTCCCATAGATCTCATATGACACAACTATTTATATTTGATGGCTTTGAAAGTAGGTAAGCCATTAGGCCTATACACACTATATCTTTATCTGCCAAAAAAATCCAAAAATTGGATGTTCCAACATTTAATACCAAGGTTCCTCCAATCAAGTAGATCAACCTGATGAATGATTAAAAAACAAAGTAGATCAACCTGAAGAATGATTAAATCCAGCAGCTACAAATATGTCAATGAACCAAACTGTCTACTCTAGACATAACAGATCAAACAGTTGAAACACTTTGTGAGAGGAGGAGACACAATATAAAATCAACTAGAGAAATACACAACTGTATGCCAACCAACAAGCACTTTAAGCTAGAGAGGGTTGACAAAAGAAAAGAGGTGAATGTGAAAATCAGGTAATGGACCAGCACAACCACATTCTAGAGAAGAACTGCATGATACATTACTACAGAAACATGTCTGATTCAACACATATAAAAGCAGAATGGACTCATAAAAAGTGAGAACATCAATATATGTCAAGAACATAAAAGGAATTATGGATTTGAGAAAAGATCTTACTTTATTCATGTTGTAAAGAGCTTCCACCATTTCTGATGATCTGTTAGGTATAGTACCAGAAACCTACAAATAAAAGGATTTATGATATTCACAAAAGATCCAAAAATAATTTTCATACTTTCTTAGATATCAGGCTTATCAAATGCATGGCGTTTCTCTTCTTTTTTATTTTGTTTTGGGGAGGGGAAAAAAACTAAAAAGGCAACTATACCTTTCTCCAATCTTTCCCATATTTACGATAAGCTTCGTAGAAGCGCTCAAGTTCTTCTTTGCTCCATTGAGGACCTAACATGTCAGACAACTTCCTCTTCTGCATAGTCAGAAGCCCAGATACTTGAAATTAATAACCAAAACACAGTTAGAACAGTACACTTTATCTTCAGAGATACAGTTTACTCATGTAACTAATGCTTAAGAAATGAAAGGTTTGAATCAATACTTTTGACCAAAGTGAATGATAAATGCAACCAAACAAGTCATTTTCTTACATGTTAACAAGTATTCTGTATTTCATGTATGATCTCAGCTTTACCCAATTTTGTGTTTGCTAGAAATTTGCAACCTACAGCAAAGGGATGATGTCAGGTCTATAGATGCTTTAAAATCAGCTTCCTCCACTGGTGAAGTTTTCTCAGTTCAGAATTCTCCTTCTCATGGGTGATCAACAGCAATTTTAATGTGCTTCAGAGATTTATCAGAAAAATATTGATAATAAGGGCCTTATTCAATTTGGAATAAATGGCAACCAAACTTGAAGTGTTGTGAGAGCATAACCCCAGGAAACTGGCAAAACTGAAATGTTCGACTTGGTCTGGACAATCCTTCTCCCATCAGCCCAATGTACATCATTAAGACCTTCAAATTTTTCATTTTAAGATACAAGAGAACTTCAAAACTTGAAATTCCTCTCTATTATCCTGTGGAAGATTACCCACTATCATTTTCGCTCAAACATTTAGAACACTCAAAAGTGAAGCTTCAAGGAACACTTACGAAGATATATAATCAAGAAGTTTGAAAGTCTGGAAGAGAGGGACCCAATCAATGCTGCAAATGATTCATTTCAAATTTCCTTACAGGATCCAACGCATAGGAAGATGAAATACTTGGAAACTAAAAACAACAACCACATGACTAAAATGAGGGAATGGGAGAAAAATTTTCAATGACATTGCAAACCAACAGAACCCTCTCTAACCTGAGAGATAATTGCTTATAATATATGTTCACGTTTCAGTTTTGCCCTTTGTTCCTGTTACTACAGCAAAATCTTTAAAAGCATATGAGCATGATTCAAGGACCATGAACTGTTCGGCGGGTGAAGAACAAAAAAAATAAGATCTTACTCGTGTTCGACTTTTCTTTGGAGGTGTCTCATCCTTCTCGGACCAGTCTTCGAAAACTTTAAATCGCTTGTTCACATTTCTCGATTTCCTGGTTGAAGCCATTAAAATTTCTCTCTATATCGCCTGCAGTATGTATAGGACATCAATCGATACTTATCAAGAAATTTCATTTTAAAACTAGGTAGGTGCACATTATACACACTTCATACGATATAAAGAAAAAAAAAGTTGACCATTTAAAATAGTATGCTATACATTCTAAACTGTAAAAACTTGGGAGTTATAACTAGGTCCCACCTTGAGAAAATTAATGCATAGATGTAAAACCTCAAGACAATAGAGAATGGTGGAACAAAAGAAATTTATATCACTGAACAAAGAGTATGGAACTCATGTAATAGACAGTCTCTCGAAATCTAGCGTCAACAGAAATAAAAAATTTTAAGTTATAGTGCTGTTAAAAAGAGGGGCAAAAACAGTTCTCACTGACCCCGAAGGAACCTAGACTGGAAAAAACCTAGACGGGCATAAGTGCATGTATTATAGCAAGAAGGTAACCAACAGCGGAGAGAAGAGTCCCACCCTTGAAGCTAAAATTCAATGTCCACGTAGACGAGAACCATACTATGAACGGGGAGAAGAATCCAGAAAAATGAACGCTAAAAGGAAACAACTAAAGAACGGTTCGAGGTCATCAAGAATGGATCTAGGATAAAGCTGCCCTAAAGCTTATGGAGCTAGTATATTGTGATGATCGGACAGTAAGGTTTCATGAAATAAATATGCTTTATTAAGGAGCTCAATCTCAAAAACGAAAGTTTGACAACTCGATCTATCTTGAACCAAAGAATTCGACAGTATTCGATCTCACAACGTCCGTAAAAGCCAAAAAGAAAAGCAAAGAAACCCATTGCAGCGAAAAGGGAGGAATTGGGTCGGTGGTAGCGGGGCGAATGAGGAACGAGCAGGAAAGAGGAAGCCACTGAGGTATCAATCGAGACTTTGGCAGCACGATCTAAAGGTAAAACACACGAAGGATTGAATCAGGAGGAGAAATCGCGGTTTGATTTCGAGAAACAAGAATTTCAAGATCTCGAGCAAAAATTGGGCGTACCTGGAGAGGAAGAGCGCGGGGAGCCGCGAGTAGATGGAGAGGGGATCGGAGAGTGACGCGAGCGCCGCCCTCCTCTTCCGGACGAAGGCGAGAGCCAGAGAGAAGGTGGACGGGAGGCGCCTCCTTTTTCTTTCTCTTTGTTTCTGTGTTTGGTGGAATCGGCGGGTGGAGGACGGGGAGGGAAGGGGGTTAAAGATGCTGAGAGGGGGACGGAGGGATAGAGAGCTTTTAGATTCGCGCACGGAGATTTGCGCATTTGAAAGGTCCGCCGGTGCTGCTGCCACTCAGATAATTCAAACGAACAATACCTTTTCGTACGTGCTTATCCGAAACCCGCCCGGCCACCTCTTCTGTGATTGGAACAAAGAATAATCCCGGATGGGTAACAACAGGTGTGAAGCCGGCCATTCTTGACGTGGCACCAAACTTTTAACTATACTTCACAAAAATTAGTATTTCAACCCAATAATCTATAAATTAGTATTTCAATGTTAAGAGTCGAAGATGGACGAGTCAATTGATTGATAAATTAGATTGGGGATGTATATGGCAAGGCATCTAATGCACTCAGAAAGACTTTGTTAGCAAGAATTGATGCAAGAGGGGTTGATAAGTGTGGGTGGGGTCCTTTTTCGGATGATTCTTACAATGATAGTGTACCTGGGACATACATGGTAGCTATTACATGATGAACGATACACCAAAGACATGAGGCGTATATGTGCTACATTAAGATTGGCGTCATGCGATGACGTTATATACCCTAATTACATGGATGTCCGTGTGTCATTTATGCCATATCAATATGATATGTATTATTAAATATAAAAAGATTAAATGGCTGACACACTTAAGTGTGTACATAAACTGACATCAGCATAATAATAAAGTATTAACACACCTTTAGTGATGAAAGAAGGGGCCAACGGCCTATGATCGCGTTTTGTTGACGCGCGATTGCATGAGCAAAAAAGAACAAAACCATTTATTGCAAATTGGACGAATTTAAGGGCTCGTGATGACGCGCATACCAATACATGCTCGATATTATAAATAACCAATTAGCATCGACTTATACGTTCCGATGTCGAAGCTTAATCAGTTTAACACACATTAATTTATATCGAATGATACCATCAGAATTAGTTTCTTGATCAAGTAATTAAAATTAAGTTTGGTCGACGCACTTTGATTGAAGAAAACAATGGGTAGTTTAAAGAATTTACTGAATGATGATCTACGCCACTCGACCCAATGATACAATCTAATTTGCAATATATATAAATATATATATATATATGAGAAACTTCTCCTATTAGAGTTTAATATCTCCAACTATATAATGAAGTATAAGGTATTTCTCTCGGGACTTCGATACATCCAAATATTTTAATTTAAGATTTAATAATATTAAATGACTCATAATTAATAGTGAACCAAGAAAAGAGAAATTACAAGGCCTAAGATACAATGACAAAGTAAAAGCTAACTCACTACTTATTATAATTTAATATGTTGTATGTTCCTCGTGAAGGGAATACCCATGCCAATATACTTGTCAGATTAGCATCAATCGAGACTACGAAGGATAGTTGACTAAAGTTCAATTCGATAGCTCATCTTCAAACCAATGATCTTATTTAAATTATCTACTGAGTTATTCTCGGACGATTAAGGAAGTGGATCATTGGAGTAAAAGACGCTTGGGTAGATAAACTGCTAAGGTGAGGTCGAGCGCGACACTGACCCCTATTCGTTCTCGAGGAGAGGAGGTCAGACACGAAATCAACCTTTGTTTCTTCCTGAGGTGAGGAGGTTGGGTGCGGCCCTAACCCCTATTCCTTCATGATAAGAGCAAGGTCTACAAGCCGTGGGAGGAGTCAATGTGGACCCCTCCCACGGTTGGTCTTAGTGATGAGCGAAAGTAGGGCTCCTCCTATATTCTCCCTTGATAACGAGCAAAGGAGGAGCCCACTTAGACTCCTCCCATAGCTCGCCATGGCGACGAGCAAAAAGGGAGAAGGGGCAGCTCGATGACATGGAATATTCATAACATCTCCCCTGTAGCCCTATGTAGATCCTTTGATGATAATAGACCTGTCGCCAACATGGGTCTCTCGGTGACAAGTAGAGGATATACTCGGCTCGACTCTTCCCATAGCCTACCTCAGTGATGGGCAATAGAGGAACATGGATTAGCTTTTGCAATAAGTTAACCGAGAGCAAGCTTCCTCTGCCCAAAGTTGGTCTCTTAGAAAATCAAACAGGCGACCAAAATTCAATTTTCTCTATCAGCATACAACAACATAGCTTAGGCAACGATAAGGGTTACAACATCTCAACTATAGATCGATGATTAACCCATGGCCCGATGAGGTCATTATGGTATCCCTACTATAGATCAGGCAATGATATGGGCACGATCAGATCGAGGCATTATGGGTTGCCTCGATGACAAGTAGGGGAGGAGCCCACCTCGACTCCTCCCATAGCCCACTTTGATGAGCATATTGTCACGACTTTCTTTAAGTGCCTCTAAGAGAATTGGGTTGGAGTCATGCTCGAGTTAGAAAAGAAGTGGTAAAAGGAGTAGGTCTTACCTTTTGATACATACACCTTATCATCGCTACATCATGTCATGCAATGATGAATGACTTCTCTGTAGCAAATCGAACAAGCCAATCATATCCTCTATTATCCAAAACAGGCATCTTGACGACTCCTCCCTCCACCTCTATATAGTGCATATGTCGGATAAGCTGATAGTTACGCTTTGTGGCCTCTTTAGAAAAGTTCCTAAAGAATATCTTTAGAGGGATAAATGAAAAAGAAATATCATCGATCAATTATCATCCAACACATGACCTTCATGTGATGACCAAGCCAACAAAAGTGAGAAAAGATCTACACCCTTGGTTTGCTCGCTTAGACATAAGTCCAAAACAGAAGATTATAAGCTGCATCCTCTATTGTCACTCATATGGATAAAAGCATAAAGGTAGATTGTTAAAGGCGATTGAGATTGTATCCCCACAAAATATTTCTATCCTCTACAATCCCTCTACGACCATATATAAAAATTTACTTTTAGCATAATTATCGAGGGACAATCACTTTTATCACTTGTGATCATACTCACTTATCTTAGATTATTGACTTAGACATAAGAGAGATTGGGTCAAGAAAGCTCTCTTGACCTCAATCTCCAAACAAGTGACACTTCATGAGTTTGACGTTTCAAACATCCCTATATACATATATCAGAACCTTATCAAATCTTCTTATAACACCTAATAAAAATTTAATATTTTTTACTTAATTTGAGTCAGTTTATCATTTTAGATTAGAAATATGTGTATACTAATCGAAATTTTGATCAAGCCAAACCATCAAAGAATCTGAGGTGCAATTGATGTAAATGTCACCGACCTCCACACACACACACACACACACACACACACACACACACACATATATATATATATATATTACTGTTGATGTTGTCGGGTGTCATTCTCGAACCGGCACTCGGGTCCCTCTCTTGATCTAGATTACTTCGTCTCAAACTTTCATTACTTGTTCTTATAATTCTCAAGAATCTCATGTGTTCAAGTTGGAAGCGATTCTGCCTTTATTATCTTTCATATAATTATCGTTCTAGTTGTTGAAAGAGACGATCGGAGGCTGATTAAGTTGAGCATATAGATATGCGTTTTCTATTTCAGTTGTGCTGTCTAGTCTTGCAAAGTAACATTCTGCATCCAAATTTGTGGCTTCAAAAGTTTACGTGCATAAACCGGGGAAGAAATGTTGATTAAAGAAATTTTATTGGTAGATAACATCACCAAAGAGGTGTTTGGTGAGGGTTTTTAACCTTCCAGTTATCAATTTAAACCTTTATTTACATGTTCTAAGTATCGAGTATCATTCTGCCCATCATTATATGTTTACCTACCTTCTGCACTTGCAGCTGCAATATACATTGTGTTCTATCAGGTGATACAGCATCTTTTGATTCATCACGGAACTCAAATATGCCTTCATGCACAACACGTAACTTTTCATTTTTTGATGGTTATTTCCTTTCTGTCACGGCTAACGAGGAAATCAAATACATATTCTAAGAGTTCTTTTATTTTTTTCTATTTCAAATTTTATGTTAGCAAATGGTTATATATATTCTATATAATAAAGAAGTGATACGTTTAATGATGGATGATCTCATGAATTATGGTTTAAGGAGATTCTCGTTAGCAGGTTTTATTTTATGGGTACGAGGGGACAAGCGTGCAATCCAACAATTATTCTCACTATTATCCTGCGTGTTTCTTGGACCATGCTGTTTCATCGATTCTGGTTTCTGTGACTTCCTTGTCGAAGAGCTGTCTTTTGCAGGTCCTCCCAGATGTCCCACCTGATATGGTAGATGCTACAAGCCGAGGGGGGGAGAGAGTTCAAGAGTTCATCAAGCCTGGCCGCTGGGAAAACCCCGTCAGAAGCCATCCAAAAAGCAGCAGCAATTCATTGGGTACAGATTCAGGGATCACAAGGGCACAGAAACCCAAAGATATTGATGCCCTCGTCGACTTGACTACATCGCTTCAAAGTCTGGCTCAACACCTCTTCGATCATCATCATGATCATGGCGGAAAGAAAAAAGAACCGGCGAGGGGACAACTTTCGACGCATAGTTTAATTTACATGGTACGGCAGATGATTTATCCGGCAGTCAAAGGGTGTGTCCGCATGCTGTCTCTGAGCTTCTTGTGCAGTCGGAGGGAATCTCAATTTCCTGGTACGGCTCAAAGCCAAAAGCCTAATGCACCTCAATCTCTGCTGCTGCTGCTGCTGCTGCTGCAGGAGGTCTGGATTGACAAGATCAATCAAGACTACTTTTATCGAGAAGCAATTTGTCGATCCGTGCACAATTCAGCCAGGTGTGCATAAAATGCATGCCCTTACGTACGCCTCATCTCTGTGAGCAGCAGTGTGGTATTAATTCTCAGCACGAGCTGGTCTGATCGCAATGAGATGGTGTGCCGACCCGTCGTTAAAGTGGTCCACGAGCACAATGTTAGACCCCCGATGGAAGACTGGAAGATCCGTGCAATCGATTGATTGATTGATTGTTTGTTTGGGTTTGATGTTGAATCTGACTGCAGCTTGGTTTGAGGACGGACCCAAATCAATCAAAGTTGATGGAATGATGGGCCGGGTCAGACCAGCCCAGGCAAACCAAACAACAGGGGGGCCGCTCGATCGGACATGCAATGTGGCGGGTCAAGTCCCGGCAGTCTTTTCTCCAGCGGATATATCTTGGCTACACGTGCATCTGCGACCGCCGGCACGAGTTCCCAAGCCGTCATACTATTAATTAACACGTCCCTCGTGCCCATCCCTTCCTCCCTCCTGTAATCGATCCGTCCTTCCCTGTTGTTGCTCTCTCTCTGTGGCTGGTATGCTTCGCCATCCACACACAATCTGTGAGTAACAAGGGCATTGCAGGTGGACCTCGGGTAGGCAAAGGTTAAACCGGCGCGTACGGAGGACGACCGGGATTTGTCTTTCTCTCTCCTTCTCTGTCTGTGGTTAAGGAGGTGATCCAAGAGAGACAGGAACTGCACTGGAGGAAGAAGAGGAGGATGGGAGACAGAGGGGTGGTGGGAGTAGCGGACGACATGGGGGAGGGCATGCAGTGCGTGGACCACCCTTACCGTAGTAACCCGGGCGGGGTATGCGGCTTCTGCCTGCAGGAGAAGCTGGGCAAGCTGGTGTCCTCCTCCAAGTCCAGCCCCTTCTCCCCGCTCCAGCCCCCGCCGTCCTCCTCTTCCTCACCCACGTCCTTCCGCTCCGACGGTGGTGTTTCTGGCGGAGGGCTCGGGCTTGGACTGGGACTTGGACTCACCTCCCGTCCGTCACGTACCGGTGCCGCCTCTGGTGGCCGTAGGACCAGGTTCCCCTTTCTGGCCGCCAGCCACAGCAACAAGAAGAAGAAGAGCAGCGGCTGGAGTGGTGGCTACGGAAACGGCGCAAGGAACGTGATGGCTTCGGTCTCCACCGCAGCTGGCATCACGGATTCTGGCTCTGCGGCGAACGACAGCGGCATCGTTCTAAAGCGGAGCAAATCTACAGCACCGAGAACGGATGGAACCCTTGCGCAGGGTCGTGGTGGTGGCGGCATTGGAGACCCCGCCGTGGCAGAGAGTCCTCGAAAGAAGAGCTTCTGGTCTTTCCTCTACCTCTCCTCTGCCTCTTCCGCCTCGAGCTCCTCTTCTGCGGTCCACAGCAGCAATATCAACAGGCGAAAATCTACCTCATCGTCGTCGGGCGAAGGATGCGATAAAGATGTCAACATGAAGCTGCATCTGCAGCGGCAAGTGAATGCATCAGATAAATTGGTGGCCAAGGAAGAAGCGGCGACCGCCGCCCCCGAGCAAGGGGAAAACGGGGTGAAGGAGGCGGAGAGCCCAAACGCTAGACAGGCGGCAGCGTCATCGTTCGGAAGGAAGGTGGCCAGATCCAGATCGGTGGGCTGCGGCAGCAGGAGCTTCTCGGGAGACTTTCTGGAGCGCATCTCCACCGGGTTCGGTGATTGCACCCTCAGGAGAGTGGAGTCCCAGCGCGAGGCCAAGCCCAACATCGGCCTCCACCTAAATCACGACAATGACGGAGAGCAGCGGCAGCCGAGGATGAAGGTGCGGTTCAAGTGCGGAGGGCTGTTCGGTGGTTTCGGGACGATGTACGCGTACTGGTTGTCGGCGGCCGCGGCCGAGGACGACTTGGACGACAGCAGCAGCAGCAGGACCTCGGCCGCAACCCCGGCTCCCTCCGCCACCGCTGCTGCACGAGGCCGAACTAGAAGCTGGAGCTTAGCCTTTGCGAGTCCAATGAGAGCCTTCAGGCCATATTCCTCCTCTAAGCCCCTGTACGCCATCCATAACGCTGCTTCAGCTGCGCCGGCGACCAACATCATTTCCTCGATCAACGGTAGCAACGGCGGCAAAGGGCACAAACTCCACAGCAATCCATCGTTTCTAGCTGTCGAAAGCTAACACACAGACACACCCCTATGGTAGTCTTCTCATCAGCAGCAGCGTGCTTGTCTATTATCACAATCTGCCCTTGAACTCGATCTTTTGATATCGTGTTAATCACATTCTACTTCTCCGTCGATCGCCTCTGAAACTATGTTATATTTTGGTGAAATATGGCGACATTATGAGCTTGTTTTTGTTGGAAATAGTGAGCGTCGTTGCGGTGGATCTTTCGATTCTCGCCTGCAAGCGTTAATAGCTTCCCGTGTCCGATCCTGTTGTCCGTTGGCGAATCAAAATCTTTGCCTTCGTGGCATCGAAGGCCACTGCATCGTTTCGTTTCAGGGGCCGCCGCCGCGGTCACCCTGCGCTCGACAACGCGAGCGCGGTTCTTCTCTTATGCTTGACTGCGTGATGGATCGCCACTGTTCTTTTCGTGAATGGATCGACGCGCTTGTTGGGGGTTCGCTGTGAGAACAATGTCGTGCAGATTTGCGCAGCAAAACGATTCCACTAAGCTTATATTTGCAGCGGTGGTGTGGGATTTATATTAATCGGTCTATGATAGTTAGATCCAACCAAGCTGAGCTGCGCCCATGTGGGTCTCTCTACTAGTACTCCATACCGCTATTCATCGAGGATGCCATGTGTGTTAGCATCCACAACTCCAGGTTTGACTGAAGCATCGCGACCATGTTTCGAAACATTTGATTACTAATAATTATAATCAAATATATTTTTTTTATTAAAAATAAATAAATTATTTATAAAAATTATAAAATCATACTTGATGAAAATTTAATAAATCAACATAGGAAGCTTAACAAATTGTGTCCGTGATAAAATCTAAAGATAGAGATGTAACTTTAAGAGAGTGGTGTAGTCGGAGAAAGTTCATAAATTAATTTTTACTTAAAAATATATTTAAATATTGATAAAATTATAAAAATTTGAAAAAAAATAAAAGAACAAAAAAAATCTTCAATTAGTATGATAAAATATAAAACTTATGATAATTTTTATAATAAATTAGTTACCAAAGATACCGAAGAACAAATATATTGACTTGTTAAAGCTAGGAAAATAAAGTGTAAGGAGTTGGGTAATTTTAGATGCATTAAATACAAAGATAAAAAATATACTTGTTAATGATAATAAGATTAAAGAAAGATAAAAATATTTTTTTATATAAATTATTTAATAAATATTTCACACATGACTTAGATTTAATGATAAATAATAATGATAGATTTAATAATCATATTTTTTATTCACAAAATTAGAGTTAATGAAGTAAAAAAATATTAAAATAATAAAAATAACTAAGAGTGTGAAGCCTGATGGTATTCCTATTAAGGTTTGAAAAAGTTTAGGGAACAAGTGACTATATTTGTTAACTAGTCTATTTAACAAAATCATAAAATTCAAAAAGATGCATGAAGAATGAACAAAGAAAATTTTAGTGTAAATTTACAAAAATAAGAATGACATACAAACTTGTTTAAATTATATACAAAATAAAATCATAAGTCATACTATAAAATATTGGAAAAAAGTTATCAAAAATAAAATAAGATCCGAAACAAATATCTTTGAAGGTTGACTTAGTTTTATACTTAAAAGATTAACCACATAAGTTATTTTATTTATTAAAATAATTAATAAAAAAAGTATAGATAGAAAAATTGATATATTATTTTTATTGAATTAGAGGAAGTGTCATAGTGTATCCACTAATTATATTACTATTATTAAATATATGTACGATAATATAACTATTAGTATTAGAACTATATGAAGTATGTGGAGTGAGTTTTTTATTAGCATATAATTATATCAAGGATCTACATTAAGTATTTATATATTCACATTGATAATAGATAAATTTACTAGACACTTATATAATAGACCTCTTTGGTGTATGTTATTTACTGATGATATTGTTTTAGTTGATAAGAGCTTAAATAAAATTAATTACAAATTTAAGCTATGGAGTTAAGCCTTAGAAATTAATGGTTCTAGATTAAATTTGATTAAAACAGAATTTATAAAATATAATTTAAAAATTTAAAAATAAAATAGAGAGAATATAATTAGATTGGATGAACAAAAGACCCGTTAAGTAAATGTTCTATGTATCTTGAATCAGTTGTTTAATAAGATGAAGATATCGATGAATATCTTATAGTAAAAATAGAATGTTAAAATAACGAATGTAAAAAAATAAATAAAATTAATAGGAAAAATAAAAATATTTTTATTTATAAATAATTAGGTATTGTTTATAGTATTATTAGGAAAGATAAAAGAAGATTAATAAAAAATAGAAACTATAAATAAAAATTTAAGTATTCTAAATTTAATTAAATATATAACTTTTTTATAAATTTAAATGATGATAAAAAATTTATATAGTCGAACTCATATAATTAAAACTGATGATTTTATTATTATTATTATTATTATTATTATCATCCTATAGATTCATATGATCGATCTCAATTAAAATATTATCATCGTCTATCTTTGATTTAGTTCTGTCAGCCCATCTCTCCGCCATCCCCCTTGCTGACTAAATATTTAGGGAGGGAGATGAAGAGAGAGAGAGAGAGAGCAATAAAGAAAGGACGAACGCAAAAAGAGGCGGCCTCGGGTGGTGCGTGACGGAACGTGAGAAGAGTGCGTGAACAGCCTCCGTAGCGAAATAGTATCATAGGGATGGGATAGTCGGGGACAGTGGGAAGTCTTCCGTCCACTTCACATGGCCCCCTATCGAAGGGGCAGCAGCGCCTGCTGCTTCAATGTATGAGACCATGGCAGGGAGCGACTGCGCCGTATGCGTGTCGATTCGATCTTAAAACAGCAATGAGATGAATGAATCACCTCATCCTTGGCAGCAGGACCACCACGTAAAGAGGAGAAAGAATCGATGAGAATGACGATGAAGTCTGGATATAGGTCGATCCAGATCAGATTTCCACAAACGAATGGTAACGGCGATGATCGGATCAATCAGATTCGATTCAAGTTCACGTCCATTAAAAAGCCTAATATATATAGTCAAAAGATTAAGGGGTACTCGAATATTTTCTAAATTATGGATTTATATTGAATATTAAGGTCGAATGAGATTTCTTCGACACGACACTCTAATTAATGTGATAAAAAGTTTTTTTAATAAGTAATCACTCACCTTAATTACTTATTATTATACTAAGAAGGCCTAATAGACTTTTTATAGTAGCTTTAATATGAGAAGAATATTTTGAGATATGAATGAAATTGATAGCTAAAATTCAAGTATAACCTAACAGATGGGTGTTCTCGCAGAAGATACAAAAGCTTAAATCTCTATTCTACATACATCTTAACATTACACCCCTTCCAGCATCGCCCTTAATGCACGATACACGACAGGTTGCTAGATTCATGTAACTATGCATTCTCAAATAATGTTTCAAAAATATTGCAGCCACAAACACTTGCTTTCCATCATACCCAACATTTTTGAGGTCTTGTTAATGTGGTCAAGCCACTTAAACAACAATGATAGATTCAAAGTACCAAGTAGTTTTTGCCCTCAGAGCTTCCACCAAAACCTTTGTTACCAAAATTTCCCGTCACTGCTGCCCTTAACACATTTTCATCTGATTCCTCTTTTTGCAGCAAGTCATGGGTGCATTCCCTTGGGTCAATCACAACAATGACAGATTCAAAGACCAAATACCTTTACATGCAGATCTTCCATCAAAGCTTTGTTACCATTTTTCCTATCTTGTTTTCTCCCTTCATTCTCTTCTACTGTTTTCGTAGCAACCGACGCTACTAACATATCCTAAAATGGTTTTTAAAACCGGATCAAAATGATATCAGTATACCTAGCAACATACCGAGAATCAATCGTTGTCGGCCTATATTACCTAGCATCAGTCCATGATCAAAGTATTTGAAATCCTGATTCCTCCGGTTCTCTTACCAGATCATACTCCGTCGACCTAGCATATGTTTAATACTTGTCTATACAACTTATCTGTTAACTCCAGTACCAAAATAAGAAATGTAACTTATGGATAGATACTTGAAAGAACATGGCAACAGATGTGCAGATTCAGATATAAAGAACAGGTTTTCAAAAATAAATTGGGCTGGAAGTCAGTACCCTACCAGAAAGTTGAAGAGCACCCACAAGGCTCCCACCCTGATCTTCATGTAGGGGAGTATTGTAGAGCACCTCTTGCTGAAACTTGGGCACCGGTAGCATTCATTATTAGCTCACCAGGATTTCCTCCATCTGCAATGCAGCTTGTCTGTGGTCCTCTCCGCATAGTTGACTAACCAGCAAATAACATACTGAAGTTTCAAGGGAGTAGCCAATTTTATACACGGCATCCAGCACCAATAATGCATCATCCACTCTGAAGCTATCGCTGAGGCATTCTAATAACCTGTTGATGGTGTCTCTTTGTGGCTTGAGATTATTCTCCAACATGTTTACCAACCATGCCATGCCTGCTTCAGCCTTGCCGACCCTGCAGAATCCATTAATAATATAGTCATTTGTACGAACCAAAGGCTCCAAACCCTTTTCTTTCATGCATCTCATCAGCTCCATTGCACCAAGCACATTCCCCTCATTGCATAGTGCCTCGATCAATGGTGTGTATGTTGAAACACTGGGCTGCAGTCCAACCAATAACAGTGTCTCATACAGTTTCATGGCTTCGGCAGTCCTGCCTTCCTTGCAGAGACCCTGAATCAGTGTGTTGTAGGTGATCACATCGTGCTCGATTCCTTTAGTTGGCATTTCCTCAAACATGTCAACTGCTTCTCTCACCCTCCCGTGCAAGCACAATCCAGCAATCAAGGTGTTGCAGCTCACTGTGCTCTCCCTGAATCCACTTCTGCACATCTCCTGGTACAATTCCTGAGCCTTACTGAGGTCACCTGCCTTGCAATAGCCATTGATGATGACATTGTATGCGTATCCATTAGGCTCGGTCCCCTTTGCTACCATCTCCGACCACAGGTTCCACGCATCGGTAGTCCTACCCATCTTGCATAAACCATCGATCATTGTTGTGTAGGTAACCAGATCAGGAGCATAACCTCTCAGCTTGAGATTGTTGAAGATGCGGAAGCCGTCGTCGGCCTTGCCATTGTCACATAAGCCGTGAATTATGGACTGGTAAGTGAATATGTCAGGCATGCAGCCAACTGCTATCATCAGGTGAAGAAGCTCAGAGACCTTGCCATAATTGCCGTCCCTGCAATATCCAGTGACCAACTTGGTGATGGAGATCACATCAGGCACAAGCCCATTCCTAGAGACTTCCCGAAGAAGCCTATAGGCATCGTCCAGCTCATTGTCCATGCAGAAGGCCTCGATGAGGTAACCAGCAGTGGAGGCGTCGCCCGAGATTCCTAACTGCATCATCATCTCGTAGAGGCGCCACACGAGGTCGGTCCTCCCTGCTCGCAAGTAGGCAGAGAAGATGGAGTTCCAAGTGGGGAGGGACGGGGAGTAGCCAAGATGAGTCTTCACGAGGGATATAGTCTCCATCGCCTCGTCGGTCACCCTCCCTTCCCTTTGAATGAGGCGGTAGAGGAATAATTCAATAGCGGGCGGGTCGGGTCGGCATTTCGTCGAACGAATAGCGAGCAAGGCCGCCTTCCAGGCCCGGGCATTGGCGAGGGCGTCGAGGAGGGAGGCGGAGGTGGCAGCGTCGGCGGGGGAGGCATCGGGGTGGGAGGAGAGCCAGAGCAGGTAGCGAAGGGAGAGCAGGGGTTTGGTGGAGACGAGGGGCCGGAGGACGTGACGGACGCAGGTGGGGTGGAACAGCTCCGAGGGAGCAAAGTGGGAAAGCAGGAAACTTTCCCACCTGGGCTGCCTCACGACTACCTCGCGCACCCTTTTCGCCGTCTCCGCCAGCTGCTGGTGGTGCCTCCCGTTGTTATCGTAGCTGTCATCGTCCGCATCGCCTCTCTGTCTTCCTTGGGCAACGGAAAGGATTGGCCCCGCACTTTCTGCTGCGGTTGATGCTGGCGCCCCGGTGGAGACGGAGGAGGAGGTGGTGGATGTGGCTCTGCTTCCTTTAAGCGCATGAGAAACGAAGGGGGAGCGGCTGTTGCTGCTGAGATCCCACCAAAACCTTTGCGCGACGCCAGCCTTCCTCACCATCTTCCTCTATTTGTCAACCATTGCGCGGCGATCATTTGTGTGCTCGATTGGGTGCGGCGGAGGAAACAACACAAAGCTATCAACGGAGTCGCAGTTGGACATTTACAATTAACCCCCTTTCAATCTTACAATTTAAGATTGGAATAACATCCACACAACATGATGGCTACCCATATACTTACCTCCTCCCATGTGTCGCGTTTTGACCGGAACGAACGTTTCTTTTATTGTTTCATGCCCCATGAATGATGGTTGTATCTTTGCTGATTCTTGTTTGCATGACGACAGTCCGATGGAAGATGGACTGTGGCAGGGGAAGATGTTTCGAGGTACACGATTCTCAAGCCATTCTCAAGCATCGACTTGTATTATGGGAAGAACATGTCAAACTTTCCATGGAGCCGGGAAACACGATTACATCGATCAACGATCTGATCGAGATATCAACCTTAAACACTCAACACGCCGACCAAAGATAGGAAAGAAAGTAATCAAACAAACCAAGCACAATCACAAGCTTTAACCCGAGATTACTGTGGGGAGGGAGCGTCGCCGCCATTGTCTGTGTAGAAGGGGATGATGGTGTACACGGTCTGTAGCACGGTGAGGACCAACAGGAAAATGGCGGCGGCAAGCGAGAGGACCGCCCAGGGGCTCCGGAAGTAGGTGTGGATGAGGTTGGCCCGCCACATGTTGATGTCCTTGCGGCAGTAGTTGTTGACCTTGCGGTGGACATCGTCGAGGGTGCTCTCCGGGTCCAGCACCACGTCCTTGGACAGCCGGTTGAACAGCTTCGCCACCGCCTTGTCGCTCCCCACCGCGTTCTGGATGATCTCCTTGGCGTGCAGAAGGCTGACGTCCTTGGCCGAGTCGATGATGTTGTCCATGAAGAAGACGTAGGAGGTGATCTCGTTGCCCGCGCCGCAGTGCAGCCGCTCGAAGGCCATGAGGTTGAGGAACATGTACTCGGTGGCGTCGTCCACCACGATCACCGGCAGCCTGAGCACCCCGTGGTGGAAGCTGATGTCCCGCAGGCTGTTGGTCTTGCTCTTCTTGAACCGGATCCCGGCCTCGTACAGCTCCACCGCAGACCGGACGATCTCGCTGGAGCCGTCCCGATCCGGCGTGACCGGCGGCGAGCGGTGCGTTGGGTCGTATAGCAGGCTCTTCCGGAAAACGTCGAGGGGGTGGAGGCCCAGGGCCATGCTCGCCGTGGACGGTCGGCCATTACCTGACGCGCAGAACTTGAGCACCAGCTTGTTTATAGTGTCTTCGAGCTGTCCCAAATCAAACACGTACATATATGGTACTGATTGCTTTACTCCATGAATCCATGAGACGAGCAAAGAGAGAAGAAAAGATACCTTGGGTTTGCTGCTCTCGACAGAGACGAGCGTGTCCAAGGCCAGCAGGGGCAGTTGGTTCTCGATCATCAGCATGTCTCGCTTGATGTAGGGGACGGTATACAGCATCCCATGGCTGCTAAAGATGGGGTCGTTGTAGGCGTAGTCACTGGAGGCGCCGGTGGCGACGCGCATTATCTCGAGCATGAAGCAGCCGTCGAGGATCATCAGCTGCAGGAACCGGTCCTTCTCCCTCCATGGATCGTCGAGGCCCTGATACGCGTCCTGCAATTGCTGCACCACCTCCCCCATCGCCGCCACGAACTCGTCGAGCCGCTTGTTCGCCCTCCTGAGGAAGTGGAGGAGCGCTCTGTGCTTGTGCTCCTCCATGGGCCAGACGTCGGGGTCCCCGTGGTGGTACGGCCCGAAGGAGACGACCTGCGGCTTGTAGGCCATGCGGTTCAAGTCCTTGATGCAAGCAGGAACCTTGTATATGGATCGGTTACTCCATTGACCTGTCTCTGCTGCTGGTTCGACGCTCTCGAGCTGGTCATGGATCTCCAGCACCCAGTTTTTGGCCATGGCACAGAACGAGAACGATTACGACCACCATTCATCCTCCTCCTCCTCTCTCTATATATATGCCCCTGAGGCATAGGAAATGAATGGTTTGTGGGCTAATCAGTTAGTGTTTCTGCTGCTTTACAGCCAACTACTGGCCAGGCTTTATCGGAGATATCTCTATAGAATGAGCAGCGATTGAACTGAGGAAGAGTACGGCATAGGGGAGGTATCTCTGTCCTCTAATCTATCTAGAGAAAAGGTAAAGAACAAAGAAGGCCATATACTCTGTAAAGAGCACGAATGCCTTTGTTGCAAGTCATTGAACATATGCTCTACTCATGCAGTTCTCTCTCTCTCTCTCTCTCTCTCTCTCTCTCTCTCCATTAAAAGCAGATCGATTCCAAGTTAACAGGAAAAAAAAGCCTAAAAAATATAGCCCAATGTATCCAATCATTTCTTATTTATGTGGTGTTTCATCAACAAAGTGTAGCAACAAGTCTCTGAAGTCCCTCAACAACAATAACCTTTACCAATGCTTTCATCTACTTTTATCCTGCATGTATCATCTAAGATCTCGTTATTTGGTCTTTGCAGTTGCAATGAGAGAATGTGGTGACCGCGATGTGAGGGGAAAAAAGATGAATCTCTCACTATCCTATCAGTGATCGCTGACCTCAATTAGCTGGTCCACAACACTTGGGTCTGCAAGTGTACTTGTATCCCCAAGCTCATCTAGCTGCCGCGAAGCAATTTTCCGCAATATCCTTCTCATGATCTTTCCGCTCCTGGTCTTTGGTAGTCCCGGTGCCCAGTGGATTTTGTCTGGGGCAGCAAAGGCGCCAATCTGACAAGAGAAATTTCGAAAGTGCATCATGTACAAATGAGTTTGCCATAGTTTGAATCAAGAGAACTGTAATATCTGATAAGTGTCATCTGTTGTGCAATTGAAGTAGTGCTGCAGACCGAAAACTCTCTGATGCTCTCAGCTCTCTTCATTCTATCGAACTAGCACATTTGCTGGCACTGCTCATGTACAAAATACAGAGCATGTGCCCCTTTAAAAATGCCCCTTTTCTGTCTACATCATAAATACGATCCCAACTGGTACCTTAGATCAAGACCCGAGTACACCTCTTTCTTGTAGCTCTCAATACAGTGTGAAAGTATGCATACAATGAGTCGTGAAAACATCAATAGTGTTTTAATATGTCCTACTTGTACTAATTGTCTAATGGAAGATACTTATAGGTATAGCAATGGAGGACCTCTGGAGGACAAAGGCCCAAAGGGATAGAAAGGAAACTAGACAGATCGGATAAACATATAAAAATAGCCAAAACTTTCCATTTCTAAAGAGAGTGTTGAAATGCACAGTAGATGAATGGATATATAGACTCTGGTCCTTAGAGATCAAAAGGATAAATTTTTGGATGATAATTAGCTCAGCATATTTCATAGTCCATTGCTGTATGATATATGTGCATATGCAAAATATATTGGACACCCATCTTTGCTATAGAAACAAAGAATAAAAAGACATGCAAATTATTATAAGAAAGAGTTGTGAGAAAGAATTTCAAAAAACTGGCGATAAAATAATAAAGGCCTTAAGAACAATTGACACCCCTACAAAATTTAGCATCTGCCTCTAAATATTCCTCCTCGAGTTAGATTTCCAACAAAATAAATCACTAGTGATATCATCAAATCGACTACTAAGTCGGTGTTTCCGATGACTAAGAAGAAACCCATGTAACCATGGCATGTAACTTAAAGCTTCGAAAACTCTAAAAACGATCCGAATGCAATGTATATATAAGTCAGGAGCGCCACATCCGATTACAACAGGAACATACCTGGCTTCTGACGGCCAAAATGAGGCTTTTCCGTACTTCATTGCTGTAAGGAACGCCATCCACTAAAGTGACAAAAGCATATATGCTTTGCCCTTTGACCTGGAAACAGAGAAAACTGTAAGAAAAGATTAACAACTCAAGTTCAGCATGAGGCGTCATGCTTGAAGCTGGAGCTCTTCACCTCATGGTCAACACCAACGACAGCAGCCTCTGCACATTGGGGGTGAGACACCAGGGCAGATTCTACCTCCGCAGTTCCAATGCGGTGCCCACTACAGACAACTTAATCAAATATTTAGTCACCCGTACCAATTTGAATGAACATGCTTTCCCTCAAGAAAGCTATAGTCCCATGTCAATTACATTAAGAATAATAAGCACATATGAGATTACAGTACCTGACATTGATAACATCATCAACTCTTCCAGTGAGCCAGTGGTAGCCATCCTTGTCCCTGATGCATCAAAATGATGACCAGAACATGATAGTTACCTATATGCGAATGTTATATATCCAGCAACCTAAGCTTCAAAAACTCATTTTTGCAGTAACTTGTGGCACAGAGATGAAGTTTTAAGCCTGCATCAGTTAATATGCCAGAACAATTACCTGCTGCAACCATCACCTGTGAAGTAAAAACCAGTGAATGGTTTAAAATATGTGGTCTCATATCTTTCATGATCACCATAAAGTGATCGAAATGCCCCTGGCCATGACTTCTTAATGCAAAGATACCCGCTGCATTCACCTTCTAGCTCGTTTCCTTTCTCATCGACTATGACAGGCTGCAATGTATCTCAATTATTATTTCATAGATTCAAACTCATATTTTCCTATATAGAAAACTTTAGTTTGTACCTCAATGCCAAAGAAAGGAAATGTGGCAGAACCAGGTTTCTGTGGCCAGGCACCAGGTATAGGTGTAATCTGGAAAATGGGAAAGGAGGGGAGCAGAAAATACGTGAAAATACTAAGGAGCAAAAGGAATTAGAATGATCATTGAAACATTGACTACAAAGTAAAGTTGAGCATCAACGCACCATGAAACCACCGGTCTCGGTTTGCCACCAGGTATCTGATATAGGGCATCGTGAATCCCCGACAACATTGTAAAACCATCTAATGAACATACATAAAGTGTGTTAGCAATTTATTATATTCACAAGATAAACTAGTCCAAAGTACAGTGTCGAACCTCCATGCACTGGGGTTAATGGGCTCCCCCACGCTTCCTAGAACACGTAGAGATTTACGAGAGTAGCGAGTAACATACTGCACCAGAACATCACATGTATGGATGTATAAAAGCAAATTTATAGTTACAAACATAACTATAACTTATATCTCAATAAATAAAACATAAGATGAAGAGTGGACAATGCCAGTGTTATTTTACATCACCATAGACACGAACTGAAGGACTGCCATGTTTTCAAGGCTCCAAAATTGTTGACATTTATTTAACATGAATGAGAGCTATCAAGATATTTTTGTACTTTTGATGAAGATAACTATATGATTTGTCATGTGATGGGACAAACAAAGCACCTCAAGGAAATGATGATGCTCCTAATGAAATAACAACCAAAGTACGATAGATATCCAATTACAGACATTTGGAAATTTAATGAATCACTATAAAAGAGAGTAAAAGAGTTCCAAAATTTTTAATGATGAGAGATGAAAACAACTAAGATTCCTACCACATCACCATCACGCATGAGGGCACGGACCAGGGTTGGTGCTGTGTAAAATATTGTCACCTTGTACTTATCCACAATATCCCAACAACGTCCAGCATCAGGGTAACTTGGAGCCTGTGTGATATCAAGTAGATTCTGTTAGAAGGATCGTATCTATGGAAAAAAAGAAAGCAAGAAAAGGATAAGTTCATAGGTTTTGTCAAACCATAAGTAGATACAGCATAAATAATTTTGCAGTAAAACAATTGACCAACATAGTCGAGTACACATGTAATTTCAGTACAACCAGTATTCCGAAGAATTCATGGATGGTGGATTACCCCTTCGAAAACCAAAACAGTAGCTCCGTTCAGAAGAGGACCATATGTAACATAGCTGTGTCCGGTGATCCAGCCACAGTCAGCAGTGCACCTTAGGACAGAAAATTAACGGATAATAACAGAATTAACAGTAGAGATAATTTGCAAAAAAAAAATTATAGAAGATTTTTACACACAAACAAATTAGAAGCATACCAGTATACATCTGATGGCTTATAGTCAAATGCATACTTAAATGTTGTTGCAGTGTATACCATATATCCCCCAGTTGTGTGCAATACACCCTGCAGATAGAAAATTAATATGAAAAAAATTTACAGTAATAATTAAATCAGTTGAAGCCTGGCCACCTTCGGCTTTCCAGTGCTGCCACTTGTGTACAAGAGAAACAGTGGATCTTCTGCATCAACCCATTCCACTGAACACTTGGTTGGATATTGCGGAACAACATCCTAAAGATAGTACAATGTACACAGAGAAATATGTCAAGGTAATTAATTGAAATTTTAATGACATTATTAAAAATGATTTATGAACATTAGTGGAAAGTTCATTTTGGTAAACATCCAACCAATGCCGTAGAAAGACCTAACATAATCAAGATTTGCCAATAAGCAAACAAGTGCACAAACCTGCCACCAGATGTCTCTTCCTTCCAGCCATTTTGTCGTTTCTCTATCCATGGCAGACTTGTTTTCATAAATCAAGCGCAAGTCTGTATGAAGGAAAACAGAGATAAAGTGATGAGCCAATGGGGACAGCAGTTGCTCCAGGTGGAAGAGTGCATAATGCAAATGCAAAATCAGAGGAGAGAAAACAGGAGTTTATCACAAAAGTAATTACAAACCGTTTATTTTATTAATCTTTCAATATTATCAAAGTCTAACATTTCACCATGGAAATAGATGAATACCATATAGCTAGTCCAAAAGAAATTCCAGAAATATGAAGGAAAAAAACAACATAAATGGATCATCCTACACATAGTACTCAAACAGAATTCAATTCCCTATAAGAAAAGCCAATTCCAACTCATTTACAGAAGCTGAAAATAATGTTTTTTGAGTATCAAAGGATGTTGCATATCAGTAAGCTCAGTGAGTGATAACAGCAGACAAGTTTTGCTCCATAAACAGGAAAGCATTAAGACAAGTTCCTGCATACATACCCACAGGAACTCCATTTTCGGTAGACTCAACCAAAGCATTGTCAACTATCTCTTTGAGATGGATGGTTTTGGCTCCTCTACGCACCGCATTGCAGCTTATTATGACTTTTGGTTTGCAGTCAATAATCCTCTGTGAAAGAGATTCTGCCGAGAAGCCAGCAAACACAACCTGAAGAAAGCCAATGATATCTCATCCCTAGACAGCCGAATCCAATCTTTGAGGACTAGACAGGATAGTAACAGGATAATACCGAGTGAACAGCACCAATGCGAGCACATGCCAACATTGCAATTGGCAACTCCATCAACATGGGCAGGTAAATGACCACTGCGTCCCCTTTACCGACCCCAACATGTTTCAAGTAATTGGCAAGCTGTTTTAAGATACGGAAGATCCATTGTTACCACAACATATTCTACTACAACCAAAAGAGATGGAAATGGTCACCAGCGCACCTGGCAAACCTTCTCCAACAGCTGGGCATATGTCAGCTGCCCATCTTGGGCTGGCTCATTGCCTTCCCAATACAGAGCTACCTTATCTCCATTGCCGGCCTCTATGTTCCGATCCAAGGCATTGTAACAGATGTTTGTAACACCTCCTTTGAACCACTGAGATCGGTAATAGTAAAGCAGAATTCAATTTATGTTACAGCACATCTATCTACATCTTCTGCGCAAACAAGACGGACCTCGATCTTAACAGTCCCTTTCCTCACGTCAATATTCTCGCTGCAGACCTCCGGACCCCACCTCTCCTTCCAGTAAAACTCGGATGCGATCTCTGACCAAAATCCCGCGGGATCCTCTATCGATCGCTTATACATTTGCTGGTACTAATTCATGAAATGGGAGAAGAAAAGCAAGATCTAAGACGAATGAAAAGAATAAACCAAAGCAATAACAGCAAAAAGGACGCATCTTTTAGATTAGAATCAATGGACTCTTCCCAAAATTGAACGTTTTCAGATCAAAAACAGAGTCTTGGAGGCATCACCGAGGATGAAGGAAAGACACCTGTTCCGGGGAGGAGACTAGGGCGTCGCGGGAGAAGTCGTGGGAGGGGACGACGAGGTCGACCTCCTCGGCGGCGATGGCCTCCCCAAGGACGACGGCGTTGGGGCGGGAGATCCGCCCGGCGCCGGAAGGTAGCTGCGACGTGGACTCCACGTGGGAGAGGTGGTCGAAGGGCGCTACGCTCCGGCGGGAGGTCGACCCCATCCCGAACAACCGGCGGCACGTGCGCCCAAGGAGGAGGAGCGGAGGAGTAGCTGTCGAGGGTGAGAAGAGGAGGCGCGTCCAAGGCACCGCTGCGGTCCGCGACCACTTGGCGGTCGCTGGCGGCGTGGCCATTGGCGGTGTATATATACGGGTGGAGGACAGCGAATCCATCCGTAGAGGAAAAGATCGCCCACAGGAAAATCCAATCAATGATCGATATTTTCTCCCCCTCTGCTTAATGGCTACCGCCGCACGCCACTGCTTCCTCTCGCTCCCGGTCTCTCTCACCCCCTGGTCTGCTACTGCAGCCGCTCTTCCTGGATCAGGCTATATCCGTGTAGATCTCACATCGACTGGGGGGAGGGATCGGATCAGGGAGGACGACTCTCGCCCACACTTGTTTAATGGCTTTCTTGCTCTGTGGTATTTCCATGGCTTGGAAGACGACAGATGTAACGTGTATGGCGCCACGGCGGCCACAGGTTGGAGAACGTTGACACGGCGCTTTGCACGCCTCGGCTGCGGGCCGCGAATCATGCCAAGTACCACCGTGTGACGGTTCATTGGAAGGCGGATGGAGCGCATGGGCACGACATCAAACCCATAACCAATAGAATGACTCGGTTGACTGCAAAGCATTTTGACGTGCAATCTTCGGGCACGTCTTTGCTTATCGTACAATCACAAAAATATTATGATATGATCAATCAAAGTAAGCATTTTATGTTCTCTTTCGTCGAGGGGAGTCTTCTGTGTCAATCATACGATTTTGGCTGTCCACATCGACAGCCAAATTTGGTATATTATGACTCAACAAAGTGAATAATTTTTATCTTTTATAAAATAAAAATAAAAACAAAAAATTGGGAGACTTGTCTACTTAGAGGGCTTTGTCACCGTGGCATCTTTGCTCGAAGAAGCTGGCAGCGATGGACCCACCGAATCTAGGAGCACATTCCTCTGTTGAACCATCGGCACCTGCATCTCGGCGATCAGCGTCTCCAGGGTCTCTACTCGTTGACGAAGCACCATGACCTTAGCCTGCGATTCGTTGTTGTCCCGTTGAACCTCCAACAACTTAGTCGCATGGCTTTGACACTGAGCTCTTAACTTTATTGCCTCCATCTTCCACATCTCACCCTCGAGCTCAGTCACCTCGTCCGAATCGACAACGGCAGACTCCATCAGCTCCTTCACCAGTGCGCCCGATTCTTGTACTCGGGAGATAAGCGCGGCACTGAGATGAAGACCCTGCGGAAAGGAAATGATTTCAGCACAAGATGAATACCCAAAAAGAAAAAGGGAGATAGTACCATCACGATATGCTTCAAGGCCCTCGAAACTAGAGCGTCAGAATGTAGGGTACACAAATCCTTGGTTAGCTTTGGGAAGAGGACTCCCTGAACGAAGATCATGGCTTGTTCCGTTGACTTCCATGGTTCCGCCGTATCTATCATCCTCCACCCGGAAGATATCTCTTCGCCCTCGGGTGTGGGCAGACTATCGGCCACCACCAGACGAGTTGAAGATGAAGAACACTGAGCTGCCAAATCCTCTCGACGACTCCTCTTTGGCAAATGTTCTTCCCCTCCCCCTCCTCCCGCTTCCGTATCTCGAGGCCTCTTCGATGGCCTAGGGTGGGGCTCATCGACTCGTGTGTTCGGGACCTTGGCAGCTGAAGAAATCTGCGTGGCAGGCACGGGTGTCACCCGGGGAGATGATCGACGTTCAGATCTGACACCGCCAATCCGTAGAGGCCCAGGAGCTCGGGGGCCAGGAGGACCTTGGTCTATGTTCTTTCCCTTCAATGTACGCGTCAAACTCCAAACCGTTTCTAAACGAGACGCACGAAATCAAAATCAAACCTGAATGACAAAACAAAAACAAGTGAGGCTATCAAACTCACCTTCTTGAGAAGGGCTCAACCCAGCTCGGACAAGCCAGGATTCATCCATCGCTTTTATCATCGAGGTGGATTCAAGGATGCCGAGCAATTGACTGACTTGCACCGCCTCCGAGTTGGACAATTCTGGGACATCTTGAGGAACGACGGTCGTAGCCCATACCTGATTAAATGGCCAATCATCTTCACCCCGTACAAGACAGTACCTCCTCATCCACCCGTCGGCAGGCCTCGGAAGCTTGTCGATCATGAGGCCCCGTCTCGGATTGATGTCGTACATTCCTTTCGCTTGTTCTAGGACGAAGAAGTAGTGGAAGACGGTAAGGGTGGGTTGTATGCGGTGCAACTCGCACTCTCCTACGAACACGACCACGTAGCGCCAGCAGTTGGGAACCATCTGGGCCAAGGCAATTCCCCAGTACGAGAGACACTCGACGACGAAGGGGTGCAGTGGGAGCCGCAACCCAGCATCGAAGGCGTCGACGTACATGAACGCCCAAGGTGTTTCTGGTACGTACGGGCGCATGTCGTGACCGGGGATCCCCAGCTGATACTGATAGGGAATGAAGTACTTCGTCCGACAAGATTCGAGGTCCGACAGGGTGATCTCAGAATCATCGAACATGCTCATCCAACTGATTGCCAAATGGTCCTCCTCTAGACTCCTTGTCTCCGGCGGAAGAGATGTTCCATCACCGGGTTGAGAACGCTTGCCTGCTCCCCTTGCGCGAGAAGCGTTGCCGCGACTCGTCCTACGAGACATCTTCTCCCGAGGGAACTCTTTGAACGCCAAGGAAGGGCAATTGATTTGACTCGAATTTTCTGACCAAGGACAATCCGGACCTCTAATCCCATTTATACGGTGTGGTATTTTCTATTACTTTTCTAAATTAGAAAAAGAAAATATAGGTTTGGTACACATCTCAGCCAACATTATTTATTTCCTAATTTTTATACCCTAATATAATATACATATCACTATTTTTTTTAAATTTGTATACCCTAATATAATGTACATCTCGCTCTTTTTTTTTAAAGCCACACATAGTGCATATCTTATTTTTTATTTTCCAATTCTTAATATCCTAATATGAAATAGATTTACTTAATTCCTTTTTAAGGATAAGCTAATATGGAATAAGTCTTCTCATAATAATTCAGATTCTTCACTGTCTCCTAAATAAATAAATAAATAAATAAAATCAAGCAGTCCCATTTCTGATTCTGAAGGCTGTGAGGAAGGCTTCTGTTGGTTTTGAGGGATTCTAAGGTTGATTCAATATACTGTTAGATGATAAATTAGTGGTTGAATCACTACATGGGAATGGGAGGTTGGATCCCACCTATGAGACAATAATATGTCTAGCAACCAAATTTGATTTTATATATATAATAAGACGGATGGTTATCGTTACGATATGCTCTAATAAATCTCGTTATATCTTAAATTACAAAAAAAAATGATTAAATCCCTAATCACTTAACATGAAGATACATTCTAAGTTGATTATATTTGTTAAGATGATTGTGTTCGATCATGTTTTCAAGATTGTTATACTTCTTGAGATGATTATCTTTGAGTCAATTGAGTTCTCGATACTTATGCTCATTAGGAGAGTCAGGTCCCCGAGTCGGATGCATCCTCAAATCAACCATGTCGTTAAATCAATAATAGTATGACTTGATGAAGTCGATAATCACTTTGGCTTATATGAGTTCACAATCATCCAATTTGATAAAGTTAACTATATTTTCAAGTTAGTCATATCATCAAGTCAATTATGCCTTCAAGTGAGTCATGTCAAGACACCTCAAGTCTCATCTTAATACAATTCATAGTCTCAAGTCGGGTGCATCCTTAAGCCGACCATCTTCGTAAGTCACTCATACCCTTGAGTCGATTATCTTTTCAAATCGAATGAATTCTCAAGCCAATCATGCTCTCGAGTCGATAGTGTCTTCCAGTCGATCATGCTCTCATGCCCCCGAGTAATCTTCAAGTCGATCACACATTTGGTAAGCAAAACTTTGAAGGTCTTATATATATTAAAATCAAAGCTAAAAAAATCAAATAGTATCTTCAAAATTGTCACACTTTTCAAGACGATTATAACTTTGAGATAATTAAGTCATCGAGACTTGTGCTTATTAAGAGAGTCATGTCTCTAGGTCAGGTGTATCCTCGAGTTAACCATATCATCAAATCAATAATAGTATGATTTGATAAGATCGATAATCACTTGGTTTAAATGACTCCATAGTCATTCAATTTGTCAAAGTCAACTACATATTCAACTTGACTATATCCTTAAGTCAACCATACCTTCAAGTGAGTCATGTCTTCAAGACGACTCAAAGTCTAAGATAATCATCCTCAAGCCCACCATGTTCTTAAGTCATTCACACTCTCGAATGGATAATCTCCTCAAGTTGAATGTATTATTATATAATTACCAAAACTTCTACCTTGCCAATTTTTTATGCATATAATAACTATCAAGATTACACGTCGGCTTAGACAATTATTCATCATGTAGCGGAGTAAATGATATAGTAATATTTTTGATCAATCAAAACTTGACACGTGTTACTCATTCGATCATATCGAATGTATTTATAATATTCTTGATTTAGAAAATATTTCCTTCACCATAAGAGGCTAAAATTTTACTTTTAGCTCTCACTTAAGATTCAAAATAACTACTTCAAAAGCCTCATTCTTAACTATCGGAAAACAAGTTCAGATTGACTTTGTGACATTGATCGACGATTAATTCTATCGCTAACGGAGCTCTTACATTTTATTTTTTAATTATTACATAAGATTTAGTATTATAAAAAAAATTGTGGTAATTCATAAGTTGTTTCTTTACATACAAGTTTCACAAAAATCCGGTTTATGTTATTTTATAGAGATCAAATTGGAATGATGACTTGGCACAATTAGTTATTATAGATAATTTTATCTAAGTTGCAATGATTGAGAATATACAATGAAAGAAAATTAAACCTTAGCTATGTATTTTTAGAGAGACGTTTATGCACAATATCACAGCCACTTATTCCAAAAACACAAATAAAGGCTTCCCTCATGCTTCGAAGCCCAAAACTCCTTAATGGATCGAAGCATTGGCGGAGAATTCTTAGAGGATCCATCAACACCTCGACCCGCGATCGAAGATGGGCCCCTCGTCAAGGACCTCCTCTTATCGGAGATGGACCCACACAAGGTGGTCCCACTCGATGTCGACAGAAGCGCGCGACAGTCGTATTGACCCTTCCCAAATAAACCCGTGTCTAGTACGAAATTACACAATCAACCAGACGCGAAGATCCGATAACCCACGAAGAAAAGGGCATATACGTCATTTCTCGTTCACGTTGGTCGCGAGTCGTGGGTCCACTCCCACGGACTGCAGGGCTCTTAGCGGGCCCACCACGAGGGTAGCCCCGGTGCGTGTGGTGGTGAGGGGGAGACGAATCAAGGACTGGCTTGCCCGCGCTGCTCATCACGGGCAGTTCCCCTCTATAAATTCGTGTATTATGGAATGGAAAGTAGTTTGCAGCTGTCGCTCTTCGAGGTGTCTTTTGTAGAGATTCCTTTTTCCTTTCCCACTTCGCGTCCAAGGTAGAATGGAAATTCTAGTATTTCCATTTTTAATCTTTGTTTTGATTCGATCATGTTTCTTAATTTTTGATTGTTTTTTGGTTACCTACGGGATGTATCTTTTCGACAGATCTGGTGATTTTGGATCCCGGCGAGGTTTTCTTGGTTCATTATTTCTTGTTTGAACTCAATATAATGCTTTCAATTGTTTATAATCGAACTTGTAAACATGATGAATGCTTTTCTTTCGTTTTTACTTCAGATCTGCAACAAATCTTCAAGGAAAAATGGGATCCAATTTCGTGTCCAAGGAAGACCACCATCACCAGGCTCCGTCGCGGCGGGGCGTTAGGAGGACCTGGTCCTCCAACTCGTCCACGTGCGGCCAGGGGGCCGCCGCTGTCCCCAAGTGCGTGTGTGCTCCAGCCACTCATGCGGGCTCCTTTAAGTGCCGCCTCCACCGGGCGAGCTCCCACGGCCACTCGCCCCCCTCCCCCACCTCGATCCGTCCGCCGCCGCCGTCCGCGAACTCCTCTCGCGCTCCCACCGTGGAAGCCCAGTGACTCGAACGAGGGCCAGAGCGAGGAAGAACTGTTAAAGAAGGGAAATATTTGGTGATTCCCGATGGCTAGCGAGAGTTTTCATCTTGGCATGGTGTATTGTGTTTTTCACCCATACTATGCTTACTGCAGCTTCCTTATTTTATTTTGTACGGAAGAAACAGCACCGAGTGTGATTAGTGTTGTAATTAGTTCTATCTCCCAATCGCCAGCTGTGAGAGAAGTTGCCTACTCCAGTAATTTCTTTCTATCTTCTTGTTGTTGAAGCTGTTCTTGTAAATATGATCTGTTTCTACTTTCTAAAGCCAAAAAAACAAAAACAAAAGGCATCAGTGTTGTAATCTGATTGGTGTGTGTTTGAAAGATGACAAGTTTAACATATGGAGGTGGCCAACTTTTTTTGCCATTCCCTTTTCTTAGTTGATGACAGTGAATTTATTGGTTGCCTTGTATCTGTCCAGGTTCACGAGCTGCTCCGAGAAACGAAAGAAATGGTGTGAGTCTTTTACATCTGGAGATCGGATGCAAGTTTAATCTTCTTTTCCAAATGCGATCAACCACAGCAAAAGAAGGTTCAGATGTTGATAAACTTGTTCGTATATGTTAAATTTCAGTGCTTTCATTGATGAAGATGATTGCCTTTAGAATGTTTGCTGAATTGCGCCTGTAGTGATAGCATGCATTCTTTTTCTACTTTCCAACTCTGTTAACCTAGTGATTCCTTGTAGTTTACTGTTCCAACAAGGTAGATCCTGTTCTGGATGAATCCTGAGGTTTGATAATATATCCGATGACTGCTACTTCTTTCCTTTTTCCTGCCATAGCCGGCTTGAAGGACATGCATATCCTGTACTACAATTGTCCTTATTTGGCACTTCCACACAAAATGGATCAGCATGGGTACAATTTCAATTTGTCCAAATGTGCTCTGATGCAGCTAATGAAGAAATTTTTTATCTGGTTAGTACTTCAAGTATTGGTAGGAAGTTATCACATCAGAAGCTTATGCATGTGGGCCTTGTATACTGCCGCCCTTCTTTATCTTGTTCCAAAACTATGGTGGCGTGACTTTTGGTTCACCAGTTGTGGACGTAAACATATGGAAAGTGCTGTTTGATGAAATGAAAGAATAAGAAAGATTTGACAGCCTAAAAAAAAGGTTTTTGACTTGTCAAAGTTTAGCTTGTTTTCTTCTACACTTCCAGAAACTGTGTGCTTTCATCTGCCACCACTGGTGTTACTTTGCTTAATTGTGAGACATGTTCTTTTTGCAATTTCTACAATGTTCCAAAGTTCCCCCTCTGTAGGTATTTTAATGCATATCAGTTAATTGTTATGCTAGATTTCTTCGAATTGTGCATGAGAGCAAACCATTGATTGATGTGTGCTGTGAACCAACACTGGCTTCTTCAGTCTTAAATTTTTATGCTGATATTTTTGAACCATGCAATGCTATATGCTGTGATCCAGTCTAGGGACTAGGGACTTCATTCAATTTATTTTTTTGTCTGAGTTTAAATTCATGTGCTATATTTCTTCAAACCATGCATTGGAAGCTATGGTTATTGCTATGTGCTGTGAATCAGTCTGGTTTTTTCAATCTTTCTTGAAGGTGCATCAAGCTTCTTGTGAGCCATAGAAATATATCTTGATCTTTTCTTGGTCACAACTTCACTTGTGAGATATACAGAACTTAGTCGTGCTTTGTGTGCTGTCCGTGCTTGTTGATCCACTGTTACATATTGGCGTTTATCCAAGTAGTGCACTGTTTAGAAACAATTCACGTTCCTTTTGCATGTGTTAACATAGGACTAATTATGTATTGTCTTAGTCTTTACATGATATCCCTATAGTTAGGAAAGTAAAATATTTAAGTTCATTTATTCTTAACGTCGTTAGTTTTACCAGCGAAAACATAAAAACAAAGGACAAAAAGATAATTTTAACATTCGATGGCAGACGACATCGATGGTGGTGGTCGATAGACACGCTGGCGTTGACGCCGACGTAGTTATTTGGCCGCCTCCGACGATGATAAGATTCGCTCTCACCGCAACACCACTAGCCTCCACGAGAACTGTGTTGTTGACCTCATTGTTGCGTTGACACAGATGGTGGTGGTCGTCATGGCATCCATAGCGAAGATGGTAGTCACCTCATCGTTGACCCGTTAGGCGGATCGCAACCTCAACTCAAATTTAGGGCTATCGGAACTCCTACCGCTACCATGTTAGTTTCGACATCACCACTTGGCCAATTGTCAACATCACCTCTTGGCTAGTTATCGAGCGGTGAAAAGGTTGCTTGGCATTTACATCAATGCCGACACAGATATAGAGCGGTAGGAGCTCTGATGACCCAAGCTTTGAGTTGAGGCTGCGATTCGCCCAACAGGTCAACGACAAGGTGACCATTATCTTCGTCGTAGACATTGTGGCGGCCACCACCATCTGTGTCGGTGCCAACGTAGATGTCGAATGACCCTTTTGTCACTCGACAACTATGTTAGCATCGATGTATATGCAAAACGACTCGAGGCGGGCGACGAAGAGGTCAACGATGTGCTCCTTGTGGAGGTGAGTGACAATGCGATGAGAGCGAATCTAATTGTCATCGAAGGCGACCATGCAACTGCATCGACGATGACTTTAGCGACATCGTTGTTCATCACTAAATATTAAAATTATTTTTTTACTTTTTATTTTCATGTTTTGCTAGTAAAACTGACATTGTTGGGGATAAATTGATTATAGATATTTTATTTTCATAACTATAAAAATGTTAATATAATTTTTTAAAATATGTGGATCGAGATACTATATAATATATAATTAGCCTGGTACCGGAACACATTTTTTTCTTTTGTAAGTCAGTGTTCAATCTGGAGTCTTAATTGGCAGATGTAGAAGATGATTCGCATGGAAATCATATGAGGAATTGGTCAAGAACTTTTATCTACTGGGTTAATCAGTTGGTAGAACACTACTACCTCTTCATCGAATACCTTGACGGCAAGATGACCGACAACCCATAGGGATGCCCTTGGATTCTGCAATAAAGGAGAATCACCGGATCACATGCGAGCGGAGTCCGGTTCGAACACCCAGGTATGCTGCTGAGCTCAATGGGTTCACCAAGTGTTCAACTTCGTGCAGTCGGACGCGAGAGTTTGTTTCGGTTCCGAAGCCGGCGTTTCGGATTTGAAGAGATAATGACCCAATTAACCGCGAAATTTTCCTGACATAATTGTCGTCTCTGCCTTCGCCATCAGCGTAATCACATCAAATCATATCATAAACCTCTACCAAATCCAGCCTGCTCCAATCGGGCAATACCACAAACATTTAATCCTCATTGCGGTCTGCACTACCGGGCGAGTGTTTGGAGAAGGGAAGAAAGGTGACCATGGGGCGAAGCGGCGGCGCCGTGGAGGTTGGGGAGCGCGGAGGGACACCGGATCGCCGGTCCTCGGAGGGGGACGGGGAGGATGAGCAGCAGAAGCAGCAGCGGTCGGAGATCTACACCTACGAGGCGCCGTGGCACATCTACGCCATGAACTGGAGCGTGCGGCGGGACAAGAAGTACCGGCTGGCGATCGGCAGCCTGCTTGAGGGCTACGGTAACCTGATGGAGATCGTGCAGCTGGACGAGGCCACGGGGGAAATCCGCTCCGACCCGGCCCTCTCATTCGAGCACCCCTACCCCCCCACCAAGGCCATGTTCGTCCCCGACCGCGACTGCCTCCGCCCGGACCTCCTCGCCACCTCAGCCGACTTCCTCCGCATCTGGCGCGTCGCCGACGACTCCTCCCGTGTCGAGCTCCGCGCCCTCCTCAACGGCAACCGCAACTCCGAGTTCTGCGGCCCCCTCACCTCCTTCGACTGGAACGACGCCGAGCCCCGTCGCATTGGCACCTCCTCCATCGACACCACCTGCACTGTCTGGGACATCGACCGCGAGGCCGTCGACACCCAGCTCATCGCCCACGACAAGGAGGTCTACGACATCGCCTGGGGCGGCGTTGGCGTCTTCGCTTCCGTTTCCGCCGATGGCTCCGTCCGCGTCTTCGACCTCCGCGACAAGGAGCACTCTACCATCATCTACGAGTCCGCGGAACCCCCCGGTACACCACTCGTCCGCCTCGGATGGAACAAGCAGGACCCCCGCTACATGGCCACCATCATCATGGACAGCGCCAAGGTCGTCGTGCTCGACATCCGCTTTCCTACTTTGCCCGTCGTCGAGCTCCACCGCCACCAGGCCAGCGTCAATGCCATCGCCTGGGCTCCCCATTCCTCGTGCCACATCTGCACCGCCGGCGACGACTCCCAGGCCCTCATCTGGGACCTTTCATCTATGGGCAGCGACCAGCAGCCTGCTGCCTCCACCGCCGCTGCCGAGGGCGGTCTTGACCCCATACTGGCCTACACCGCTGGGGCCGAGATTGAGCAGCTGCAGTGGTCCTCCTCCCAGCCGGACTGGGTGGCCATTGCCTTCTCCACGAAGCTTCAGATACTTAGGGTTTGACGGCCTCACCTTCAATCAGAAAACTAATCGAAAAAAAAAAAATTCTGTTATATTCATAATCATTATCATCCTCGTCTTATTCGTTAAAGTTTTACTACGCTTGTGGTGACTGATAACAATAGGTTTGTCAAAGAAAACTAGAAGGGAAGGTAGGTTTCGCCTTGTAGGTCTACATGTCTACGATAGTAGCTACTGAGTTTGTCATCTGAAATTGCATTCTATTGAGTAGGGATGTCATTGGCTCCACCTTCAAGGGTTTCTATTGTTCTCATGTGCTGAGTATATATTACTTGTTAGTCCTCTAAGATTGCTGATCTTGGTCGAATGTTTTCTTCATCCTATCTGAAACTCATATTTGTTGCTTTTGTTATGCCTCTACTTAACTTTGAGTAATTCGTTTAGAATGGAACGGTTACAATGCTTTAGTTTTTCATGTGATGATTCTCTAAAGTAGAAGTAACTGTAAAGTTTTATGGTGGAAGAGAGGAGCGTATCGTTTCTGTTTGGTGCTTCTGCTTTATGCTAGAATGATGAGTTAGATGCATCATTTTTCTAGATGAGTGGGGCTTTTTACCTATTTGTAGAAAAGCTAAACATGAAATCGACTGTATAAAGTTTTTGAACGATAATCATGGAATGGCTTCGAAATGCTTGTCTTATTTCTAGATAGTTTACTAAGAAGCTAATAAGGTAGGTAAATTGTTGATCATTCAAGTGGAGATGACAATGTACGACTTAGCGCTCTATTGGCTTTACCTTTGTCAAGATCATATTTAGTATTAACTTTTTCAGGTCTTCCATTCAACTTTGAGGATTTCTTGAATAGTGCCTTTGTATGTATTCTAAAATTCTCTTGCTGAAAGCTAGCACCACCGGTTCAAAAATATTCAGTTTATTTTCTTCCTATGGTTGTCTGTGGGATATGTATGGAAAATGTTTGTGTGATTTGCCATTACCAACTTTCCAAACTATGATTATAAAGTAATCACAAGCCATAGGTTTGGGATCTGCTCATTACACCCCTGATTTCAAGTGGCACCGGGTGATAGTGAATGATTGTCATTGTTTCACTCATTTTTGTATTCTCTACATCTTTTTCTCTCTCTCTTCATACTATGGTTGTTGCAGCAGGCTGCACTGCAGCAGCTTTTATCACTTCTTGACTGTTTTCAGCTACAAGGCCAAGCAATCGACCGAAATTAGGTTGGTTGTGTTTCAACTTGATCAGGAACGGTGTACATGATGAACCTTGAGATGACATGTTGGAATTAGATTCTTAATTTCAGTGATTCAGATCATGTACCAGTAGTTAAAACAGAGAACCTAGATTGTTTGGGGTGTGCAACGAACTAAGTAACCATGAGTTTGGAAGTGGTATGAGGAAATGTAGATTGATACTGGTTTATTGTCCTAGGTAGCCTAGTTGGTAAAGACTTCGATTGATTAATCACAAGATCCTAATTTTGAATCCCGCTTTCATCACTCATCCTTTACCAAAAAATAAATATTGGTTTATTGTGCTAGGAAATTTCTTGAATATGTAAATTTGTTGAATAACCTAAAGTTGTAGCTAGCATGTTCTTATGTCCTTTTTGAGCATCAATAGTCGCACTTAAATAATCTTGGATGTTCAGGAATGAGTAAATTTATGATTTTTAACCCTAATGATGTGGCTAGAGTGTTCTTTAAGACCTCTTTGGTCATCTAATAGTAGCTCACTCAGAAAGATCTTGTTAAAGGGTGAATAGTTTGGTAGACACTTGTTTCAAGCTAAAATGTTGTATTGTCTATGCATCTTAAGAAATCATTTTTTAATCTGTCATGGAGGATTATATTTGCAGATGCTATTTCTTGTGTTTCTGCGCTTGAAGGCTTGGCCCCATCTGGTGACAAAAGTAAGTTAACAGGGAATGTACTTTGGCATGACTGTGAGGTTCGAGGGTTGTTCGATCACCTGGGAGTAATAGTTCTATATCCTATGTTCATCAGTTTGGCAGTCTAAATTGAGTACTAGAACAGGTTCTAGGTATTTCGGTTAGGATTTAATGAAACATAAGAATGCATTTTTCTGCCTTTACCATGTGTTTTGCCATCCAAATTTAAAGTGTAAGAAAAATATTTAAGGGAAACATGTATGTAAGACATTCATCTTCATCATACACTAATATAGATAGAAACTTTTTGTTGTCGCCTTTTCTACTGTTATTTTAGTCACTTTATGTGGTTGGTTATGTTCCTTTATATGCATGTACAATATGCACAAGCTCGAGTGTCCTACGGTCTTAATATCCTAGTCAAATAAACAAAGAAAAAAAGCTTGTATATCATATAGTCGTAAGTTAAAAAGATACCGAGCGGAACCTGTTTTGAGCAATTTGTTCTATAGCTTGAAATTAAAAGGACTACATCATGTGATGTTCCGTGGAAGCAATGGTCCGAAGCTCAGTATTTGATGGTCACATGTTCTAGTAGAATCAAAACATTTGTTCATAACCTTCTGTTCTTGTCATATGAGTAAGGTCTACTCTCAGTATTTGGTAATTTTTATGACTGAAATTGATAGTAGCACTTGGTGCTGAATTTGTACCATAACATGATAGTTATCGTTTCTTTTTATTCGGGATGATTTTTCATTAAAGCAGGTCATATAAGCGATTCTTGATGTAGTTGATAGGGTTGTTCCTTTTTCGATATTTTATTTGGTGATTGCTGTCTCAGATATATCGACCTATCGGAACATGGATCATTTAATGACTTGCTGCCTGCTTTCTTATAGTCTAGTGCATCATTGTCTTCTCGAGTTCCAGAAGATGATTCTTTCTTCTTCTTCTTCTTCTTCTTCTTCTTCTTCTTCTTCTTCTTCTTCTTCTTTTTTGTGTCGAGGTCTAAGTAAAACATCTATTAGCATTTCCTCTGATACTTATTTCTGCAATTGTTGTAATTCCGCATATTTTCTGACAGACATGTTGAATCTCATAATGGTATGGCTCACTATGCTCGATCGGAGATACACATATTAGCAATAGTCTCTTGAAATGTCAGTATTTGAACTCACAGTTAGTGGCTTCTGTAGTTCGAGAAGTATGTTTGATTTCAATGTCAAGTGCCACTGTTTTGGTGGGACTTGAAAAGCTGTTGATACATATCGAACTCGTCAGGACTTTTGATTTCTTGGTCACTTTTAACTATCTACCCACCCTTCTTTAACTTGGTTCAAACATATGGTGACGTTGGCTTTTGGTTCACCAATTGTGGATGTACGTATATGGAAAGTATTGTTTAAGAAGCTTGCTATTGGTATTGGCAACTCCGAATTCGCTATTGCCAACCCTTTCACTATAGCTAATATTTCAAAAAATAATAAAATATAATTTTATTATTTATGATCTCTTTGTTATCAATCATATCTTTATTCCTATAACCCTTTATTTTATCGTTAGCATCGACATCGTTTCTTGTCACTCCATTGCGGAACAAGAACAAGAGGACATTTATGCTCGTTCGATATTGTTTGTCGGGAGAAGAAAAGAAAAGAAAGATGATGAGGATACTTACGTTTGTTCATTTGCAAAGATATATTTTTAAAAATATTAAAAAATAAAATAAAGATTATAAAAAATAAAAAAAAAGGGGTTAGATTACAAACCTTTGTTTTAATAAAATGAAAGAAAAAAATTGACACCTGGAAAATATTGTTGACTGGTCAAACTTTAACTTGTTTTCATCTACGTATGAGGTCAACGTTGCTGTCTGCCACGTTGCTGCGAAAAGATTTGAAGGGAATCGCCTCCTCTTGTCTACACCGATGTGTCTGTCATCGACAACGACTATAGGTGATGATGGATGGCGAGGTTAAGGTAATGGCGGGGGTGGGCGGTGCAGCGTTTGGTCTGGCATGGTTGGCACGACGACTGGGAAGCAACCCATCTCCCGGAATCGGAACGGGAGGCAACCTCGGTAACTTATTTGGTTCTTCCATGATGCTTCTGACAGAATCTCTGCCTCTCTGTTTCGGTTGTGGCGCTCGTCGGTATACGTTCCTTTGTCCTTCGCCCACACCTGCCTGCTGGTTCTTCCCGCACTTCTCGAGGGGAAGATGACCGTATCCTATTCTGTGAGGAGGCTGTGGGCTCTGTGGGGTTATTGTTTTTTTCCTCTGTAAGGATGCAATCGTTACATTCATTGCTGCTTCTTAGTAAAGTCGATTGAAACGTATCCCAGTAATAGGTATATATAAAAGTTTATCCAAGATTGGTGAGGGGGCTCGAGTAGGAAAGGGCACATGCATTTTACTGGGTTTGATCTGGGTTATGTGTAACACCCCTATTAGTCCCACATCAAAAATGAATAAGATTAAGATTAATTTAATATTATATTCATTAATAATGATGTTTGATTAGCATATAACCTAAATGTTATCGAGTCAAATATTCCATCAACTCATCTTTCAAGATGTGCTTATTATGTTATCTAAGTTGACAATGATGTGCTTAGAAAACCGGGGTTAGGACTAGTGCTATCCTCAGTGCATGCACACCCATGTTCGAATGGGGAAGACTACGGCGAGTCCGACTTCAAAGAAGACAAAAACATAAAAAAAGAAGATGTTGGAGGTCCACCCACTTGAAATGGTCGGTGGTGGAATGCGACATGGATTCGGAGACGACGACGACGACGACGAATACCAATACGGTGAACTTTCTCCCGGCGACTTTTGTGCCCATTTATGTATGTTGGGAAGATGGGGAAGGTGAAGTGGTTGGGTGGGGACGTTCTTCTCCCCTTCGTATAGTTTCATTGGGTGTTCCAAGCAATTCTTATGGCGTTCCTTTTCTTCCCCAAGTCAAATATCGTGCATCAAAAATGTAGGTAGGTCGTTCACCTAAAGCTATTGTTGGAGTAGGTTTAGAGTGTACCGAAAAATCTTTGAATGCATTGGTGAGAAGAGATAAAATAATTAATATTAATGATATAAAAATATAAAAAATTAATAAATATTATAAATAAATATTTAAATATTCCGAACTTATCTAAATATATAGTCTTTTATATATTTAAATGATGACGAAAGATTCATGTGATCGATCCCAAATAAATAAGAGTTACAATTTTATCGTTGTTATTATCATTATTATAAGTTTAGAGTTAATCAATAATTTATCAAGAATCGTAAAAATAAGATAAAATATTAGTAATTAAAAGCTTATATTTATATTGATCACTTATGATAGCTCTCGTTATCGATGGTTGTCCCGGTGGTCGATCGTCTCGATTCGATGAAAACTTTGATTTTTTTTTTTACGTGTGATAATTTTGCATGTAAGACAATTGTAAACATCCAAAATGTGGTTTCGAGAGATAGCATCGAGCTCTCGATGTCCCTCCCTTTAATGTTATTTAAAGTACAGTGAAGAGAGAGTTTAACCTCACGGACTTTTTTCTATGTACATATTGTCGATCCGTACTTTAGAGTGAATAATAATTCTATCATCTTATAATCTCTCAAACTTATCTATTTTTTCTCATTTTGTTACTAAATCAATCTCATAATTTAGCTTTGATTTATAGAACGGCCAAATGAAGAGTTTAGCTTTGACTGAAACTGGACTCGTAATTTAACTAAGACCTTTAACCAAACGTAACATCTAAATCACAACATCGGATTTATATGATCTAAAAGTACAATAGGAGTTCGATGAAAATCTTGATTTTTCTGTGTGGATATAAGTAAATATTATATTTTATAATTATATTTCTTCTTGATAAGTAGATAAGATTTCCTCAAGGCAATTGAGGAAATCTCTAAGTAGTTGATAAAAATCCTCCCTGTATAACCTCCGTGCTGAGTGTGTATAAATAGCTATCAAGAGCTCACTATCAAATGTATTAGCCAATTACATCTTATACATTTCATAGTTTCTTTTACAATTTCTATCATTCTATCTTCTTCGTTTAATTCTTATCATGGTATCAGAGCAGTTTGCCTAGAGCAAGCCCTCTTCTCGCTGTTTGACTCCTCACAACTGCTTCCCGACCGGAGTCCACCGCCTCCCCTTGGGTCGCAGCCGCAGCTGCTCTACCATCCCTCTCGTGGCGACGTCTCCGCCCCTCAGCCGTAGCCATTCACTGCAGCCTACTGCAGCACTTGCGGCTGCTAATATCAGATCCGTGGGCAACGCTCCTAAAGGAAGCACAGTCACGGCCTTTGTTTCTACCGCCGGCTGCTGCTCCCTTGCCAACTGAAGTCTTCCGCTGACAACTCCGCCGCTCTTCCGGCCACCAAACTCCAACACTGCATTACTGCAACTATCTCCAACCTTGCAGATTTCTCCAGCATCGCTGCAGAAATCGCTGCAAGCTGCAGAGATTTCTCCCACCTCGCTGCAACAATCTCTCCTGCATTCTGCATCGCGCTGCAGCCTCCTCTGCAGTTCATCACTGTAGCTTCATCGCTGCAGCCTCCTCTGCAGCGCATTGATCTGCTTTTCTCCTTCTCTCTCCCTCCTATATCTTTACATCTTATCACTTAAACCGCCACAAAATATCTGGGATGTCTTCATTTTCCCCTTCCGATATTCCTATCCCTGTTTCTACAGGGATTCTGAGTACTTCTCAAAGTCTTATCACCATCAATGCTGCAGCACTCATTCCCTTCAAATTATCCAAAGGCGGTAACTACGCATCTTGGCGGGCACAACTTTCTAATCTTCTATTTGGTTATGATCTCCTAGGTTATATTGATGGCTCTCTCCCGTGTCCACCTGACATGGTCAACATCCCAGGCGAACACAGTCCAGTGCCAAATCCAGCCTACAAACTATGGTTACGTCAAGATCGCCTCATCCTCCAAGCTATTCAAGCTTCCGTTGTTGGATTATCTACAAACTATCAAAGTTATCATCGATGACTTGGCTTTGATAGGTCATTCTCTCAGTGATGAAGAAGTCCTAATCCATACCCTCAATGGCCTAGGAGGCGAGTACAAAGAACTAGCAGCAGCTCTTCGGGCACGTGACTCACCAATATCATTCGAAGAACTTTATGATAAGTTGATCGACTATGAGACATATTTGAAGCGTGATGATATGTTGCCCGGACCACCTATTACAGCTCAGGTCAATCAAAAATCCAAGAGGAAGAGCAACCAGTACAATAAGCACGTCAACAACGGTCTGGTTAAGCTGCCTCCCAGCCCTATGGCGCCCAGACCAAACCCCCCTCATCCATATCAAGGTGGTAACTTTTATAATCCTCAGTCGTCGCGTCCTGACTTCACAAGCCACCAACGAGTCGTTTGCCAACTATGTGATAAAGTCGGACACTCTGCGAAAGTTTGTCGATCTCGCCCTAGGCTCCCTGCTCCATCACAGTGGCCTCAGGCAAATTTCATGGCTACTCCAACTCCTACCCAACCTAATTGGATTGTGGACTCGGGCGCCTCTCATCACATCATCTCTAATCTTTAAAACTTGTCCATCCACAACAACTATGACGGAAATGAAGATATCATCATCGGTGACGGTAAAAGAATTCCTATTACTCATTCTGGTTCCTCAACGCTTAGTTCACTTACCACAACTTTTACACTCGATGATATTCTGTGTGCACCTAACATTAAAAGAAACCTCATTTCTGTTTCTTAATTCTGTAAATAAAATAATACCTCAATTGAATTCTTTCCTAACTTTTTTCTTGTCAAGGATTTGAGCACGGGGGCATCCTTGGTCCAGGGCCAGAACAAAGATAACATTTATGAGTGGCCATCCGCTTCGCAAATTACCCTTCCTACTGCTCACTCTTCAGTCGCAGCTCCGGTTGATGTATGGCATCGTCGTCTTGGTCATCCCTCCCCTTTTATCTAGCAAAAATTACTTTCTCGTTATTCTCTTCCTACCTTGAAAATCAATAGTACTGTTGCGATGCTTGTCTTTGCAATAAAAGTCATAAACTGCCTTTTGGGACAACCTCCATTTCTTGCTCTAAACCATTTGAAATCATTTATACTGACGTATGGGGCCCTACCCCAATTCCTTCTTTTGACAAGTTTCGTTTTTATGTCATTTTTATAGATTATTTTACTAAGTACACATGGTTATATCCTCTTCACCGTAAGTCTGATGTTTCCATAGTATTTACCAACTTTCGAAAGTTGGTCGAAATTTTTTTTCAATCTTCCATTAAAACGGTTTACTCTGATGGCGGAGGCGAATATCAAGCCCTCACATCTTGTCTCTCTGCTTGTAGTATACAACACCTCAAGTCACCCCCACATACTCCCCAATTGGTTGGCTCTGCCGAACGCAAACATCGGCATATTGTTGAAACTGGTCTCTCCCTTCTACATCAAGCATCCATGCCACCACCTTTTTGGTCAGTAGCCTTTCAAACTGTAGTTTATCTCATTAATCGTATGCTCACTCAAGTCTTACAATACCAGTCACCATTTGAAAAATTATTCCACAAGCTTCCAAACCTTCATAAACTCAAAGTTTTTGGCTGTTTATGTTATCCATGGCTCCGTCCCTATTCGTCACATAAGCTAACACCACGATCTAAGCCTTGCACTTTTATAGGCTACTCCCTTGAACATAATGCTTTTCGATGTTATGAACCCCAAACTAAAAAAGTCTTTATATCACGTCATGTTATTTTTGAGGAGTCTGTCTTTCCTTTTCAAAATAATCCTACCATGCAAGCTACTCCGATAAACATACATCATTGGAATATCCCTCCGATCTCTTCACACGAACCTCCAATGACACAGTCCAGTCCTTACCCTCAAGATCCGCATACTACTATTACTCATGTTCAACAGCTTCTCACTCCCTCTATTTCTCCACTTCCTTCCTCACAAGTTTCCCCTATTAATGAGGTAATACCCTCGGCAATATTGCCACTGGCTTTACCTTCTCCTAGACTTAGTGATATTATTGTGTCGACGGTTGGCCCGATCCATGACAATGACTCGCCCTCGGCTATACCACCAACACAATCTACCACTTCTATTCCCCCTAGACATCCAATGACAACACGCTCCAAAAGTGGTATTTTTAAACCACGTCAGGTCCTTGACTTACATGCTATAACAAGTTCCTCCACTAAGGCCAATGAACCCACTACAATCACTCAAACCCAAAAATCTTCTCATTGGCGTAAAGCCATGTGTGACGAATATGATGCTCTCCTCCACAACTCTACATGGACCTTAGTACCCTTTCATCACACACAAAATATCATTGAGTGTAAATGGGTCTTTCGAATTAAGCGGAACCCAGACGGATCCGTTGCCAGATATAAAGTACGTTTAGTCGCTAAAGGGTTTCATCAACGACCTGGTGTCGACTTCACAGAGACATTTAGTCCCGTTGTTAAACCCACAACAATCCGTCTTATCTTGAGTTTGGCCATTTCAAAGGGCTGGCACATACGACAATTGGATGTTAACAATGCCTTTTTACAGGGGTCACTTACTGAAGATGTCTTTATGCAGCAACCTCCTGGTTTCGTTCATCCTCAATATCCGAGGCATGTCTACAAACTTCAAAAAGCTATTTATGGACTTCGTCAAGCTCCAAGGGCTTGGTATAACGAGCTTGGCTCGTTTTTGACCTCAATTGGCTTCATCAATTCCAAGTCTGATACTTCGTTATTCATTTGCCAGCAGAATAGAAGCATAATATATCGTTTAGTATATGTGGATGATATTATTGTCACAGGAAATGATCCTTTGAAGACTCAAGCATTTCTAAAGCACTTGGTCGATCGCTTCTCCCTCAAAGATCTAGGAACTTTAAGCTACTTTATGGGAGTGGAAGCAACATTTACATTTTCAGGTCTCTTTCTATCACAAAGAAAGTATATTCAAGATTTATTATCAAAGACAAACATGCAGGATGCGAAAGAGGTTACAACTCCTCTCTCTACCAGTGAATCACTTAAATTATGTGATGGAAGTCCTGCTACAGATTCGACTCGATATCGACAAGTCCTTGGCTCCTTACAGTACTTGACTCTCACGCGTCCAGATATTTTATTTGCTGTCAATAAATTATCACAATTCATGCATCGACCATCTACTATGCATTGGTCTGCGGTCAAACGAATTTTGCGGTATCTTAAAGGGACTCTTAATTATGGCATTTTTCTTCGCAAAAATACTTCACTCCATCTCCATGCCTTTGCTGATGCTGATTGGGCAGGGAACTTTGATGATAGAACATCTACGTCAGGATACATTGTCTTCCTTAGAGCCACTCCAATCAGTTGGAGTTCTAAAAAACAAAAGACGATTGCACGATCTACAACTGAAGCTAAATACCGTGCCATCGCCACCACTGCTGAACTCAATTGGGTCACAAATCTGCTCAAGGAACTCAACATCAACTCCATGGTTATTCCTACAGTATATTGTGACAATATTGGCGCTACCTACTTATGTGCCAATCCAGTGTTCCATTCTCGCATGAAACACATTGCCATCGACTTCCACTTTGTGCGAGATCAAGTTGTCAGACATTCATCTCATCGGTCCAAGATCGGCATCCTTGATGGAAGCTCAATCTTGCGGGGGCATGATAAGTAGATAAGATTTCCTCAAGGCAGTTGAGGAAATCTCTAAGTAGTTGAAAAAAATCCTCCCTGCTGAATGTGTATAACCTCCGTGTATAAATAGCTATCAAGAGATCACTATCAAATATATTAGCCAATTACATCTTATACATTTCATAGTTTCTTTTACAATTTCTATCATTCTATCTTCTTCGTTTAATTCTTATCACTTCTAGCATCAAAGTCTTCTAACTACATAATCATCACCACATCGTCAATCTTTTTCATTGAAAACTACTTTCGAAATCAAAATCGTGTTTATCGGATCTAAAAGTGTCACATCGCCCGGTAAAGATTTGGTCCCTTGTTTGCATCAATAAGCAGATAGCTGTAGTCAACGGTGGAGCAAATCTAGAACGCTAACGTTGGCCACGAAGTCAATGAAATCTCTATCCGTCGAGAATCGAAGTCCGTAGGTTGCTGTTGTTGTTATCGTCGTATTGGTTTGCAGCGTTTGCTACGATGCTTCGGCGTGGGAGAGATGCACAAGTCATAGAAGAACGTGTTCTCGTTTCTGTGTTTTATCGAATCAAACACATGTAAAGGTCATTATTAGACTGGGAAGATTCAACTCAGTTCTCACGTACGAAAGCAAGCGGCGAGAGAAGACCTCAAAGGCCGTGTCTCACATGGCATTCCTGCGTCCGGGAAATTGTAGGGGAAGGGAGAGGAGAGTGGGTTAAAAAAGCAGGCAACAGGAGAGGTGATGGCGACAAGAGACTGAGTGCAGACTCTCTCTCTCTCTCGACAGGCTCTCCTCCTTGCACCATTAAGTTGATTCACCCGGGAGCTGTGACCGAGCGAGATAACCTGTTTGCATCATGCCAGAATGGTGACACCCTGCGCTAACAGCTACGTCTGGGCTTAGGCAGACGGTCGGAGCACGACAGAGGAGGCGTAGGCTCCATTTGCGGTGTTGCATAGTTATGGACGACAGCAGCAGCAGCAGCAGCAGCAGAGGCGCCATTAATGGAAAAAGGCCCATCAGGTACATGGTGATACTGTTTATGGAATGGGAAGGTAAGGCCAGGGATGACGGGAAAGGGGAGGGAAGGGAAGGGAGGGATGAGGCGTTGCAGATACGATATGATTTGATGACAATAACAATTCAGGCGAGACTGCGTCGATCACTTGTGTTACTACTGCCCGCCAGACCAAGAAACGTAATCCCCGTGGCTTTTCCTCGTTCGACGCGCCCAACTCCTCCTTTGGGGCACCGGGCACCGCCGTGCGTGCCGCCCGAGGCGAACGCGTCCGTAACTATTGAACTCACTTGCGGTCACACTGGGCTCGGTGCACAGTGCACGATGCAGCGGCCCCCCGCTTGACTTTGCTCATCGGTTCTTGATAGAGTGGATTTTGCTGGAATTCTACTGCTCCCACGCCGGAGAAAAATAACAAAGGCAAAATAAGACACTGAGCGCCCTCAGAGATCCCTTTTCGAGCAGCGCTACAAAGTACGGACTTGCGGGGGGGTGGGGGGAGTGAGGTCCCCTCTCTGGCTTGACATGCGTTGGAGGGGGACACTGCTGTCAGCGGTCGTTTCTCGCAACAGTCCCGACACTAACAACGCTGTCCCCGGTGCATAGCGTTGCAGGTGACTTCCCTCTGCGTTCCTTGTATCTCGTAGTGGTACGACTCCTCAGGACCATGAATCATCTTCATCATAGCACCGAGTATTTTTGGTACCAAGCAAAACACGGTGGAGAAGAGGGCGAGGGTGGTGCGTCGTAATTATGAGGCTACCCTCGGATGTGGTCTCTTACCTGTGCCTCGGTTGTCACGTTATTCCCATGGGGGGATGCGGCGGGCACCGGTGCTCCCTCGCGTGTTATGGTGGTCCAGCTGGACGGAAGCAGACGTCGTCGTCGGTGGGGACGGACGAGACAAAACACACAGGAGCGTCGACCCAAAGTTGCCGATGACATGTATGACAATATGCTAAAGTGAGATTGATCTGATACATGGAATCTCCCCCCTCAGTCAAAAGAAAAAGGGAGAGGGGGATCGGACTCCATTAAGAGAACGGGTGCGACCATACTTTATTTTCCTGTCCTAGCTTTTTCCCGGGTGGACATGTGGATATATATATATATATATATATGGCTTGGGAAATTTATATCTGGCTGTTGATGTACTCGTCCCCCGTCAACCGATTCCGACGGCAGGCATGAGGATCTCGTTTCCTCCCACCCACTTCCGTGACAGAGGGGGGAGGGGGGAGGATTCGCTGGCTGTGCGTTGCGGGCGTCTCCGCATCCCCGTCCGAGCCCCGTTGCAACGCCAGATTTGACCGTCCATTGCCGCATTCATATCCGCAGCTACGTCTCCTCCTCCTATTACTAAATAACCGACCCCCTCTCACTCCGTCAATTGATTGAAATCGAAGAATAGCTGCAACAGATATAAAACATGGATTTAATAACCCATTCAAACCCCCATATATGCCCGACTTGCCTGCGTGCCTTATAATGAGATTGTCACTGCCCATAAAATAGTGTCGGTTCGTTTTCTCAGGCAGCTATTATGGTTTGTATATGCGTTTAGTTTATTTTGGTTTGTGGCTTGCGTCTTTTTCCTACGTGGACCCCTCTCTTCCTCTTTCTCTCTCTCGGATGATATATATACATATACATAGAGAGAGAGAGAGAGAGAGAGAGAGAGAGAGAGAGAGAGAGAGAGATACCCAAACACAATATATATGTGCCACGCCCATTCTTGTCCCACGCCATTTGGTTCGCTCATCCTTCCCTCGCCCTCAACCCGCTCCCAACGCGCGCTCTGACCATAAGAAGAAGCGACGCCCGTAGCAACCGAAATCGTCGTGGTTGTGGGGTGGGGGGTTTTCGGATCTGGCAGTGATGGCCGTGCGAGCCCAGTATCCCGCCAACGCCTTCTCCCCCGATTTCCGCTACCGGTGAGCCATCAGCGCTTCTCCTTGCCCCTTCTTGGAGCGCTTCTCTTGGATTCCTTATCCCGCTCTCTTCCATTTAAGATCCATCCCTCTTCCTCTCATGCCCTGTTCCTTCCTTCGTTTGGTGCTGTGGTTGGTAGCAGAGCAAGGAGCGGTGCGCTGGATGACCCTCTGATGATGCAAGAGCCTCGCGATCTCCTGCAACTCCATGGCAACAACCTTGGCACAGGTGAGCCTCCCTTTCTAGCCTTTCTCGGCTTTCTTGCTTCCAGACCGCGGTGTGATGGGATCGCTGATTGCAACCGTCATTGTGGGTGATGCAGGGGAGCAGCAGCGACAAATCTTGAACAACGCGGGGGTGTTCAGCGACCGCCAGAGCGAGCTCACGTGCAATGCCTCAGGGTGCAGGAAGCGGTCGCGGGAGGAGTCCATGGTGCTGCCTGGTCTGCACAACCCTGCCCTCTCGACGCTGTTCCGGTACCCTAACGCGACGGCGGTCCCGGTGAAGCCCACTGCCGCCCAGACCTTCTCCGTCGGACTCCCCCATAGCCGGTCAATCGAGTCCGGCGCTACTTCTACCAGCGGTCGGCACGTTTCGTCGTCGCATGCCGCCCCCCCTCCCCCTTGCGATCTCGTCTCCCTTCTCTTTCAACAGAATACGGAAATCGACGCCCTCGTCCGCTTGCAGGTATCTGCCTATCCAATACCTTCCATCTATATCCGTTGTTGCTTTATTTCTTGAATCGACTATTTTATCTTGAAATTAATCATCATCTGTAACCGACCTCAACAGAACGAGAGGCTGCGGACTGGATTAGAGGAGGCGCGCAAGAGGCATTGCCGGGCACTTCTTACGGTGTTGGAGCAGCAGGTGGCGAAGCGCTTGATGGAGAAGGAAGCCGAGTTACTGATGGCGACGCGACGGAACGCAGAGTTGGAGGAGAAGGTGCGGCAGTTGAGCGAAGAGATCCAGATATGGTTCGCCATGGCCAAGAACAACGAAACCATCGTGTGCAACCTGCGGACGAACCTGGAACAGGTCCTACTCCAGGGCGCGTCCGGGGCCGCAGGCCGCGGTGGTTACGACGACAGCGAGGGCGGTGGCTTCCCGGCCGACGACGCCCAGTCGTGCTGCTTCGAGTTCGACGCTGCCGCGGCTCCGGCGGCGGATTCCGAGGTCGCCACGTGGCGGAGGTCCTGCAAGGCATGCGGGGAGCGGGACGTCTCCATCCTGCTCCTCCCCTGCCGGCACCTTTGCCTCTGCAAAGACTGCGAGACCAAGGCCGACGCGTGCCCCGTCTGCGGTTCCGCCAAGAACGCCTACCTCCAAGTCTTCATGTGCTGATGGCGTCGGACGCAGCAGCGGAAGGCGGTTCGTTGGGGTTTTCTTTTTGGTGGCGGTTCGTGCGGGCCGTCGGACCGGTCGAATTTGTTGATATCGTTCGTTACATTTTGGTTTTTGGTAGGGAATTCTTCTTTTTGCTGGGCGACGGTTATCGCACGTTGCCGCTTCTGTGTATGGATCGCGTACTGATAGGCTTTCGATGAAAGGTTTCTTCTCCTCTCTAAGTAACTGCACACACGATCAGATGCAGTAATGGAGGCCACCCAATTCTCTTCTCATTGCTTCTCTTCTCTTTCAGCTACTTATTAACTATTAATAAGCTTTAGAATAGGCTGCAGATGTAATAGTACGCGGTAAAACGTGATGAGGGGGACCGGATGCGTGGTTGTGAAGAGGTAGAACAACGTGATAGTTAGCGGTAAAAGGTGAAGCGTTTGAACAGTGTGCTTCCACTTTGGTATTTGGTTCTTCATGTATCCCTGAGATGAGGTGGGGAGGAGAACCAATAGCCGTTACTTCTCGGAGACACGGAATTGTGGTGCTCACGAGAGCGTTTGCCGAAAGGGGTGGGTGATCGGTGGCGTGATGGTGATCTGCCAAGCATATGATGGCGCTGTGACTATTGTCATTATTGCTTTGCGTTTCTTCATTGTTGGATGTCACCTCTATTCCCTTTGAAATAATTAGTATTTTGACTCGTATTCGTGGATTAAGTTCTAAAGGCTCATGTCATGTCCACATTTCATTACGTCGCTGTTGTTGGGCTCCAACCCCTCGATGTTAACGTCATACATGAGAGCCACACCTTTCGATGTTGCTCATCTATTAAAAAAATTATGCAGGGATCTAACAATGTTTTGATTTAAATAGTCTTAAAGTCAACAATAAATCCCACCTATCCTTTTCCATGTCATATCTTCTTCACTCTTATCTTAGTTTAGGCTTTCCCAGACCTAAACCCATATTCCATGCACCTGTGCTTCCACTCAAGCTCATTGTAGTTGCTCATGTCATGTGCAGTAGGGGAGAAAGCAGGATCCTCTCCCACAGGGCCAAGTAATCAAAGACCTACTCGGCTCCTTTGTCATGGCTCGGTGGACAAAGACAAAGGAGCGACCTTTATCTTTATCTGATGCCTCCGATTCACCCAAGCATGTTATTAAACAAGCATTTACTTCTCACCTGGTGCCCCACCTACCTCTCTCCCTTCACCGGCGTTGCCTGCACAGATTTTTTTTTTCCCCCCTTTTTCTCGGGGGTGGGGATCAGTCATCATCAAATGCTTTTGGCTTTGTTTGGATTTGATGACATAACCATAATAATAATAATAATAATAATAACGTGTTGGATGGTGTTGTTGGGTCCCTGCAGCTTGGCCGACTTGTTTGAACATGGAGATCAGTTGACCTATCTTGCCTGGTGTTCTGTAGCTTTCTTTCTCCAAGTTTTTTGTCATCAGGAAGCTTGAGGCCACAGCTTTGCTTTCTTTAATCTCGCCGAGGCAGAGCAGAGCCACTGCCCTGAAAGGCACCAAAAATAAATGCACAAGTCTGCTTGGAATCCCACAACCTTCGTCCATGGAAAAGAACCTTTTCTCCCTCCCTGTGAGCTTTACTTGTGTTGGAATTTGGGCTGTCGCCATCCCCACCCAATTCCAGGGGATCACACTCGCTTGTTTCGTGGTGTTGGCTGTGTGGTCCCGCCTCATCCAAGCGAGCAAGATATATGCTCTTTTCATGGCTTCGGACCTTAAGGCAGTGGCAGTGGTAGTGACAACGACAGCGACAGCGACAGACTTTATTGCTTGCACCAAAAGATTTTGACACAACTTGGGTGCCTGCTCTTTCATGCCTCGGCAGTGCATAATTATCCCGTGGAATTCTTCTCTCACAATAATTACGACGTATGAGACGGGTGGTGTGCGCCCACATGGGAGGATTATTCCCAACGAAACATGAGAGAACCAAACTCCGCGAGGCCGAAGAAAGAGTTCCCAACGTCCAACTAGAGATGCCGCTCCCACTACACAACATCTGCCCCTTTTTATATCTCCTCCTCGGAATCAGCGACGGTCTCATCCATCATTCTCGTCGGGTTAGCCTGCAGATGCCCGAGTCCAAGTGGATAGTCTATTGACGGCATCGCTGACACCCACAGGGCACGGGACTTTGCAAGGTGGCAGCAGCCTTAGGCACACCGAGATCCGATCCGGAAGAAGGGCCACTCGTTGTCGAGGAGCAGTAAGAGACTTATGGTCGGTTTGGTTCTGTATTCTGCGATCTACAGTGCAAGAGATGGCTGGCCGGACTCGGTGCGCACGCATGTGATGGGGAACCTTTTCTCTGCTCCGCATCATGTCTCCATCTCGTTTTGTCGTGTACACGAAGGTGGCATGGTCGTCACTGTCCATCCACAGTGCCATTATCGTGCTCATCCCCCTCTCTTCCACCGTCATGAAGCGCACGCCACCTGTTCTTCTCTTGGCCGTGCGTTAAAACTACATGGTGAAGAACTGCTGCGGCTGATACTGTTCTTCCCATGGGGAGATGGAAAGAGTATCAAGAACAGGATGAGATTCTGGGACTCGAGCAAGCAGACAACGGGAACGTGCTGCAGATAAAGAGGAGTTTGGCCGGTAGCCACGAACCAAGACCCGTCTGCACCGGAAAAGGCAGCCGTGCGTGCCCTAATCGGAGGGTGAGGATGCCAATGGCCATGACTCTTGCCCCCTCGAGGAGGAGAGGAGAGACGGACCACCTCCATCAGTCACGCACCTCATCACAGCAATGTGGAGAAGTCCTGCACGTATGATTAGTTTAACAGATACGGTGAACAGTTCATGGGGGGGCCATTTCTGATGCATGGGAACATGTGAGATCTGGCACAGTGGCGGAATATAGATATTATATGTAGTAAGGGATAAGCGCGAGAGGAAGATGATGACGATGTGAAGCTGCTAATAAAATGGTGGATAGAGTTCATATCAGTGGCGGCCGAGAAGAGGATATATTTGGGGCACTGTCGACATACTTTTGACGTGGGAAGAGGATATCTTTGCATTCATGAGATGTAGAATAAGGCGGAAAGAAGACAAGACAGAGCGGGACGGAAGACGATGCTGACGTTGCAGAGGGCCACACGCATCCACTTAAACAGAGTCAATTATAATTAATGATAAAAGGTCAATTCCCAAGAAAACGAAGTCCTATTTTTTAGATTTTTTTAAAGCGATTAGTGTTAGTTTCCCATAAATATCTTGGGGAGGACAATTTATAAGGTTTAAATTATGAGTTTTGAATAAATTTATAGTATTTTGACGGAGATATGGAAAGTAGCATAAGTCTAATCAAAACCATTATAATAAAAAAATAAAAATATAACTTTAAATAAATAATTTTAAAACTTTTTATATTAATTATATTATTTTTTAAAATAGACTTATAATGTATCCAATTATTTTATCAGGAGATACAATTTAAAATATAAAAAAAAAACCTAAAAAGGAATTTAATTTTAGAACTCGTCCACATGAGAAAATCTTTCTAGTATAATAAGAAGAAAAAAAAAGATAAATATAGAGAATAGCTAAATAAATAAATATCACTAGTTAAAAGTGTTTCATTCCACATTATTGCACTGAGTAGGTGTTATACTTGGGGCACACGAAAGGGACCTCCGTACCAGCGAGCAACGTTGATGTAGGACAACTGCTCCCGTGCGAGGAGGACGGTCATCAAGCAACCGAATCCACCACTAATCATTGAGGACGACATCCACAGATGCAGGTCACTTGTTAATTATCAAGCGATGACACATATCTTGGTAGGTGGTGAAGCTCTTTTTTGTTATCATGTAAAATATCCTACTTGTATATCGTAATACCCTACTTGTTCACATAAGTTTGAGACACTTCAAGAAGAACAAGTGGTAGTGGTCATCCTGATAAGTCTCTCTCTCTCTCTATCATTCTATCTCATCTGGCAAAACTTGGGAGCATGGGATGTTGCAACTCTAGTACTAAATTGGCAACAATTTGAAGAGTTGGGAAGTGATGATGCACTCAGAGTAATCAGTAGCTTTTGCTTTTGTTTTTGTGTGTGGTTTTGGAGAAGGTTTCAACACAAGTTGCTTTCAAGTGCTGCTGCCTCTGTGAGTTGTTCCCCTCTCCATTTCACACAATCATGCCTGCCTCTTTTGTCATTTTTAGTCTGAAAGATATCCCCCAACCTCCTCCCAGCTCACACACCCCCCCCCCCTCCCCTCCCCTCCCCTGCAGCAATTATTGTCCCCATCCACTGTTAGTCCTCTCACCTGTCCTCACTCATTACATACATTATCACCCACTGAATCCTGCAACTGTCCCCATTTCCTTGTATCCTGCACTCCTTGTGGTCCTAATAAGCATGGAAATGTGGTGATCGTCTAAGACTTGGCCTTTTGTGGGCACTTCACTTCATTCTATTATATCATCCGAGGACATGACATGGACCCACAACAACCAGCATCATACTGTTGTCCCCATATATGTTCACAGGCTAATCTTTGTAACACACATGGTAGCTTAGCCAACTTTTGTTGATTTCCTGATGCGTGGAAGAGGCTGCTACGACTTATCTTTTGCCAAACACAGCTAAGCTCTTGTTTTAATATGCTGCTGCTCATTGGCATACTATAAGTCTCGTTCCTGACTCTGCTTGTTGCTTTGATTTGAAGCAAAAGGAAAGTGGATACGTGGAATATAATTTTGTGTCTCAAATCACATCTTTGCACGAAGAATAAAGTTTCCTTGTGGCTGCTGATCGATTAATATCTTTGGTCATGAGGTTCACCTTGCCTATGGTTTTTAACTACACGAGAAAAAAAAAGAGTACATTCGAGTGATGGTGATGATGATTAATCGACAAACAAATGAAGTAAAAAACATTAAACAACATGTTCAAATCTGTGAACGCTGAAGCCAAATTCTTACATTTATCTTTCTTATTTTATAATCTGTTGCAGAGTACCATTTTGTACACTTGAAGCACTGGTCCAGATCTAGATCAAGCACTGGTCCATGATTCAAGACAAAAGAAAATTGAGGCAGCAGGCAGCTAATTCTGAACCCACATGCCAAAAGTACGCAGCTGGTGGTGTTTGGGCAGTGCAGACACTCAATTCTAGGTTGCTTGACAAGGCCAGATATCAAAGTCTTTACCTAAGAATAAGAAAGAGCTTTGATTGATGTGAGACATTCCTAACACTTGAGATGCCAAGGCTCCAATGGGGGTGGAGCCCCCTTCTTCTCCTCCTCCTCCGGTTAATTGCCATCCATCCTCACCAGCTTTGTTTCTTTGCTTTTGGTGGAGGATTCCTCCACACCCTCCCCACCAGTCTGAGACATCGGATGGGGGGGTGGGGTGCCGAGCTCACACATCTCTTTCGCTAAAAGACATCACCACCATATTTGTGTGTGTCCTCCCAACTTTTTTCCTTTGGGACGCAGAGGGTGGGGGTCTCATGTGGACACGCAGAGACATCTGAAAGCAACGTGATGTTGCACGCCGCGGACGCGATGCCCCCACTGCTGCTTGTGATGTGGTGGTGTTCGGCTTCCCCACACCGTCAAAGGAGAGCCCTGTTCAATAGGTTCAGCCTTTTGGTACAACGAGATGATGGCACTCCAACTCTGAGGTCGGTCTAAAAGCACGCATTGATTCACGAGCACCGGTAAAAACCGTGTGGTTGTGCCGTGTGGGGGCGACAAGATTATTATTTTTGGGTGCTTCAACCACTCGATGCGCGTTTGGACCTTTTGAACATGTCACTCATCGACTGTGTTGATCGATGTAAGTGATGTCCAAATCATTTCGACTTGATTCCCAACCTCGCGTGCTCAGAAAAAAAGTCTGATATGGAGTACATCCGTCTGATAGCCGACCTAGAAGATCGAGGCCCGTCCGATCGAGTCTCCATCGAGGCCCGTCATTTAGTTTCAACTAATTATTTTGAATAAACAGTAATTAACCTTAATTATAGTGACCCGATGGGCTTAACCCAAAAAAATAAAATATTTTACAATATGAATAAAATATTAAAAAATATATTAAACTAATGTTAGTGTGATTGGTAGGCTTGCTGCAAAGCTTGATAATATTGGATCATCAGAACAAGAAAAGCAAAAGAAGCATGAACAGAAAATAAAAGAAAATCCAGTGAAATTGCAGAATGGTAGAGTTTCCAGGTCAATAAAATGAAAAGAAGAAAACCTGCAATTAAGAATAATAAAATTTAATATACCTATGAACTTGAATAATGTTAATAAAATTAATTTAACCATGAACATGAATCAAGTTTCCAGACATATTTGGCCCTCATGTAAAACGATGAATTAAATCAACTATCTCAAGCTCTGACTTAAAAGATATTGTCATGTACAGAGCACAATGGTGGGGAAATGTCCATGAAGTAGGACATTACAACTAGATATTGTTGTCTTCATTGTTGTTGTAATCAAATAATCCAAGCTCTTGTCAGTCTTTAGGCTGTAAATAAGCTTCATCAAGCATAAATGTGTTCAAGGAGGAGGTACCGACAAAGTTATTTTAACATCTTAGATGAAACCTGCAATGATATTGGAAATTATCCACACAAGAAAAGAAATTGTGAAGATCTAAAAAGTCTGCATAACCACTTCTTTTCCTTGTCCAAAGAACTATCTTGCACTCCCCAGGATAAACAACCCCTCGCATGTGGTCGCTAGAAACAAAAATTCCAATGCAAGCCATTTAGCACAAAGCAAATCATTGTGTTTCCATGCCTTCAACAGAAAGAATCGAAATGGAGTATATCTAATATATTAAAGCAGTGATCAAAGTTCCCTGCTGTACCTATAAGTACATGTTAGAGGGTGGCGAAGCCCATAACCCAAAAGAATGTATGAATAATAAAACTGAACACATACATACAAAAAAACTATGTCAGCTTTTGTGAGTCCAAAAAATGACCACCTCATATTGCAATTCTTATCAAGTTTGTTCAATATATCTAAGCAACGTAATTTTCAGAAATTATAAGTACCTGCCTTCGTACATCGCTGGCCATCTCTCAGTCAACCTATTGTTCTATACACCCTGTAAATGTTGAATGAAAAAAAGAAAAACAATGTAATTGTACAAATCTTACTAGTTCCTGGGTCTGCTACCAGGTCCCTCAGATAGGGCATTGTTCTAAAACACCGTCTAAACGTTGAATCCATAGAAGTCCTGCCTTGTGGTCAAGATCATATATCACAAAGCCTCTTGAGAACAACTTTCTTAGATGAGCATCTTCTAAAACAATATATATTAAAATAAAAATCTTTAATATAGAAAAAATTTTAACTGGAAAAAAGTTTAGAAGGATTTATAACTTGACTAACTTGAGAAAAAACTAATTTCAAAAGAAATAACATCCAGGAGTAAATATTAACCACATAAGAATTACCAACGATGAACAACTCTGCTTTTTTGTTTCTTGCATTTTATAAGATTAAGCTGGATGTTTTATTAGCTTCATATTCAAGCAAGCCAACTGACTTTCATATTTGTTTGTATGTGCTTCAGCAAGTATAGATCCAGATCTGGAAGTTTTTATTAGTGAAGGAAAAAGCCAAGGAGGCAATATTACTAGGGAAACTTTGAAAGAAAGTAGAAAGAAGAATAACCCAAAAACTAACAAAATTTGAAAATTTTGAAGTTCATCATATTCTGTTCTAACTTAGGGCTCAATTCAGGTGCTTTGTTGCAACTTCTATTGTTGTTTTGATATTTGTACTCTGTTTCTGTAGTAGATATTCCATTATTGGATCTAGTGGATTTGCTTAAGTATTTCAAGTGGATGGTTACCCCTTCTATTTTCTCTTGGAAAGCATAAAGAACTTTGAGCATTACATGTTATACTGTAATATGATAATGATGTGCAAAGAAAAAAACATGTCACATGCTACATATAAAGCAACCATACTACATGTAAATGGACTTTATGCTTGGTAAGTTGTGTCTTCTTTAATTGCAAAAAAAAAAAAATTGAGACCATAATCAAATTTGCAACGTTCATGATAATTTCAATAAAGCTCCGCATCAATGCAGAACCTTAGATTTCAGAAATCAATTCTACTTTATTTCAAGTACATACCAGACAAAGATAGTTAATATTGTACATAAACATACCATATATGCTCTCCACAAAGAAGTGATGTCTTCCTATATCCTACTTGTATACCCTTGTCACATGTCACATACAACAAGCACAATAATGACAACGACATGTGATTTCTAATGTCATTGAGCTCTAATTCATGTCAAACACTAACAAAATTTCCTGTGTGTTCATGACATAGCATGACTTAGAACACTGCCAAGAACAAAACAATATCTCAATAAGTAAATTGGTGAAGACATTTAGGATCAGCATATAATGTTAGGCAGCCTACAACAAAGATCACCAACTAGAATGACTTCTGGAAACTCCATTGCGGCTCACGTTGGCCGGCATTCTTTAGTCAATTCTGGACAACCACCCCCTAAGAAACATTTCAGGCTTATCTCAGAGTCTCCAAATTGTACCGATGACTTATGGGTAAGTCTTAGCTTGGACGGCAACATGGTGGGCGGTTCTGCTTTGGTCCGCCATGTATGAACCCGGTGTGAACGTGACGGGCCGCCACCATGGCCTGCGCTCTATCTCCAAGCAAGAAAGCGACGCCGAATCGAATTCGAAGACCAGGGCTTCTCGAGCTACCAGAAACCCTAACCAGGAAATTTCTAGGTCAACACTAATAGAAAAGGTTTCAGAGACGAACGGCGTGGGTTTCCACTAAACGATCGCTCGGGTCGCCATGATCAATCCCCAGAAACGACGTCGGTTTCCATCTAGAATGAAACAATCCAGACATCCAGATGGGGAAAAGAACTCCAACAACAGGCATGGAAGAAAAGGAAAAGCATACCGAATCGAAGTCCTGCGGCTCGATGGAGTGGATGAGAGGAGAAATCCGGCGCCAATCTCAGAGGATTTATACATAAAAAAATTACATTAAGATACAAAATGTAATTGGTTTTATCGATGAAAAAATAAAAATAAAAAATAAAAAATAATTTTAATATCTAAATTATATTTTTTATGATAGTTAACGATAATGTCACTTGGGGCCACCGATGACTATTGTGGATGAGAAGAGACAATGACGACGAGAGGTGAGATAAAAAGAGAAAATGAAGAAGATAATATACATGTCGACGTAAATGTAGAGCGATGCAAAGGGTGACGATCTATTGCGAGCCGAATGTTGCCTTCTTTTATTGGATCTGTGATGCGTCCATCCACGATGCCAACTTCCTCATGGCTCGTCGCATCCGCAAGGTCACTTGTGTTACTTGTCACTCCCTTGACATTGACTATCGCATCTCTAGTGCATGTTCATAATAGGTTCGGCCCCTTTACGTTTCTCGTGATCCCGATCCTGTTGCCTCCCATTCGCACTCTGTGACTTCCTCATTCTCTTACTCTTGCCTCTCCACCTCCAAATTCTCGACAACTCCTCGGGCTAAGAAGCCCGCATATCTTTGACAAATGACCATGAAGTGACGTTGCGAGGTGGTTGAAGAAAGGATGGAGGTCGTCTTACCAAGCTAGAGCTAAAGGATGGGGTGGTAGAATGACGCTAATACAAATTTAGAGCATAGATATCTACATCGTCCTCTCCCTATGCCTCAACTCTCACTACTCTCTCTCATCGTCCATAATAGTCACCCACAGCCCCTATCAGTGTCGTCGTCCGCCATCACTAAAAAATAATTGAGATATTAAAATAATCTTTTTACCCATTATTTTTATGTTTTAATCGATAAAACTAACGATATTAGGATAAATAATATTAGATATTTCACTTTATATTCTAATATAAAATTTTCAAGTTTAAAAAATAGAATACAAAGGAGATCTAACTATAACAAATAATATGTAATTAGGCTGCTAATCTTTGAAGGCATCGGTAAGATTTAGAAAAACAAATATATATATATATATATTCAAATTTTGATTGTTTATATATAGTTCTTTCAAAATATTTAGATTTATAACAATAGACCACAAGCAATCGAACGAAGTCAAGTCAACGATTTAATAATTCTTAACCGAATCAGCACTTTGATTCGATTTGAATCGATAAAAAAAGTAAAAAATCTAAATACATTTGTAAATAATAAATTTATCCCGTTTAACCTAATAAACGACTAATTAGATGAATATTCTATAAAATAAAAAAATAGGGGAATTGGAATCGATTGCTTCTTGAACCGAAATTGAAATTGCCTAGAAACGGTTCTTTGTTATATCATTCAACATAAGAAATTGAAATTGCCTAGAAATCATTCAACATAAGAATTTCTTTTATCATTGAAATTCAATAGAACCAATATTTTTGATTCCGAATTGAAAATATCTATTTTAAATTGTAATTAAAAAAAAACCTCCAATGGGTCATTTATTAAAAATGTTGAAAAGGATAAACTCAGCATTTATTTTATTTATTTATTTATTTATTTATTTTTCTCATCGGCTTGTAATCGAATCAAAATTATCAGTTTCCATTTTCTTTTCGGATTCCATAATTCTAGAAATCGAAATCAAACGGCCAAATTCCAATTCTAATTTGATTAAAAATTATATTACCCTACCCTTTCTAATTTTTGATCGATTTGATCCGAGTTGGAAATTAGCTCACATAACCACTCCTTTGGATCTTCGAGCAATGATGAATTAATAAAAAAATGATGCAAATGTATTAGAAAGTAGCAATATACATAAATACATACACAATCCTGGAGATTATTTTTGTGGAAGAGAGAAAGCTCCTTCTCCCTTCATTATCCGTCATTATACTTTGTCGCACATATGGAACATGACGTGCTGCAACCTTCGCCTCCGCCTACAAGTTTGGATGGGTCATCAATTTAGCTTGCAGAATAAGCTTTGGTCCGCCGTGACCCCGTCGTCGTGATGCTGCGCCTTCCTGTTTCCTGTGACGCGCCTCAATTGTTCGACGCAAGTTGTCACAGAAAACGCCGTGGATAACAGAAGGATAATGTAAGAGCGGTTTAGTGGTCGCGTCTTCCGGTACACCAACTTGC